>NC_142337.1:39371100-39679700 GCF_054954075.1 Amborella trichopoda | reverse complement strand
GCATTTGAGACAGTGACATACATCCACTAATAATTGCATAACTTTCAATCTAAGAGGAATTTTGAAATATTTTTTACATGAAACTTTAAGCCCACTCATAGATCTTTCAAATGGAATGTCTTAAAGGTGATTGGGCTTTGTTTGATCAGTAAAAACCCATAGCAACGACAGTGACAACAAGAAAAACAGCCAACAGTGATATTCTTATTCATATTGGAATATAACTTCCCATTTATATGGAATTTAAGCAATGAACAAACATGAAAATTTTAATAAACTCACATATCTTTCTAATGGCAGTAATTCGAGGTCATTAGGACCTCATTTGCCTGCTCAAAAGCCTATTACAAAAAAAACATATATGTTCTTGAAATTTCACAGTGACACTTAACATGCTTCATAACTTTAAATTCTCAGTGAATAACATCATAATAATTTTTCCATCTCATTATACACACACACACACACACACACACACACACACACACACACACACACACATATATATATATATATATATTTCTATAGAATTTGGTAAGCATTAGATTCATTCTCAACATCAAAGTTCATCATGTAACGAAGGCACTGTTTCAAAGCATAGAAATGGCTACACTACATTCACTCTTGTAGATATTTAGTTTCATGCCTTCTCATAACATTGGTGCAATGGTGGTTGATCCACTTACTCAATCAACAATGATGCCCTCAATTCCTATGTCACACTCCCCTCAAGCTCCTCACAAGGCTCCAATAGTGCAGTGACAGTAAGCTCACAAAGGGGTTCTAAGTGTGCTCTAGAGAGAGAGAGAGAGTGGGAAACATGAATGGCGTGAGGGAGAGAGAGAGCTTAAGTACCCTGTTGGCTGAGTGGCAGCCTAAAGCTGAACAAGTGGCCAACACCACACATGCACAAGGACAAGTGGCGTGTCTGGCAGCATGCATCTGACATGTGGCAGTGACACGCATGGCGCTACACACACAGTGCTAGTCCATCTCTCTTCACAAATGGCACTGCCCCTCTCTCTTCACAAATGACGCTGACCCTCTCTTTTTACAAACGACGTTGCCCCTTTCTCTTCACAAACGATGCTGCCCCTCTCTCTTCACAAACGGCGCTGGCCATCTCTCTTCACAAACGGCGCTACCGCTCTCTTCACAAATGGCGCTGGCCCTCTCTCTTCACAAACGGAGCTGCCCCTCTCTCTTCATGAGCGACAATAAACCTCTAACACGCATGACGATAAGCTCTCCCCCTCACCGTCACACGTGCTTCTTCTCTCTCGGACTCCTACCACCGCCTATGCTTCCATGACCGGGAAATCTTGATCCTTACATCATCTCCCCCTTAAAAAGGATTTTGTCCTCAAAATTGTAACTTAATAAAGAGATGTAGATTTCATCTTCTCTTTCCTATGTTGATTCTTCTTGCGAATGAAACTGCCATCGAACCTGGACCAGGGGGATCTCTTTGTTGCACAATTCCTTAGCCCTCCTGTTCAATATCTCAATTGGCTGTGCAACATAAGTCAAATCTTCCCTGATTGGGATTGGTTTATACTTCAAAGCATGGGATGGGTCAAGCTGATACTTCCTCAATAGTGAAACATGAAAAACATCATAAATACTGGCCAACTCGGGCGGCAGGGCCAGTTGATATGCCACGACTTCAATTCTTTTTAAAATTTCAAAAACGTCCAATAAATCGTGGACTCAGTTTTTCCTTCTTGTCAATTCTCATTATCCCCTTAGTTGGCGACACTTTCAAAAAGACCCGATACCCATTTCAAATTCGAGATCTCTTCTCCTATTATCGGCATAACTCTTATGCCGACTCTGGTTTGTTTTGAGCGTTTCTCGAATTAAAGCAATCTTCTCTAATGTTATATGAACAATCTCTGGTCCTAACAGTATCCTCTCACCGACTTCATCCCAACATATCAGTGATCTGCACTTCCTCCCATACAGTGGGTCAAAATGTGTCATCTGGCTACTGACCTGGAAACTGTTGTTATAAGAAAATTCTATCAGAGGCAGATGATCATCCCAATTTCTTTTAAAGTCTATAACACAAGCCCTCAACATGTCTTCTAGGGTCTGAATGGTTCTCTGCCTGTCCATCAGTTTGAGGGTAGAAAGTAGTATTGAAATTGAGTTTGGTCCCCAAAGCTAACTGCAGACTGTTCCAAAATCTTGGAGTAAATCGAGGGTCCCTGTCGAACTTCCAAAATATTAGAGTAAATCTAGCGTCCCTATCGGACACAATACTAATAGGTATTCCATGCAGCCTTACTATCTCTTTAATGTAAAGTTGAGTCAGCTTATCCAGAGTATAGGTTGTGTGGACCGGTAAGAAATGAGTAGCTTTAGTTAGTCGGACGACAATGACCCAAATACTATTATGCCCCAAACTTGATCTAGGCAGGCCAGACACAAAGTCTATAGTTATGTGCTACCACTTCCACTCTGGCACGGTTAAGGGTTGTAATAGTCTAGCAGGTTTTTGATGTTCATCCTTCACTTGCTGATGAGGTCAAGCACTTGGAAACAAATTGTGCTACTTCTCTCTTCATATTATTCCACCAGAAGACCCTCTTCATGTCTTGATACATTTTCGTACTCCCTGGATGCATCTATAATGGGAGTGGTGTGCGTCTTCCAAAATAGCTCTTTTTACATTATCGTTATTAAGGACGCATACCCGACCCCTAAATCTTAACATTCCATCACTGCCCATAGTGAAATCCTCCTTTCCTTCTAACGTCATCTCCTCAAGAATTTTCATGATTTGAGGATCTTCCTTTTGTGTCACTTAGATCCGCTGAAAGAGTTGGGGCTCCACCCTAATACATGAAATTGTTCCCACCTCATTACTAAGGGGTAGAGTTGGGTGCCATTCAACCTCATCTTCCAATAATTTCATCTCTCGGACCATCATGTGAGCCATTGACACTATGAGCTTCCTACTCAAGGCGGCTTCCACGATATTTGTCTTACCCGAGTGATAGTTTATGATACAGTCATAATCCTTCAGTAGGTCCATCCAACTTCTTTGCCTCATGTTCAGTTCTTTATGAGAAAATAAGTACTTAAGGCTCTTATGGTCGGTACATACTTTAAATTGGGTCTCATAAAGATAATGCCTCCAAATTTTCAGGGAAAAAACCACAGCTACCAGTTCCAAATCACGGGTAGGATAGTTTTGTTCATACGACTTTAATTGCTTGGAGGTATAAGCTATGACCTTTCCCTGCTACATTAACACATACCCAAGCCCTTTGTGCAAGGCATTAGTGTAGACTACAAAATCTTCATTCGCCTCAAGCAAAGTCAGTATTGAGGCTATAGTCAGTCTCTTCTTCAATTCCTAAAAACTTCTCTCACAGTCATCTGACCATACAAACTTTACTTCCTTTTGGGTTAGGCAAGTTAAGGGAAGTGCTATCTGCGAGAAATCTTCCACAAATGTCTATAGTACCTCGCCAGTCCCAAGAAACTGTGGACTTCAGAAACATTTGTTGGTCTTCCCCATTTGAGCACAGCCTCAGTCTTGCTACTGCAACCTTGCCCTTAGAAATAATATGCCCGAGGAAAGCTACGCTTGAGAGCCAGAATTCACTCTTACATAGCTTAGCATACAGCCTTTCAGACTTTAATGTTTGGAGGACCATCCTTAGGTGTTGTTCATGCTCTTTCAAACTCTTCAAATACACTAGGATATCATCAATAAAAACCATTACAAAGTCATCCAGAAAGGGTCTAAAAACTCGGTTCATCAAATCCATAAAGACAGCTAGTGCATTGGTTAAACCAAACGGCATCACTAGAAATTCGTAATGACCATACCGAGTTCTGAAAGTGGTCTTAAGAATAACCCGATCGAAGGTCAATATTAGAAAATACTTGGGCCCCTTGAAGTTGATCAAACAAGTCATCAATTCTAGGCAAGGGGTACTTATTCTTTACCGTAACCTGATTCAGCTGTCTATAATCAATGCATAGCCTCATAGACCCATCTTTCTTCTTTACAAACAAAACTGGTGCCCCCCATGGTGATACACTAGGTCAGATGAACCCTTTATCCAATAATTCCTACAATTGCTCTTTTAGTTCCTTTAACTTTGCTGGGAGCAGAGAGGTTAACTCTTTAGGGAAGATCTTTGGATATTCTCTCACCATAGGTATCTCTTCTAACTTGGCCTGGACATCAACCAAGTATCCCACAAATCTTTTGGTTAACAGGCTGGAAGTCTGAAGGGTTGAAATGATGAGTAGAGGGCAAACATCTTTGATACCCATAAAACTCAGTTCAGGTTGGTTCGGGCGTCTAAAAGTTACAGTCTTGTCATGGAAGTTTACTGTAGCATAATGGGTGGACAACCAATCCATGCTCAAGATAATATCCAAGTATTGGATGTCTAGGAGTATCAGATATGTAGGTAACATCTGCCCCTCTAGCACAATCGCACAATGTTTATACGCTATGTCAGTTCCTATAGATTCTCCCATAGGTGTGCTTACAACCAAAGTCCAATCAAGCTGTGAAAGCTTAACATTCAAATGGCATGCAATGTATGGTGCAACAAAAGAATGGGAAGATCCAGGATCAATTAAAATTTTTGCTTCAATTCCACAAACAGAAAGCTTACCTCGAATAATAGAGGTCGATGCCTTAGCCTCTTGTTTTGTCAGAGAGAAAACCCGACCTTGGGTCCTCGGTCGATCCTCTGGTCCTTTGACTGGACAGTCTTTCACTAGATGGCCTGGCTTGCACACCGAAAACAGGCCCTGGTCTTCCTGAAGCACTCGGCTGTTGTATGGTTACTCTGACCACAATGAGGGCAGATTGGGCGCCGATTGCCCCTTACATCACCTTGAAATGTCCTCTGAATCTTGACCCGACCCTGATCATTCTTACCCTTAAATTCTCTCCTTGAAGGTGGTCGATCTTTCCTCTTAAAATTTCGAGGTTGCGTGGCCCCCAATCTCCCTTCTTTCCTCAAGCGAAAATCTTCACAATCCCTTTCTATTTTTAGGGCAAGATCTACCGGTGGAGAGAAAGTGTTGAGATTTGATGAAATGATCCTTCCTCGTTTACTTGCTTTTCGCACCTCAGTATCAATAATATGTGGCGCGTATCTTGATAGCTCATCAATTTTTGCTGCATAATGCTCCACATACATCTTTCCCTGCTGCAGCTCTATGAATTCCACTTCTTTTCTTTCCCTTAATGAGTCAAGAAAAAACTTTTCATAAAATTCCTCCAGAAAATTCTCCTAAGTGGCTACAGTTCCTGATCTCTCCCAAGACTGCTTTACTGAGCTCCACCAGGGCTCAGCTTCTCCTTCAAGTATAAAAGTGCCCAGTCTCACTTTCTGTTCATCTGTATAGTTTAAGACTTCAAAGATCTTCTCCATCTATCTTCTCCATCTCTCTACTTTTTCTACTCCCCCTTGCCCCACAATGTTTGGAGGTGCCAGCCTCTTGAATCTATCTATCAAACCACTATCGCTCTGGTCAGTGGCAAGGCTACATGGGGTCGGCATCGATTCCCTCTTCATTTGTGTCATGGTCCCTAGAGTTCTAAAGAATTTATCAAAGGCCTCGGTGTTCTTGTTGTTTGAACTCGCATTGTTTTCACGAGTCTTCGGCATCTTCAACCTAAAACACAAGCACCCAACTCCTAACCTATCCAATAATTATCCTAAATACACTTCTAAAACTTCCTAGGCCAAGAATCCAATCCTGGCTACTCTGATACTATAACTGTCATGTCCCTTCCCCTTGACCCCTATCGTACTTTACCGGAGGGCGACAGAGTGCGAGATCGCAACCGGAGGTCGTGAATGCCACTCAGGTGGAAGTGGCTCAACGCATGTAACATGCGAAATCAAGAGCAAACCACGAAATAAAACTAAAATCCAAACATTAAGACAAATAAATCCAAAAGCACAGCCATTTCCATTAACATCTGTTATGTAAAAATTATTTTACAATCGGTTCAAGGACTACTGGCCCACAAAAAAATACAGAGTTACATAAAATACTTCAGTGGCAAAGCCACCAAACACCTACTATGACAAACTTCTGCAGGGTCCTTTCCTCAAGACTCCAAGCTTCACTCGATCGGCACGCATGCCTGTTGTCCGTCTTTCAGATCAAGACTATCACTCTACAATCAAGAGAATAAAAATGGAATGAGCTAACAACTCAGTAAGCAGATCTACACCCTTGTATTTCAACCTATAAACGGTGATAACAGTTAACAGTGCTCTCTAATTTACAGAGAAACCAAGAAAGTTCCTCTTATTATGCTCTTTAATACTTTTCAAACTATAAAGAAACATAGTTTAATAATCAGGAACATGCAGTGCATAGACCATAAATCATTTCATTTTAAGCAAATAGTAAGATTAACAGTTGACAGTTCATACAGTGAGAGCTAGAGAAGCCTACTCCTGAAATTGAAGTTCCATCGATTAGGTCAAGTCAATCCTGTAGCATGGAACTCTATCCTCATTCAGGAGGGAAGACAATGACAAGTGGGTGTCCCACTTCGTAATGCCCTCACACACACACGCACACACACACCTCCCCGGCGCGCTTTGGGGTATTCGATAGGCAGTGGCCTTGCAAGACACGACCCTCTCCTTATGCCCTTCTGACGAGAGAGTGTTACATTACCATTGAGAGACTCAATGTGTAGTGCCTATTACAATTGGAGGGTGAGACCCACCCAATTACTCAGTTTCACTTCCCGACCCACCCATTGGGTGACCCATTGCGTAGTGGTCAGTCTCATAACATATCACAATATAGCATTACGTAGTGGTCAGTACCCGTATCTCATTATCACATTTCCAATATCACAGTATCAGTGTCACATTATGACGATGTTAGTATCTCAGTATGGCAGTAGCAGTATCATAGTATGACACTAGCAGTATCACAGTATGACAATAGCAGTATCACAGTATGACAGTAGCAGTATCACAGTATGACAGTAATAATATCACCGTCTGACAGTAGCAGTATCAAAGTATTACAGTAGCAGTATCACAGTATCTCAGTAGAAGTATCGTAATATGATATTAGCAGTATCACAGTACGATAATAGCAGTATCATAGTATGACGATAGTAGTATCACAATATCTCATTTTTAATATCACTATTCAAATTTCCTGCCATTTCAGACAGTGACGTCCAACCCTAAAGAGGGTCGTAACTTTTGATCTATTTTGAATTTGGAGACTGTTTCAAAAGAAATTTTACATTAGACACAAATCTATTAAATAGGGGTGGTTTGAAAGCATTTGGACCCCCATTTGACCCTTCAAAAGTTCAAAGCAATGGTGGTTCACTATCTGTGCCCTGCTGTGCTTCTAAGACAGTGACATACCTCCATTATTAATTGCATAACTTTCTATCTAGGAGGAATTTCGAAATAATTTCTACATGCAACTTTAAGGCCAATCATAGATCTCTCAAATGGCAATAGTTTAAGGGCAATTGGGCTTCATTTGGTTAGTGAAAACCCATGGAAATAGCAATGACAGTTAAAATACACAGGGCAAACAATCAACAGTGACATGCTTATTCATATTGGAATATAAGTTCCCATTTATAAGGAATTTAAACAATGGGAAAACATGAACATTTTAATAGACTCAAATGTCTTTCTAATGGCAGTAATTTGAGGTCATTTGGTCCTCATTTGGCTGTTCAAAAGCCTATTACAAAAGAAACATATATGTTCCTGAAATTTCACAATGACACTTAACATGCTTCAAGAACATGCTTCATAACTTTCAATTCTCAATGAATAACATCATAATAGCTGTTCCATCTCATTATACAAACATATATATAAATTTTTATACAGAATTTGGTAAGCATTAGATTCATTCTCAACATCAAAGTTCATCATGTAACAAAGACATCGTTTCAGTGAAACAAGACAGAGAAATGGCTACAATACATTCAATCTTGTAGATATTTTGTTTCATGCCTTCTCATAACATTGGTGCAATGGTGGTTGATCCACTTACTCAATCAACAATGATGCCTTCAATACCTCTGTCATAGTCCCCTTCAACCTCCTCACAAACTCCAACAGTGCAGTGACAGTTGGTCGGATGCCTCGATCTCACCTCCCCGGATTTAGGTGATCGGGTGACACGTGTCCCAGGTTTGGAAGACCCAGAACCTGAGATCGCTCTCTCGGGAACGTTATTTACAGAACAAGCGCAAGTTCCCAACTGGTGAGAGAGGAATTTTGAATGTGAGGTGGGGACCAACCTCTCCTAGGTCCGTGACTTACTCAGGCTGACTCGCACAGGCACCCTTCTTGAATCATGACGAAAATCCCCCTAGTTGCTTCAACTGGTTCGGACTCACCTCTCTTGACTTGCAATCTCCTTATTTCTGCATAGCACTAACATGGTTAATTTGCATGACAAGCGGGCCAAAGGACCCACCCTTACCTAAGGACGATGAACATTCATATGGCAGAGAAGATGAGAAATTAGGGTGATGAATAAGAGGAGAAAAGAGAAGAGGACTCAACAAGGGGACGAGACTAGCATGGTATCTAGACAAGTACAGTGACCGACTCGGAGTCATAGCAAGACAGACATGGTAACTCAGACCGGCATGAAGGCAATACTACTCAAAACCAAGGCATATATGATTGTCGTAATCTGGGGTGGCAGCAAGACGGGACAGTGCTGCTCGCAGTAAAAGGGCGAGTAGTGAACTGCAGACGCCGTTAGCCATCGCTGTTGGCAATACGAGAAGGCAGCACGACCATTTGTGGGCTGCGATAGGATTCGCCATCTACAACAGGCACAGAGCATGAAAGAAGCTTGCGGACCGCAGAAGGCATCGCCGTTTGTAAGAGGCAAGACATGGGTGAAACTCCCTGCGAGCGGCAATAGCCATTGTCGCGACCCTTCGGGGGCAGCGATAAGTATCATCGTCTACGACCCGTAAGAGGATAGAGAGATAGTCTGCAGTTGGCAATACACATCGCCACGCATGACGTCAGTCTTGGAACCGAAAAAGGAGCCCAACCCGTTGCTTCAACGCTGCCTGACTCTCTGTGTGTGCCTTCAGATGGCGTTACGCACAACGACGGCTAACGCCATGTGCAAACCATACTGAGGAAAAGAGACGAGCGAAAAGAGAAAGCAAGAAGCTCGTGTATGACGCTACCGTCACCATGCACGACCTGTGAAACCACAGGAGGGCGAAGAAAGAAAGAGGCATGCATGGCACTGCCACAGCCGTGCATGGCCGCTGAGAAAGGCCAATAGAGAAGAAGAAATCAGATGAAGAAGAAGAAAGAGGAGAAGAGAGAGAAGAGGAAGAGAGAGAAGGGAAGAGAGAGAAAATATCTTGAAGATAGAAGGGATACTGCTCTAAACTTTCTCTCTCCTCTCTTTATCTCTCAAAAGGAGAAACGTGACCCAACTCCTGCTCTTGAAAAGGAATTGTTATTAATCGAAAGAGGTTCCTTACAATGACTTTTCTTCTTTCCCCTCTTGAATGAGAGGTAGCATCTACTTATAGACTAGGGCTAAAACATGGGTGGATTACTCAAAACTATCCCTAATTGATGATAATTACATATTTTTTAATTAAATAAAATAAAAAATAGAGTGCAAAATGACTGATTTGCCCCTTCTTAACAATTGAAAAAAATTCAAAACAGTCCCTGCAGAGAACTTGGGACGTTCTTGATTCTTCTCAAACGATCCATTGATGATTTGTCATTCGAATGGACAAAAGATGATTGCCATTATGTAGGGCTTGATGCTCCGATCATTTTGATATTACTTTTAAGCCATGAATTACACTTTAAAGGAATAATCACGAAACTTAAAATTTGATTAGATCTTGAAAACATTTGATTGATATTGCATCTTCCTCTTGATGTTTTTCTTCGATATCTTCGTTGAATTGCGGCGAGCATGTCACCACGATGATGTTGCAACAAATGCAGCTCTATTTCATTCCCGGATGAAGATTTCACAACTTTAGAGTTTTTGTCGGAATCTAGAATTTCGGCCCGAAATTCATAGTCACTTTATTGGCTTCGTGCGTGAAATCCAACCATTCATCATGTACGGGTTTCGGCTAAGAGATAGCCCTGAACCTTACGCATGCGATGGACCTAATCTGGTGTCAATCCGATTCGCGAGCGCTGTGATTTGGCCGCTAGAGCGAGGTGTGTCGCTGTTGATTTTCCTATAACTTTTTTCATGGATCAGCAACTTCTCTATAGCTTTTCTTCCTACTTGGGCGTCATCACAGGGCATGCCACTTTTGAAACGCTCATCTTGACGAGATGAACGTGCTCACAAAATTTGAGTGTGATTCGATCCGGGGCGATTGAGATATGAACCCCAAAAGTCACAGCCCGAGAATGTAACCAGCTTTAATGGTGATTTGGTGCAGAGAGGCGATACGGCAATAGTGTGCGGCCTACTCCTTTTCGGTATTTTACTCATAACTTTGTCCTAGAGTGCCCGATTAAGCTGAAACTTGACCCATGGTCCCACGGCCGTTTGATGCTCCAAAAGTAGGGTTGCAGTTATAGGGGTTTGTTTAAGGTGTTAGAGACCTATTATGTCGAAACTATCCTTCGTCTGCACTACCTTAGTCATGTAGGAATGTGACGAAACTTGGCAGGAGGATTTTTGGATTCCTTATGAAGATCTTTGCTAGTTCTGGAGTCATTCTGAGACTGTCAAAATTTCCACTGTTTGTCAGGCTTTATTGATAGCCACTGGGGACCCATGGTGCTAAAAATCTCTTCAACCAGCATGCCCCGCCGAATGTTGTGCTTCGAGAGAAGAAAGAAGGACAACATTCGA
The DNA here is from genome assembly GCF_054954075.1 of Amborella trichopoda. NCBI lineage: Eukaryota > Viridiplantae > Streptophyta > Magnoliopsida > Amborellales > Amborellaceae > Amborella > Amborella trichopoda. The sequence continues at coordinate 39,668,825 of NC_142337.1, read as the reverse complement.
AAATTTCCTTTGGCTTTATTTTTTTTCTTCCTAGCCACAGGAACACATGAACACCGAGGAGAAATCCACGCAATGTTGTAACTAAGATGCTCAGATGTTTGGATGCAATGTGCAGGTCTATCCGTGGAGACTTCAGGGGAGAAGAGACTTTGAGGAATCTTGTCACGGTCCTCACCCTCACGGGATCGATTGTGATTTTGACAGCTGAGGATTTTGTAATAACCTCGTTGGTCAAAATCTGGTCTGTCTGGCAATCTAGTGCCATGCTAAAGGAAATTTTTCCCATTTGGTCTGGGTTTGTTTGTTGTTGGATTGACAGCCAAAGAACCTTTGGTTGGTGTTGTTATTTTCTATATTAGGTTTTCTTTTGATAAGTAGGGTACCACTGTGGACCCCATCCTGTCGGGTCCAGTCAGAGGCTTTTTGTTGTCTCGAAGGTCTGGTCTTGTCGGTTAGGAAGGGATTTTTGCGAGGCGTCACCTTGAAGTCTCTGATAGGTTTCGTCTTGGCTTTGTCAGTTTCTTACCTTCGTGGGACGTCTTCAACATCTTGGAGTGCGTTAGTGACCTCATGGGAATGGTGCTCTTCTTCATGAGACTTGTCTTGTCTTGTCTTCTTGGCGAGTCTTTTATCCTTCGAGTCCTGTTTGTGAATGGACTTAGGTTGTAAGAATCTTTCCTTGAACCTCATATTTTTTAGTCTTAGTATTGTGATACCATGGATTTTTCTCTTTGAATATGGGTTAAAGCCACCTGTTGAGGCGAGTGCTGCATCAACCTATTTATTAGTTCAAGCGTCCTTTGCAGATTTTCACTTGGACTGGGAAGCGGCGCCGTAGAGATGGTTTTCACCAACTTCCTTTTATTTGGGGCTCTTTTACCCATGACCATTTGACCATGTCGACCCTTATTCTTCCATTTTTACTCACGGTGCCCTTTCGGGTTTTCACCGTGCTCGTGTTTTTTTTTACTCATTGTTTTGTGACCATGCCCATCCATTATTTTTACTAATGGCGTTCCCTTGTTCAGGTATACACCATGCTCGTTAATTTTTGTGAAGGCGTGTTTAGGGTCAGGCCTTCGGGACATGTGAGAAGCCTTTTAACGTCATGCGGTCAGGATGTGCACTATGGTTTAAGGTCATATAGCTGGACCATAGTGGGGATGGATAGCAATTTGTTGAAGCCATGGAGTATGGTGGTTGTTTTAACTCATTTGGGGAAATGGCACGAGGCTATCCGTGAAAGATGGATGATGTATGAATGGTGGGTGAAAAGTGGTGAACTAACTGATGGCGAGTATGGGTGGTGGAATGGTTCGCCATTTTATGAGCAGGGGTGAAACTCACTAGGGAATGATGAATGGTGTTGAGTGAATGGACTCACTGGGGAGGTAATGAAAGTGGTGTGTGCATGAACAGATCGGTTGGGGAAGGCGTGTGTGAAGATGCACGTAAAGGGCGTGTGCGCGTATTGTGGGAAAAGTTTAAGGTCATGCCTCCGACCTGTGCAAAGCAGTTTAATGTCATGCAACCAGGACGTGCACTATGGTTTAAGATCACATAGCTTGGACCGTGGTTATGCAGTTTAGAGTCATACAACTTGGACCATGCAGTTTAAGGTCGTGCAGCTAGACCTCCACTATAGTTTAAGGTCACATAGTTTGGACCAATGGTTTAAAAAGCGGATCGGTGACCTGGATCGGGTATCTCAAAAATCGATCTGAATCGGCAAATCGTCGATCCAGATCAAGAATATGCTGAATCGGTCGGATTAAAGCTTCAAACAAATCCAAAAAAATTATTAAAATTCATTATAAATGTTGTTTCTTATGAATCCAATAAGAAATGAGGGTACTACATTATTAACTTTCATTTTTTTCATCAATTTGTGAATATTGAGATGCTCTTTCCTTGTATAAACTTCAGTATTAAATTTGCATTACATAAAAGAAAAATCATAGGATTATCATGGATAAAATATATAATTATAAATGGACTATAATAAAGATTAGACTAAATCAATGAAAGAATGACCATTAAAATCTCGTTTTGGCAAAAAACCCTAATCCGCTAAAAAAACTCAAATTATTACAGCCTAACTAACTATAATCCAAAATTATTACAACCTAACTAATTATAATAGTATATACTGAAATTATAATTATTAGTTTACATTTTATAATTATTTTATTAGATAAATAATAACAAATTAAAAATATTTTATAATATTATCTAATTTAAAATGTATTATTGACAACTGTAAGAAAAATAGTACATTACATGATTTATAATGTAAAAATTAATAAATAAAATAAAAGATTTGGTTATCAATGTAAAAATTAATAAAATGCGTCAAATTTTGGAAATAACAATTTAATTTATTATATGCCCTAGGGGGAACAAAAATTAGCTCAAGAGGAGATAAACTATTATATGGCCCAAGGGGGGATTCGAACTTGAGAAGTTAAAGCAAATAACATTCGTGATAACCATCATGCCTCCTTAACATACATGTTTAAAATTGCTTATTAATAGCATATATTTACGTTCTATTTTCATTTAATGATGTTTGGGAATTATCCCACATCGAATGATGATTATTCAAATATGCTATATAAATAACTATGTAATTGGAAGATAAGCACAAGTGTGAAAACATTAGGGCATCCGTGCACACGAGCATGTGCGTGTCCCACATGTGGCACATGTGGGAGTGGTGTGTGTCGCACGCGTAATGCGTACGCAAGTGTGAAAATGTTTTCCAATACATGTGTGTGTCGCACGTGTGGGAGTGTATGTGGCATGTGTGGGAGTGTGTACCGGTGCACACATGTGCATGTGCGTATGGCACTTGTGGGAGTGTGTGTGGCACGTGTGGGAGTGTGTAATGCTCGTGTCACACGTACACACGTGTGGGAGTGGTGCGTGTCGCACACACGTACACACATGTGAGAGTGGTGTGTGTCGCATGTGTGACACGTACACACGTGTGAAGGTGCTTTTGAGGCTAGAACTGAGAGGAAACGGGCCTGAACCGGGTGGGAATCGCTAGAACCGAGAGGGAACCGGACAGAACCGAGAGGGAACCGCTAGAACCGGGAGGGAACCGGCGGTTCTGCTCTAGAACCGGACGGTTCCCAGTTTTGTGCTGGAACCAACACGGGCTGTGCCAATTCCCGAGTCGAACCAGGCGAGTCCGATTCGACTCACCGATTTTTAAATCATTGGTTTGGACCATGGTGCGAAGCCTTTTATCGTCATGCGACTAGGATGTGTACTATAGTTTAAGGTCATATAGTTTGGACCATGGATGTGTAGTTTAAAGTCTTCCAGCAAGGACCATGCAGTTTAAGGTCGTGCAACTAGACCTCTGTTATAGTTTCAGGTCATATAACTCCACTGGGGATAATGTGTTGCAATACGAATGTGACTCCTACTAGAAATGAGGGACAATGCCCTGCATGTAGCTCTACTGGGAATGACAGTACAGCGTATAGGTGTAACCCCACTTGGGATAGTGGTAGAATACACTGGGTGGAGAGGTGCATCCGCTTCATAGCTTAAAGTCATGTGAATGGACAATTTGTCGCGCTATTTTAACGTCTTGCTACGAGGATATGCATTACAGTTTTAAGGCCTTGTAGCTTGGACCTTGGTTATGCAGTTTAAAGTCATGTAGCTAGGACCATGCAGTTTAAGGTCGTGCAACTAGACCTCCGCTATAGTTTATTAGCATATAGTTTGGACCATGCAGTTTAGGGTGGTGCACTTAGACCGTAATGTGGTATGAGAATGTGACTCCATGGGGAACAGAGTCGTAATTGGAGACTTGACTCGCTGGGGATGCTGAATGGTGGCCATGCGCACGGTGCTGCATTAGGCCTTGATAATGGGCATGATATTAGGCCTTTGGTGAATCACGCAGCGATAGCTTCTGGTGAATCGCACGGCGATAGCTTCTTGTGAAGCGCACAGCGATAGCTTCTAGTGAAGCGCAAGGCGATAGCTTCTAGTGAAGCGCATGGCAGTAGCTTCTTCTGAAGCGCACAGTGATAGCATCTTGTGAAGCACACGACGATAGCTTTTTGTGAAGCGCACGACAATAACTTCTTGTGAAGCTCACGGCGATAGCTTCTTTAGTAATGCACACGGTGTTAATTTTGAGTAAGGCACGCGGCTGGTTAGGTGCCTCGATCTCGCCTTCTAGATCTAGGTGATTTGGCGGCACGTGTCTCGGGTTTCTGGTGAATCCCGAATTTGAGATCACTCTTTCGGAACCTTGCTCGAGGGCAAGGACAGGTATACCAACCAATGACAGAGGAATTTTAAGTAAGTTCGGGACTTACTCGGGCTAGCTCGCGTGGGTGCCCTCTTAGATCACGAAGAAAGCCTCCAACTCTCCCTTGATCTGTAGTCCTCTTGTTTTTCTACACAGCACTTCTATGATTAATTTGTAAGACAGGTGAGTCGAAGGGACCCACCCTTTTCTTAGGGCCATGCATGTTCACATGACAAGGCAATGAAGTGCAAGGTTCGGTGAAAGATGGATAAGAGAAGAGAACTTGACGTAGGGGTGAGACTAGCATGATAATCAGAAATTACCAACTCGGAATGATAGCAAGACGGGCATGGTTTTCAAGACCTGCAAAGTGGTAATACTACTCGAAACCGAGGTCGGCATGTCGGTGATAGGCTAGGTCTACCCTTCGTCAAGTGAGAGGAGAAAGAGGTGAAGAGGAAAGAATGAGACAGCAAAGAGAAGGGGGGATCCAGACTTCAATAGGCATCGTGATGGGCAATGCAAGGAGATAACGCATCCCTTGTGGACGACGCTAGCTCCTGAAGAGGCACACGGTGATAGTTTCTCCTAAGTCTCACAGCGATAGGTGAGGAACACACGGAGAATGGCGCTTGGAGGTTCACAGATGGCGATAGGTGTTGCTAAAGCCCCTAGAGGGCGGCGACAGGTATCGCCGTCTACACTAGACGTGCGACAGGGAGAGACCCCTACAGGTGGCAATGAACCTTGTTGTCTGGGTTCTTCACCGAGATGTCAAAGCTACGTCTGTGGGCAGCGATGGGCAGCACCGTCTACAGACCTCACTTGACAGAAGAAACAGACGAGTAGAAGGGAAAGGAGACTCGCGCATGGTGCTGCCATCGTCATGCATGCCTTGTGAGACCAAGGGAGAGGCATGCAAGGTATTTCCACTGCTGTGCATGACCCCTGCGAGGAACTCAGACGAAGAAGAAGGAGAAGAGAGGGGAGAAGAGAGAGAGAAGAAGAAAAGAAAAAAGAAAAAAGAAAAGAGAGAAGGTATACCTCAAACCTAGGGGTACCGCTCAAAAGTTTATCTCACCTCACTCCCTCTCTCAAGTGTGACACAACAATGGTAAGAAAGAGAAACTTGTATTAAGTGAAAACTCTCTTGTGTGTGTATGCCTTTGTCTCCTCTTTTTACGTACAATGATGGTACGTATATATAGAAGTGTGCCCCAAACATGGGTGGATGATCAAAAGTAACCCTAATTACTGGAAATTAAGATTAAATTGAATTAAAAGAAATTAGAAAATAGGGTAAAAATGACATCTTTTCCCATTCCTAACAAGTAGTGGAATTTCATAACAGTCCCTGTGTTGCCTTAGGACTTGTGTGATCTTGCATGGATGATCCGAGGTCATTCTGATGCCTGGTTGATTGTAAGATGATTGTTTTCTTGTAAGGCTCGGCATGGCGATCGATTTGATACCAACTTCGAGCCATGGATCATGTTTTTGATGCACGATCATGTGACTTGAAATTTGAGTAGATCTTGAAACTTTGGATGGATAGTATGTTCGTTGCTTGATGTTTTTCTATGTTTTCTTCGTTGGATCACACTGAGCATGCCACTACTATCACAGGGCATGAAACGCAGCTCGATTCTGTGGACGAACGAAGATTTTTCAAGTTTGGAGTTTTATAGTTTGTTTGTCGGGCTCGTGAGAGAAATCTGACTGTTAATCATGTATGGGGTTCAGGTCAGAGATGGCCCGAGACCTTATGCCTGCAATGGAATTGGTCTCACGTTGATCGGCCTCGAGAGCGGCGTGATCTGACCACTCGAATGAGGCACGACGCTGTTGAATTTCCTGCACTTTCTTCACGGATCAACAATTTGTCTCTAGCTTTTTTTCGCTCTCTGGTATCGTCACAGGGCGTGCCATATATCGAATCGCTCATCTTGACTAGACGAACTTGCTTACCAAATTTGAGTGTGATTGAGTAAGATATGAGCATCAAAAGTCACAGGTCATGACTGTCCCTTCAGTGGTGTAGTGTTATAGGGGTGGTCACACGGGAATAGTGTGCGGCTTCTCTTGTTTCACTCTTTTGCATATAACTTCTTCCTGGAATGTCCATTTTAGTTGAAGACCCCTGGGGGTTGTCAACCATGCCGGATCCAATGATGGTGGTCTCACAACAATTTGAGATGCTAAAAATGTAGCTCTAGTTATAGGGGTCCGTTTCAGCGTGCTAAAGGCCGATTCTATCAGAACTGCTTCTTAGTCTACACTACCTTAGACATGTCGAAATGTGATGAAACTTGGCAGGAGACTCTTGAGAGACCTTATGAAGATCTTGACCAGTTCTGGGGTTGTTCTAAGACTGTCAAAATTTCCACTACTTGTTAGGCCTTTATTAAGCGGGGGCCCCTTGATGATTAAAAATACCTTCCAACAGTGGCATTAACATTCCACTGTGTTAAGGCATCGATGGAAATAGGTTCATGAGGCACAAGCAGCAGCGACCCTCATTCGGGCCTCAGGCTTGACCCGCCTCAGCTTGTACTTATTGCCATATGAAGACAAGGACTGGAGCGTCATTTCTAGCTTGTGAAGGGTACTTTGTGTAACCCTCGCTTATAAAACTGGTAAAACCCCATTTTACTATTTTACCTTTGGTAAAACAGTGAAGAGAGTTTTAGAGCGAGAGAGAACTCCCAACAAGAGCTTTTAGCAAGAATCATAGTGCGTAGAGACTTCACCTAAAACACTTCAGTGGGTTTGAAGGTATTCACAGGGTACTTGCAAATATTTTTTGAAAGTTCCACAACTTCTGGAGAGGGTAACAGTGGCTTTGCGGGGATCCACCGAGACTTTTCTGGTGAAGAACGGTAGCCACTGAAGCTTCTGTGAGAAAAACAGTGGTCCCATCGGTTGCGACACTATTTTCAGTGTGCAAAGGGACTTGTTGGTGGACTTCTGACAATCTTACGATCACCGGCAGGGAAGGAGAAGGAACTGTAGTGGGTTCACTAGAAACACAGTGACATCGGCAAGTGGTGGTGAATTGTAGGAGTAAGAGGAGAGGAAACTGAGAGGTCACAGAGGGCTCTTGGGGGATTCCAGAAAGTTTTCCGCTAGCTTTGGTCATCGGTCGAGGAGAAGGAAAAGATGGGGAAGGATCATTCGACGAGTAGGAGTGAGTTTTCAGTGAGAAGAGGAAACGTCGGTGAGAGCCCAAGGCGTCGCAAGCCTATAACGGTCGGGGAGGTGAAGGGCCGTGGGGTGGCGAACTGTCACCTTCCGCACGCATGGTACCAGGCCACATCGCGAGTGTCAAGTGGTGTGCTCAGATTGTAAGGGACGTGGTGTGTCGCACTTGTGATATGTACGACCAACTTGAGAGCAGCCGGTGCTAGATGCAGACAGCGTTAGCCCATCTTTGAATGCAGCAGACAACGCTACTTCTTGGTCTTCACGTAGTGCTACTACTTTACTTCGGTAGACAGCGATAGCCCTACCTTCTACGCACAACAATAGCCTTTTTAGTCATGCGATGGCGATACCCTTGCCTCGTGCGCACGATGATAGCCTTGCCTTCTGCACATGACGATAGCCTTTATAAGAACAGCCTACATTACGCCCTTTTGTAGATGGCCTTACACAACCAGCGATAGCCTTGCCTCTCTTTTTCTTTCCATTTCTTCTTTTGTAAAGAAAAGAACGCTTGTAATACCCCCTTGATTTATGAATGACATAGCTCTTTTCTCTTACGTGCGATGTGTGTCTTTACTCTTTCCCTTCTTTTTCAATGCTTCTACCCTTTCATAATGTGAGACTAAAGAGGATAGCCCACTCATTTCTTTGTCTTATGACAGCATGCTGTGGCTTCAAAGACCTCGAATGGGGGAACAGTTGCTTCCTCACCTCTTAGTGTTTGATTGGACAGGGGCTCATGATCCATGGTTCTCATGATTTAGTGAGCCTGTTTGTTGTAAATACTCCAATCTAGGGGAGCCTTGGCTTTGACTCGGGGTGCATTGCTCTTGAGCTCATCTAGAGGCTGCGAACCTCACTTCTTAGCTCTGCCATGGGGTCTTGTTCTTGTGAGCCGGAGGGCTGACCTTTTTCTGCCTGTCCTTCTCCGAGAGCATCTGAGAAGTGTAAGACCTTCTTTTGGTTGCTGGTGATCTCGTTGTTCAAGGAGGATGGGATTTGGAGTACCTTCCTTAGTGGTTGGTATGCAAATTCTGCTTCTAGGAGAGTGATGGGGACATGCAGGACTCTTTATTGGTCTGACATATAGGTGATCCTCGATGCTGGAAGGTGTACCTCTAAGGCTTCCTCAACCTCAGGAGTTGCTTCTAGCTCATTATTTTGTTCTGGCGAACTAGAATTAGACGTAGAGGGGGAGGCTTCATCTTCGGGGGATGACTCCATGACCTAAGAGATGTGGCAAGGTATACTTCGGTAAATGGGAGTCAAGGCGAGGATCTTGCCTTGTCTTTCCTCCTCTTTAAACATCTCCATAACCATTCGCCCAAGGTCTTCGACATCATCATGAGACGAGGGTCTTGTCTCTCTCACAGGCTTCCAATCATCATCCTTTGGCTTTTCTGGTGCTGGAAGATCCATGAAATAGTACTTAGCATCAGCATAATGAGTCTTGACTATGGGTAATAGTCTCTTATTAGCATAGACCGTGCATTGTCTCCCATCTCAACTGTACTTGAGGCACTGATGGAGCATGGAACGAACGACACCCTGATTGTGTAGCCAAGGGCGGCCAAGCAGGACATTGTAAGAGGTATCGGTGTCGATTACATGAAATTGAGCATAATCGTTCAGGTCATCGATCTTGAGGTGAAGGCGAAATGTGCCGACCGATTTTTCTCCTGATTGTTTGATCCCCTGCACTATAATGTGGCTAGGAGTGAGGTACTCATATCCTAATTCCAATCGGGCGAGGTTCCTTCTTAGGATCAGCTTGACTATTGACCCTCCATCTAGCATAATCCGGTTGATAGCGCAGACATATAGTTCACTAGTCACAAAGAGGGGGCGATTGTGAAACTTGCCTCCCAACTGAAGGTCATCCTGTGATCGCCAAGAACCCACTCAAAATGGCAGGGTCTACCTCAATAGGCTCCACTTCAGTCTCGTATAGCTCTGAGTTATAAAGTGCTTGAACCAGGGCCGTACGGTAATCTCTGGACAGCAGAAGGGCATCATAGATACTTAGAAGGGCTGTAAGCTTTTTCAAATGCCCAACTTCGTCATATTTCACCTTATCCTCATAGGCCTTCTGTGCTCTTGATTCTGTCACTGGTTTAGGTGGTAGGGTAGGTTTAGCAGCAAGTTTTGGTTGAGCTTTGGTTTGTGACACTGGCTAACTATGTTGTTCAGCTGGTGTGATCTGGGCTGATGGGGAGGTGATAGGGATTTGTATTAGAGATGTGGAGGTTTGAGGTTGAGGTTTGGGGGAAAGTGAAGGATCAGGAAACTTGAGGACCTTGAACTTCTGAGGTGTGGGCTGTAGCTTTTTCCCTGATCTTAGGCTCATTTTCCCTATGCTGGCTGATACTTTCGTGATCTGCACAATATGGGAGGCATCCTTGGAACAGGAGCTTGAAGATGGCTCAGATTTGGCTTGGGCAGCCATGGCGTCGACAATGATCAAGAATCCTGCCGCCTGGGCTAGCATATTTCTTCGGCACTTCCACTAGAACTCATTGATGTTGGTGCCTTCGAGCTCTCTGTTTAGAGAATCGAAGTTTGGGCACTACCGAGCTACACCTATGAAAGAGATAGAAGAAGAAGGATGAGGAGGAGAAGAAATGGAGTTAGAGTGTTTTGGGCTACTTTTTACGTCATCGTCAAAATTGGACGTGTGTGTGGGGTATTTTAGGTCTTGCCCCAGATCTGACCACTAGGGGATGCTTTTATTGTTGTCACCCGTATTGGATGTGCCCTGTCGGGACGTCTTCTTGCGTTGGTGGAGCAAGGACTTGAGGGGGTCCTTCTAGGTTACCATGAACTTCTTGGTGCTGTTGTATCTTCTTTGCCAAGAGCTCGTGGAAGCCAGTGCATTCGCTCAGGTCATGGCCTCGTATCAGATAATACGGACACCAGAGGTTCTTAGTTCCTGGAGGCAGAAACTTGGGCTGTCTCATCGGCTTCAGTGTGATGAGGCCTTCTTCGAGCTTTTCAGAGAATACTACATGGAGGACGGTAGGCAGATCGTCACTACATGGGAAGCCTCAGTTGCCTCGAATGCTTTCTTTAACTCTTTAAGCTTTATCTAGCCTTTGTTAATAAGGGGTTCGATAATGTCTTTGAGCGTATAACACTCTTGAGCGGGGTGGCCTACTCCCCTGTGATAGGCGCAGTATCTCTTGTCCAGCCTGCTCTGGGGATTTGACCTCTGGTACTGGATCATGTTCTGCTCTAGTAGTAACCGAAGAAGTGCAGAAACCCACGCCTTCTCGAAGGGGTACACCTTGTTCTAGTGCTAGGTCTAGTAGTCACTTCGATTTATTTTTTTAGGGGGCGGGACCTTGTTATAGGACTACTATGTTGTCTGTGCCTTGGTTGTGACTACCCCTTAGGAGAGGTCCAAGGTTTGAGGGGCGGCTTTCGTGGTGTCAGTCACGGTGACAGCTGCACTAACCACCCCTTTCTGCTAGTTGCCCTGATTGTTGGAGCGAGAATTGCCATCGCCCCTACTGTTTCCCGAGCTGGAGGACTGTTGACGAGATCCATCATGATGCTTGGATAGACCTTCCATACGAACCACTTTAGAGATGAGCTCTGGCATGGAGGTTGGATTGGAGGTCACAACATGCAGGACGATCTCGGGCAGCATATTTCGTATGCAGGACTGAACTGCTTCTTTTTCAGTCATGGGAGTGACATGATAAGTTGCCAACTCTCTCCATCGGGCGATGAACTTATCCACTGGCTCACCAAGGTCTTGAATCAGAGTAAGGAGCTCGATGGTTTCCAAGTTTCTCTCAACCTCATAGAAGCATTGGTAAAACAATTGCTCCATTTCCTGCCATGTGGGTACCAAACTTGGAGGTAGCCGAGCATACCACTGGAAGGCTGGCCCTTCGAGAGTCTCGACAAACTGACGAAGGAAGAGTTGCGTGTCAGCTGCCATCTCTCGACAAGCCACTTGGAAGTGGGTGATATACTGGTGTGGGGATGTAGTACCCTTGAATAGGGGGAGCTTTCCTTTTTGATAGTTTGGGGGAAACGGCAACTGGTCGATCTATGAGGGGTACGGATTTTGGTAAAGCAACGCCCCTTGGATGCCCGGGATCTTACTTTTGAGATTGTGGGTTACCGTTCCATCTATATCGGCTTGCAAAACCATGTGGGGAGCAGAGCTGTCTTGGGAAGCCAGTGGAGGAGTTTTCTTAGGAGCTGTGTCCTCAACAGACGGGGAGTCGGTCTCATGGTGAGAAGAAGGGGGCCTGGAGGCTTCAAGCGATCCTTCTTTTCGAGAATGGATTGCATCATCACCTCTAACCTGTTCATCCCATCTTCTTAGGCATCAGTCGGCTTGTCGACCACCATGACGCTGATCATTTCTTCTGGAGGGTCAAGGCCAAGTGGAGTAGTGGATTGTCGGGGTTGGCGAGTCGTATGCAGCAAGTCAGTCTATAGGAGCTCAACATGCCTCGACTAGACTCGAGTCTTGTACGTGGACCGTGTGAGGACCGGTTCTTGACGGTCGTCAGACCGTGACTTCTTCGCAGCTCGGTCTTCTCTTGTGACGATAACCAACGAGCAATGTTCTTGGACCTCTTTTTCAAGTTCATGAATCCGGAGAGGGAAGAAGGGATTGTGAGGCAAGAGGTCATCAAGAGTGGTAACCTCAATTGCCTTAGAAGCCTTTCTAGTCAGGAGTTGTTGACCTCTCTTCTGCTTGATCTTGAGGCTGCAATAGATTTCATCCAAAAATTGAGCCTGAGATATGGACTGCCCCATCTTTCTTGAGCATGCGAGGGTGGTGTCCATAAGCTGGAGCAGAGAGTGAGGTCCAAGAATAGAGGGAAATATGAGCTGCTGCCTTGGAGCCTGTAGGCTTCTATCTGGCATCAAGTCTTCGCCCCGAATTCCCTTGTGAGGTCTGGGTGCATGGCTGACTTGAGGTGGCTGACTCAAGATCGTACTCTTAGGGAAAACCTTTGAGTACCAGGTCTCAAGGTGTTTGCTCGGCAAAGGAAGGGTGGCGGAAGAAGGAACTATCTCGTGACTCCGCCTGAGTCGAGATCGAGGAGGAACCTGTGAAGCTGGTGCGTGTGCACCTTTAGAGGCAGCCTTCCCGGTGACTTGGAGGTTAGCCCGGCCTCGGTAAGCTGGTTCTACCTTAGGAGGCCGAGACCTACGAGCTCTTGTCTGTGAAGAATAGGGTAGGACCTTATCTTTCACAGGGTAAAGCCGTGTGTGCTAAGAGGGAGGAAGAAGTGGTCGACCCCCGTGTCCTCGAGCTGGCGCAGAATTGGCGCTTCCCCGAGTTGTGGGATGCAAATGCATGACACGTGCATGGTTCGACACGAGAAGGCCTAGCCTTGGACGAGAGCTCAAGGCAGCATGAAAGTTGCCTCATGGTGTGGCTCGAGTGGATGAACCACGAGCCCTTAGGTGCTTGAGAGAGGTGGAGGCCCCAGGACCTCTGCCTAGGTGTGGCGAGCTTCTAGGCATAGAGGTTCGGGGTGGTGAAGGAGTACGGGGGACGGCCTTGCGGCGACCCTCAGGAGCAATGGCAACCTGCTTGCCTTTTGTGAAAGCGGACAGGGCAGCCTTTCAGTGTACCATAGCAGTATGATTGACAAGGGACTTGCCAAGAGCAGGGTGTGTGTTGTGGGTGGTAGCAAATGTGTTACCAATGCAAAGGGCCTCGGTGGAAGGTCCACTAGGACTAAAAAAGTGGGGAGTTAGGGACCTTCAAGTCCCTTCTCACACCAATCTAGGAAAGAACTTGGGAGCCTAACTGTGAGTCCTGACTCAAAAGGAGTATTGGGATCAAGACTTGAGAAGCTTGCTTCTCTGGGACCGTCACGAGTGCGAGGATGAGAAAATCCCAACTCGGATGAATGGGTTAAATAACCCAAATGCCATGGAATGCAGTGCAGAAAATAAAAGGTGATTCCAATCAAGCAAGAGAGAACCGACAAAGAGGTAGCAAGTCCCCAGTGGAGTCGTCAAATTGGTCGGATGCCTCGATCTCACTTCCTCAGAGTTAGGTAATCGGGTGACACATGTCTCGGGTTCGAAAGACCCGGTATTTGAGACTGCTCTCTCGGGAACCTTGTTCCCAGAACAAGGGCAGGTACCCAACTAGTGAGAGAGGAATTTTTAATGTGAGGTGGGAACCAACCTCACCTGGGTCCGTGACTTACTCGGGCTGACTTGCACAGGCACCCTCTTAGATCATGATGAAAAGCCCCCCAGCTTCTTCAACTGGTTTGGACTTGCTTCCCTTGATTTGCAATCTCATTGTTTTCTGCACAACACTAACATGGTTAATTTACAAGACAAGTGGGTCGAAGGACCCACCTTGCCTTAAGATGATGCACATTCATATAGTAGAGAAAATGAGAAATTAGGGTGATGAATAAGAGGAGAAAAGAGAATAGAACTTGACAAGGGGACAAGACTAGCATGATAGCTGAACAAGTATAGTGACCGACTCAGAGTGGTAGCAAGACGGCATGGTAACTCATACCGGTACGACGATAATACTCTCGAAAGCAAGGCCGATATGACTATCCTAATCTAGTTTGGCAGCAAGACGAGCATGGTACCCTGGACCAGCACGACGGCAATACTGCTCGACAGTCAGGCCGCTATAACAATACTAGACTGAGTCTATCCTTCAGTCGAGAAAGAAAAGAAGAGAAGAGAAGAGAGCGAAGAGAAGACGTGAGACGAAGGAGATAGAAGGTCCCAGACGACATCAGGCATCGCCCTCCACAGCCGTGGAGTAACAGTGTCGTGGCCCTTGGGCTGCGTTGGACACTGCTACTCGCGACAAAAGGGAAAGTAGTGAACTGCAGACGGCATTAGCCATCGCTGTCGGCAACACGACCATTCACGGGCGGTGATAGGTATCGCCATATGTGACAAGCACAGAGTGTAAAAGAAGCATGCGAATGGCGGAAGGCATCGTCCTCTATAAGAGGTGAGACACAGGTGAAACTCCCTGCGGGTGGCGATTGGCATTGCCACGACCCTTCGCAGACGGTGATAGGCATCGTCGTCTGTGACCTGTAAGATGAGAGAAAAATAGTCTGCGGTCGACGATACACATCGCCGCACATGACGTTAGTCCTGGAATTGAAAAAGGTGCCCGACCCAGTCCTTGAACACGGCCCAGCTCTCCTTGTGTTCCTTCAGGCGGTGTTACGGGCAACGATGACTAACGTCGTATGTGAACCATCCTGAGGAAAAGAGACGAGGGAAAAGAGAAAGGAAGAAGCTCGTGCATGGTGCTACCGTCGCCATGCATGACCTGCGAAACCACAAAAGGGATAAGAAAGAAAGATGCACGACACTACCACTACCGTGCATGGCCTTTAAGAAAGACCAACAAAGAAGAAGAAAACAGACAAAGAAGAAAAACGAGAAAAAGAGAGAGAAGAGGAAGAGAGAGAAGAAGGGAAGAGAGATAAAATACCTTGAAGATAGGAAGGTACCACTCTAAACTTTCCCTCTCCTCCCTTTCTCTCTCCAAAGGAGAAACGTGACCCAACTCCTGCTCTTGAAAAAGAATTTTTATTAATTGAAAGAGGGTCCTTACAATGATTTTTCTTCTCTCCCCTCTTGAATGGAGGTAGCATCTATTTATAGACTAAGGCTAAAACGTGCGTGGATTACCCAAAACTAACCCTAATTGATGATAATTACATCTTTTTTTAATTAAATAAAATAAAAAAATAGGGTAAAAAATGACTGATTTGCCCCTTCCTAACAATTGGAGAAACTCCAAAACAGTCTCTGCTGATGTTCTTGATTCTTCTCGGATGATCTGTTGATGATCTGTCATCCGAATGGACAAAATATGATTGCCATCATGTAGGGCCTGATGCTACGATCATTTTGATGTTACTTTTAAGCCATGAATCACACTTTAAAGGCATGATCACGAAATTTAAAATTTGAATAGATCTTGAAAAACTTTTGATTGATAGTGCCTCTTCATCTTGATGTTTTTCTTCAATATCTTCACTGAATTTCACTGAGCATGTCACCACGATCATGTTGTAACAAACACAACTCGATTTTGTTCCCAAACGAAGATTTCACAACGTTGGAGTTTTGGCCAGAATTTGGAAATCGTCGCCTGAATTTACAAGCACTTTATTGGCTTTGTGTGCGAAATCCGACTGTTCATCTTGTACGGAGTTCGGACCAGAGATAATCCTGAACCTTACACACGCGATGAAACTGATCTCATGTCAATCGGACATGCGAACGTCGTGATTTAACCGCTCGAGCGAGGCGTGTCGCTGCTGATTTTTCTGCAACTTTCTTCATAAATCAACAAGTTCTCTCTAGCGTTTCTTCCTGTTCGAGCGTCCTCACGGGGCGTGCCACATATTGAAATGCTCGTCTTGACGAGACGAACACGCTCACAAAATTTGAGTACGATCTGACTCAGGACGAATGAGATATGAACCCCAAAAGTCACTGACTGAGACTGTAAAAATAGCCACCTTTAATGGTAATTTGGTGTAGAGAGGCCATACGGGCGGCCTACCCCTTTTCTGTATTTTACCCATAACTTTATCCTAGAGCACCCGATTAGACCGAAACTTGACTCATATGGGTTTTCGACTGTGCTGGATCCAATAGCAATGGTCCCACGACCGTTTGATTCTCCTAAAGTAGAGTTGCAGTTATAGGGGTCTATTTCAGGGTGTTAAAGGTCAATTCTGCTGAAATTGTTTCTTCGTCTGCATAGCCTTAGCCATATCGGATTGTGACGAAACTTGGCAGGAGGATTTTAGGAGTTCTTATGAAGATCATGGCTAGTTCTAGATCCATTATGAGACTATGGAAATGTCCACTATTTGTCAGGCTTTATTGACTGGCTTCTCCCTTTTATTCCGCATCGGGGACCCATGGTGCTGAAATATGTCTTCACGCAACAGTAAGCTCAAAAAGGGGTTCTAAGTGTGCTCTAGAGAGAGAGAAAGAGTGGGAAAAAAGGAATGGTGTGAGGAAGAGAGAGCTTAAGTACCCTGTTGGTTGGGTGGCAACCCAAAGCTGGACAAGTGGCAAGCACCACATATGCACAAGGACAAGTGGCGTGTGTGGCAGCACGCATCTGGCAGGTGGCAGTGACATACACGACACTATACTCATGATGCTAGTCCATCTCTCTTCACAAACGGTGTTGCCCCTCTCTCTTCAGAAATGGCGCTGCTCCTCTCTCTTCACGTGCGACGATAACCCTCTAACACACACGGTGGTAAGCTCTCCCCCTCACCGGCACTCGTGCTTCTTCTCTCTTAAACTCCTACCGTCGCCTGTGTTTCCATGGCCGGGAAATCTTGATCCTTACACTCTCAATCTATAAATAAGTACTAGGATTATCAAGGATAAAATTCCCCCATATATTTATTTATTTGGGATGCAAGAGCCCTTATAATAAAAGAGCAAATATGTTATCTATTTTTAATGAAGATATCTCATTAAAAAAAAACGAGCAAATCAAATTCTTTAGGTCATTTGTTTTCTCATTACGGACCACCGGACAGAGACAATGTAAAATAATGGACCTGCACCAAAATCAACAATTCGAAGTAGGATATAAAGGTTAACATAGATGTTATCCATTTTTAATGAAGATATGTACAACAACCAGCAGGTAGCAGAGCTTCCTCTGTCTTCTGCGTTTTTTTTTTTTTTTGAAGGGAGCGTAATATCTTGTGGGTAGGCAACAACATTTGTTCCTCTTCTCGATATTGATCGAAGACAGAGAGAATGAGCATTTTGTGGTATGGCCTTAACGTTGAGTTATCCAAAACTCTCAACAGCCTCTTCAAACATGCTTAAAAAAAATAGAGTTTTGTGGTAACGTGCCAGCTCTTGTACCCGCAATTGAGAATATTGTGGGATCCAATACCAAACCCCTATTTTTGTGGATGTTGCAGAGAGTTCTAATTCCAAGCCCCTATTTTATGGATGTTGCAGAGAGTAAATCAAAGTGATCACTAGCCCTATTTATGTGGATGTTGTAGAGAGTAAATCAAAGTGATCAACTAAAAAAAAAGGTAGTCAATCCCATATCACAGAGTATCATATGTCCATTTCACAACTTATCAGACAAAGGGAGTGCACGCATAAAAAATGAGATAGAGGTTATTTGAAATTGATTAATACAAAGGGAGTGCACGCATACTTATCCTTTAATTAATTAACATTGTGAATAAGATAGCAGCAGGTGATATTTGAAGCACGATTTATACACTAAAAATAAATTGGGCATAGATCGTAACAAATAAATCACTTAATCTCTATCGTTAAAAAAATTCAGAGTAAAAAAAATAGGGAAGATGGAACCTAGATGCTTTGATGCCAATGTTAGTAAATGTTGATGGAGCAGGGATGAGATCAACCTACAGAAAATGCCGTGAGGCTGGTGATCGTAGAGCCCAGATTTTTCTTGCCCTTTTGAGAGAGAGAAGATAAGTTTTGTGTTTACAGATGAAACTCTATATATCTTTCTTTTTTGCTGCGTTCTTCCTCTTTTTGGCTTCCCATTTTATAGGGAGAAGAAAATGGCTTAACGATTATCTTTCCAATAGGTGTCTGAGAAAGGGTCTTCCCTGATCGTAGGGACATTCATCCAATGTTCATATGGATGTTGGTTCATGTGAACGTTGGATGTGATAAGTATAGGATTCCTCCCATAATTATAGGCCTCTCAGCCCACAATTGTAGGCAAAGTCACGCTACGCCTTATGGCCATACATGTTAACAGTTTGGAGTTCACATGTTCTTCTAAAGGTGCAATTATTATTTATGAGTTGCTTGTCAATATAAACTTGCCACACCTAATAACTTAAGGAAAAAGGGGATTTATCCTAACTAACATATGTATCCTTTGTAAGGCTGACAATGAATCATGGGACCATCACCTTCTTCATTGCCATTTCACAATGGGGCTTTGGGGTTGGGGTAGGCAGTTCCAATTCATATCATTTCTAATAAAATGGATTTGGTGCTGCAACAATGGAGTCCACCTGGCATTTTAAAGATGAGCACAATTTTATGGAGATCGATTTGGGTGAGTATTATGTGGAATATTTGGAAAGAGAGTAATAGGATAACCTTTGATGGAGTAATGTTTCAACCTGTCTATCCTTAAGTCAAACATCTTAGTATTAGTGGCAAAACAGTCCTTAACTGACAAAGATTACAAGTTTATTTGTTATGATCAAATTATTATGAATCCTAAAAAAGTAGAAAACTTATCCCTCACGATTCAAAGAAGGCATGTATTATGGTCCCCTCTACCGGTGAACTTCTTGGAGGTCAATTTCGATAGTAGCTCTCTTGGTTATCCCAATTCAGCTAGATATGGTGGACTTATCAGAGACCATACATGTGATCTAATTATTTCCTTTTTAGATCATTACATTAATGCAACTTCTAATGAGGCAGAAGCTAGAGGCTTGCTAGAGGATCTAAGCTTATTTCTTTGTTGGAGGGTCAGAAGATCATAGAGAGAGACTTGACAAATATTATTACTTGGATAAAGGTGAATATAGATCACCTGGGAGACTAGGCCTCATACTAGATGAGATCAGAGTGCTCTTTCAGTGTTTTAGAGAAGCCAATTCTAAGGACGATTCGCTTGCAAAAGGTGGTGTCCATCAATCCTCGAAGGTCGTCACCACGTTCTCCTAATCTGGTGACTCTTTATTTTTTTTCTTACGCAGTATTTTCATTTTAATAGAAGGTTATTATAAAAAGGAAGACAAATGAATAAAGTTTATTTAGCTTTGAGATGACAAAACTATTTTTGTGATAATTTTGTTTTTCTTTTTCATATTGAACAAGAGTACTCTGTGTCCTACTAGTGTTACATTGATGACGATACATGTGTTTATTACATGTCTTAATTTTCTAGTCCTTTATTCCAAAAATCCACTACTTGACGTCACTAAAACTTCCAAAAATATAAGAAATGAAATGTAAAAATTTAAAGTATTCCATGCAAGACAATTTAGAAATATATTATCACTTTAAGTTTTTGAGTTTTTAAATAATGTTCACTTTTAAAAAAATTAGTTATGGAAATGTTTATATAAAGTAGCAACTTTATTTGTAAAAAGAGGTTGCAATAATTTACACTATCCATTTTATTTGGAGGATATAGATTCGAGACACTCTTAAAAGGCATGACAAGTATTGACATTGACTTAAAATATGTATCAAATCTATACCATCCAAATAAAATAGGCGGTATAGAGTATCATAACTTTATTTATACAAATAAGGTTGCAACCTTATACAAACAACGCTTTTAGTTATAACATCCTAAAAATTGTTGACAAGTACCCATTTTTATATGACAGTAATATTTAAAGAAAGTTATATATACCCCTTGGACCATATTTTCTCGGCAACGCTCAATATTTTTAAAGCACATCACTTACCTTAATAGCTTTTATTTTTACAACCCCCGTCCTCCCAATAAAAAATATATGATTGCTTCTCTCTCTTAAAACTTGAAATTTTAGATTTTAGATAGTTAAATATCTCAAAATATTTAGAGAGAGAAAATACCTCAAATTTCAAATGTTTAGAGAGATATGCTACCTTAAAACTTTTAGGGAGAGAAACTATCTTAAATTTCAAGTTTTAGTAAGAGAAATTATCTCAAATTTTTAAAAAAACTTTTAGTTAAAGTTAAATAAGTAAAAAACTTGAAGTTTCAGATAAGTTCTCTCTCTAAAACTCGAAATTCAAGATAGTTTATTTCTCTAAAAAATTAAAAATTGAGACACTTTCTCTCTAAATTTTGAAACTTGAGTGGTTTTTCTCTCAAAAAATATGAAATTTGAGAGAGTTTCTTTATCTAAAATTTGAATGTTGAGGCTTTAAGAGAGAAAGTACCTTGAATGTTGAGGCTTTAAGAGAGATGTAAAATTAGAAAGTATTAGGGTAGTGCTTGGTTTAAAAAGTACTAGGGGGTATGGTTAGAGAGTGTGTAATCAAGGGATATCTATAATTTTCCCTAATATTTACTTTTACCTTCTTTGCCTAAATAGTCAAACACCACACGCAACAACATCTATAACCATATCATACCCATATAAGAAATCGTAAAATAAAGAACGTTTGAATCTAGAAAGAGAAAGTGTTCGACAAAAAGTAGAGAGGACGAAAGTGAAAATGTTCGACAAAAATTAGAGAGGAAGAAACTTTATCAACAATACAATTTCCCCGCAAAGAATAGGATTTTTTTCTTCTTATTTTCTATCCAGCCAAGTTTATAATTAAAGTGAAGCAGTCCATAACCACTTCGATATACAATCCAATCCATAAAGATGTCCCTTGGTTGTTCCTGGAAAATCATAGAACTTAGCAGCCAGGTTTAAAAAAATAGATCGGTGATTCGAATTGGTCACGCTGATACTCGTGTCGGACGAAGAATTGGTGGATCGGATCGGAGAATCAGTGAAATCGACAATTTTTGTTTAAAAATATATTTTAAAACTCACTATAAATTTTTAAAATAGAATTCGTTTAGATCCTAAAAGAATTTTGGAGTGGTGCATTATGTACTTTCATGAGTTTGTAAAAATAGGTGAATATAGAGATACTATTTTCCTATCTAGATGTCTGTACTCTATATAATTATCAATTATACTACTACTAATACAGTACTATAATATTACATCAAAATAATTTAATAATATTAAAAAATACTTCTATATTACAAGATTTAAAATAATCATTTCCCATATAGAACATATTAGAAAACACTTCATAATAGAAATATATTTAAAAAATACTATAATTTCTCCAAAATCTAATTTTTTAGGTTTCTAAAAAAATAGTGACAAAAATCTTATTTTCAACTATAAGAAAAAATAATACATAACATAATTTATAATGAAAATAAAATTACAATATTTGCTTATCAATGTATAATTATAAATTAATATTATAATAAATATTTTTGGTTATTACTAAAAATATCTATAATTAGTATTTTTTAAGTTTTTTAAAAAATCAGAGGTGTTACATTATGTGCTTTCATTTGTTACAAAAATACGTGCCTATGGAGACGTTTCCCAATTTGGATGTATCTATAATTATTAATTAAATTAAATATTATAATATTGCATTAAAATGATTAATTTTTTTTAAAACTCCATTTTATATAATTAAGAAAATAATACCCCTTATTGATTAGTACCACATTAAATATTGATTACCTATCTTTGCTCATCTAAAATTAAAACGACTAACTACCTATAATATTATATATTGAAATTAGAGTTATTAATTTATATTTTACAATTATTGTACATACAAATTAAAATAAATTTAAATTTTGTCTTATAATATCATCTAAATTTTAAAAACTTAACAACTATAACAAAAAATAATATATTACATAACTATAATACAAAAAAAATAATATATTACATAACTATAATACAAAAAAAATAATATATTACATAACTATTAATAGGATACACTAGAGGGAGATTGTTATTAAAATAGGAGTTTATAGAGAGAGAGAAGGCGAGAGAGAGAACAACGAGGTGCAAAGGTGGGATATTGTTATTAAAATAGGAGTTTAGAGAGAGAGACAAGGCGAGAGAGAGAACAACGAGGTGCAAAGGTGAAGGTTAATTAGTCCCACGTCGAAAATAGAATCAGGCTTTTTCCTATATAAAGGCTCAACACTAAGCCAATATGGCATTGCATGTTTAATACATATGAGGCGGCTTATCATTAGTTGGGGAGCCACAGATTCTTTGATTAAGAAGTTGATTTATTGTAGCGACACACTAATCAAAGCAATGGTTTGAAAAAAAATGGATCGGTGATTAGAATCGGACACACTAATCAAAGCAATGGTTTGAAAAAAAATGGAACGGTGACTAGAATCGGTCACACCCATACCCGTGTTATCGGAGGAATCGATAATTTTTGTCCCAAAAAACTTTCAATAAATCTCTAAAAATATTGTTCTAAAAGAAATTAGGAGTGATGCATTATGTTTTTTTATTACTTTATAAAAATAGGTGAATAATGAGACGACGTTTTCTTCTATGGATGTCTGTATAATTATAATTATATAATATTGCATCAAAATAATTTAAAAATATTAAAAAATATTCCATATTATAAGACTAAAAGTCATAAATTTTCATATAAAGTGAAATTAGTATCACCTCAAAGTACCAATTATTTAGTAATTCGGTTTACTCATTGCAAATTATCACAACCTAACTAACTATGTTATCATATGCGGAATTTGTAATTATATTTTATAATTATTTTACTATATAAATAAGAACAAATCTAAACTGTCTTATATTATCGTCTAATTTAAAAATATTATTTACAATAATAAAAAAATTGTATTATATAATTTATAATTCGAATAAATCAATAAATATTAATTATAATTTCATAATAAATTATATCATTGAAATAAGAGAATCAAACATAGAGGACCAATGACAAGGCTATTAATTTATAATTTTTAATGTATTATCATTGAAATAATAAATTTTTAAGAAAACGGATGGGCTTAATCAATATATAGATAATTAATTACTAATTTACAATATTTGGGTTATTAATGTATAATGATAATATGTTAATGTATTACTTCTTATATTCAAGTGATCCATCTTAATAAAAAATATAATATATTAATATAGTAGATAGGCAAATAAAATAACTAAAAAATGTACTAACCCAAAAAAAAAAATAAATAAATAAATAAATGTTATATTAGAGAGAGAGAATGCTATTGGCGGGTGTGAGAGAGAGACTGCTAATGGCGGGTGTGAGAGAGAGACTGCAGGGTGCCAGGGAGAGAGAGGGAGACGCTAATTGGGTCAAAGTGAACCAAGAAGCATGTGTGAATATCAATGTATAAAATAGTCAAAGAGAAATCTCGAATTAAAGTTAACAAAAAACGAAAGAAAAAAAAGAGAGAAATCTCGAATTCTCATTCCTTTTGATGATTTCTGCATGGCATTCAGCTGAATATATTTATGACCAATGTTAACACAACAATTACAATAAACAGTATATTAAGCTGAATATATTTATGACGAATGTTAACACAACACTTACAATAAACAGTATATTAAGCTGAATATATTTATGACCAATGTTAACACAACAATTACAATAAACAGTATTATTAAAATTTTACAAACCTATGAAGTTTGTAATGAGTTTTTTTCACATAGAAACCTTGCACAATATATGTATTAGGCAGAGGAGCCCATATATCCTCCAACCCATCAAAATATAACCTTAAAAAATTCTTACAAGGTACATAAACAAGGAAAAGAAAAGTAAACATAAAACAAATATTTTTCACCATCACTTTCTTTATTGGTTTTATAAACTATACTTTTGAATTTATTTAATAGTATATTTTTCTTTTAGGTGATATTATTTTTCATTTTCATTTATGAAACCTCAGAAGTAGTAGACCCCAAATAATTGGGATAAAGCTCGAATGACGATGATGATTTACGAAAACTAACGAGCCCAGTCTTGTAACCGATTGTTTTCACGTCTTCTTGCACTTGTTGTTGAAATTCACAAAAAGTGAACTTTTTATATAACGAAGGCTCTTTGTAACTTGTTATCAGTGTGTCATGTGAGGGACATAAGAAATAAGCCACTGAAAACCTCTCTTGTTTATTGGCAATCACTCTATGCTCAACGCTCTTGTACATGTTGTTGCTCAATACCTGCAAAAGAACAATGACGCTTATTTTACATATCATGCTCCTAACTACTATCAAATTCATTAAATCATGATTTCGTATTCTTCTTTTTTAAGAAGAGAACTCACGAAGAAATATCTAAACTGGTATTTTTTTTTTTTTGGGGTAGTTCAATAGGGATGGAGTCCTCTACTCATTGTAAGAATATAACTCAAGACATCTTGTTGTGGTGACCTACCATTCTAACCACCTTGCCTTGAGCCTTAGGGCTGAGAATTGACCTGATTTGGATCTGAAACATAGATTTCATATCCTCTTTGGATTCGGGTATGGATCCAAAATTTGGATCCGTAATCCCGACTCAAATCCAAAAATCATATCCAAATTAAAATCCAGATCGGATCTGGGTGCAGGTGGATCCGATTCAGATCCGACCTGGATCATGATTTGGATCCAACCTGTTTTTTTGTAAATAGTAAATTTTATTTTATATATGTTTTTTAAAATAGTGTATATATAATCCAGATGCGAATCCAATATACTATCCAGATTTAGATCTGGATCCAATGTATACTATTCAGATCGGGATCCGAATATCCAAGATTCGGTATGAATGAGGATCCGATCTGTATCCGATGTATACTATTCAGATCTGAATCCAGATCTAGTTGGATCTGGCCCCGATCCTACCCGTTCTCACCCCTATTGAGTCTATTCCTACCTCTAGACTAGTTGAAAGAGAAGGATGCATATTTATTTGAATATGGAGCCAAAGTTTCAACTTCTAAATTATGCATGTTTTACCGCTGTGATAGTGACGGTAGAATGTTCTATACTCCATGTTCGTCTACCAAAGAGAAAAGAACAAAAGTTTAATAAATTTTGTAAAACTTGACTACGAGTACCTGGAATAAATCTCCAACATTGACAATAAGAGCATCAGGATTAGGCTTAACAGTGACCCACATTCCATCCTTCATCAATTGCAATCCTCCGATGTGGTCTTGACATAGAACGGTAAGGAAATCACTATCAGTATGGGCCACTAGCCCGAAAATCTCCAAGGGCATCGGACATGGAGGATATCTATTCAACCGTAGGTAGCAAGAATTCATGGTGCAATTCTCTGCAAACAATCTCGTTGTGATACCCATGTTCTCTACCAATGCTTCTGCAAGTTTCTGAGATAGATCTGCAACCTTTGTAGTAAACTCTTCAATGGCATACCTAATTCACAAACCACATAACATATACAACATATGTGATTTATAACATTTGTTTCCATTTAGTAAAGAAGGAAGATGCGTCAATAATCAAAATTGCTATTTTAATTTGAAAATGAGACTCTAGAGTTAGTGATTTTTTTTTTTTGAAATCCTATTAACATCATTTAGAAGTTTATAATAAATATAACATGATAATGATTTCGCCGCAAGAGGGAAAGAAGACAAGAAAAAAAACATGCATATATAACTTCTTTTTTGTGCTGCAGGCAAAAAAAACACCTAATAGTGGCTCATGAAACACATACAAATGCACTTATTGAGTAACGGTTCATACTTCATAGTTCATATCAATATATAACAAAATCAGAGATATGTTATGATACTGAGAAAAATTAGCAACAAAATTATACCAACTATATGGGTATTGAAGGAAAGTCAATTTTCAGTTGTCATTATATTTTTCAGACGATAGCGCATTTTTAATCATTTCACAAACGTATTTTGCAAAGGATTTGTCATGCTGAGAGCCTACACTCTGTTATATTTGGCCAATATATTTTTAATTATTTGTGATATTTGAGCATATCGCTACTATTTTAAAAAGTGTGCCATGACTCGCCTAAGACCACTCGGATGGATATCTCAGCCTCGCTAAGTTTCCTTGAGTTTGGTGTACAACTCGGGTATAAAAAAATCAAAAAGAATCTTTAAAAATTAAAGATTATTGGATGATTTGGATGTATTTAGTAAAGATTGGAGAATGTTTATGACATAATTACTATTTTTATATTTTTCTTTTTTTTCTAGAATTTTTTTAACCTCTCAAATTGTAAATCATTTATTTTTTAAGCTCATTTTAACTTTTTAAACTTGTTTTACGATTCAATTTATTTTTACCAGAAGTTTTTTATTTTAAAATTACTTTCTATTTTTATTTTTTAAATTGTTTAGGGCCAAAATGCCCTTGGACTACGCCCACCTAGTTCTAAATTGAGTTTATAATGATAAGATCAGATTCTAAAGAGTTATTAGATTTGACATATTCTAGCTTGTGAACCCCTTTAGATTTTGTGTTTTACAATCATGGATAAATTTTGATGGCAAGAAGTATACAGACCAGCTTGAAACTGTCCATTACTTTTGTCACCTCAATAAGAATATATAACCTTCAGCAATGATTTGATGCAACGGCTGCATCATACTATAATGCAACAATACTTCTAGAAAATCAGGTTTGTGTTATTTGTATGACCCAAAATTTGACGCACACATTTTTTTCATCTCAATTATCAATTCCCCAAAAAAAAGTTCAGAACCTTAGATATGGTCAAAATGAGTCCCTTCCAAAAACGAATCTAGACCATTCATTTGGTGAATTTCAAGATCTTAGCTTTCATAAATACAAAATCATTTTTTCTTTTTTAACATTGTTCATCTAATGATAATAAAGTCATCCAAAAGATTGGAAATGAAAAAAATCCTTCTAAGCCTTAGATCTAAGCATCTCACCAAAATGAATGGCCTATGTTAATTGGGTTAAAAAATACTTTCTAGGTTGTGTTTTCATTTTTATTTTATTTTTTTTGATTGTTTATTAGAATCAAAAGAGTGTATATTTCAAAATTTGGATCAAACAAATGGCCATAACATGGTTTTTGAAAGTTGTTGCATTATATTATGATGCAACCGTTGCATGAAATCATTGCTCTATAACCTTAACTTTTTACATCATAAAAGAGTCATGGGTCGTTTGGATCCCGAGGTAGTCAAAATCATGTTTTGTATACCCAGGGTATCTTGCATAAAAATATGTTCAGCGATTGTTTTTAATACATAATCACATTCTTTGTAAACAAGAAAGAGGGCCAAAACAAAGGTACACAAAATCAAGAAAAAAATTGAGTTATCCACGACTTTGGGTAAGTATGAAGAACGGAATACAATATAGGACACTGTATCTGTGTGGACATCGTGCATATTGTAGAAATGTGGGCTTGGCAATAAATATATTTTTTAGATATAATATGAGCTTATTTTTTAAAGAATATATAATCTTTATGCTGGAGATCATGAATATGAAAAAAGTAATAATTAAAAGCTAGAAAAAATAATTATATTAAGAACATATTTGGATCGTTAGTTATACTTGTTTTCAGATGGACCACCTATTTGCATCCATCTTTAAGATGGATGCTTCATACCTCTAGACCACATATTGTAGAAATGCGGTCCAGCCTACATAAAACAAATTTTCTACAATATAATACAACTGATAATAGAGAAAATACCTCAAATTTTAAGTTTTAGAAAGAGAAAGTATTTTAAAATTTTAAAAAGAGAGACTATATCAAATTTTAGAGAGAAACTATTGAAAATTTTTAGAGAGAGAAATTATATTAAATTTCAAGTTTTAGAGAGAGTGTATCTTAAAATTTTAGAGAGAGAAACTATATAAAATTTTTGAGAGAGAAATTACTTGAAAATATTTAGAAAGATATACCTTCACAAATTTTTTAGAGAGAGAAATTATATCAAATTCTAAGTTCTAGATAAATAACGTATCTTAAAATTTTAGAGAGGTAACTATAGAAGTTTCAGGGGGAGAAAGTATCTTAAAACTTTAGAAAGATGAACTATATCAAATCTAGAGAGAGAAACTACCTGAATATTTTTTGAGAGAGAAATTATCTCAATTTTTTTTGAAAAATTATCTTAAATTTTAAATTTTAGATAGAGAAAGTATCTTAAAATTTTGCAGAGAGAAACAACCTGAAATGTTTTTGAGAGAGAAACTATCTAAAAAATTTTAGTGAGATAAACTATATCAAATTTCAAGTTTTGAAGATAAAATATATTTTAAAAGTTTATAGAAAGAAACTATATAAAATTTTAGAGAGAGAAATTGTTTCAAAATTTTAGAGAGAGAAACTATCCCAAATTTCAAATTTTAAATAGAAAGTATCAAAAATTTTAGAGAGTGAAAATATATCAAATTTTAGAGAGAGAAACTATTTAAAATATTTTAGAGAGACAAACTATCTTAAAATTTTTAGATAGAGAAACTATATAAAATTTCAAGTTTTAGAGAGAGAGAGTTTCTTAAAACTTTAAAGAAAAGCTACCTAAATTTTTAGAGAGAGAAACAATCTCAAAATTTTAAAGAGAAATTATTTCAAATTTTAAACTTTAGAGAGATAGAGTATCTTTAAGTTTTAGAGAGAAACGATATCAAATTTTAAAGAGAAAAATCATCTAAATTTTTTTAGAGAGAAACTATCTCAAATTTTTTAGAGAGATAAAGTATATCAAATTTTAAGTTTTCTAGAGGGAAGCTATATCAAAATTTAGAGAGAGAAACAAATTGAAATGTTTTAGAGAGAGAACTATTTCAAAAATTTTAGAGAGAGAAACTATATCAAATTTTAAGTTTTAGAAAGAGAAACTATCTTAAAATTTTAGAGAATGATACTATATCAAATTTTAGAGAGAGAAATTACTTAAAACTTTTTAGAGAGAGAAACTATATCAAAATTTTGAGGGAAACCATCTCAAATTTGAGGTTTTAGAGAGGGAAAGTATATTAAAATTTTAGTGAGAGAAACTATATCAAATTTTAGAGAGAGAAACTATATGAAAATTTTAGAGATAGAAACTCTCAAAATTTTTGGAGAGAGGAATTGTCAACTATTTGAAATTTCAAAATTCTAGAGAGAAAAATTGTCTCAAAATTTTTGGAGAGAAACTATTTCAATGTTTTAAGAGAAAAATTATCTTAAAATTTAAAGTTTGATATGCTTTCGCTCTTTCTCTATGTGCAATAGTAAACCGGGTTATATAAAAAAGATGATCCAAATATGATATTTGCATAACCTCGGTACCATTCAAGGCCATCCAAACAAGTCCTACTTGAATAACCAGGATTTAATATAACTAAGGTTTGACATAACAATGTTTTGATTCAAAACTTGGGTTTGTTAACACATGGAGCCAAACAGGCCCTTAATATTGAAATCTAGTCGACCCAAAAGGAGCCTTATTCTACGACCATATCCCAGCCTTGGAACCCAACACAAAGACTAAAATAGATCATTTTTTATGACATAAATGAATACCCCGACGTGGCGCTTATGCAGTACAAACATGGATACAAATATTAGAAATATCGATATCAAAATTGACCTTTCAAATATAACAGATCCATAATTATTTTTTTAAAAAAAGTATGATAGGATTTCATTCGACATTTACTTCTATAGTTAGATTTCAATAAAATTGTTAAGATGTATTTATGTTTCTAAAGTCTCAGACATGACAAGATTTATGCGAACGAGAGATCAAATTGATAAAAGACAAACCTTAGGCTTTTGATCTCCTCGCTTTCTGAGATCCCGGATAATGGAATATGGAAGGCCTCTGACCATGAGAACTTTTCCAGAGTTTTGGGGTTGGGGGTGCCCCAACGATAGCTATCTTTAAAGATATGAAGCTTCTCTTTCTTGTCAAATGGCAACCTGAAGAGCTTCTCTTGCTCTCTCCTAATTGTGTTCAAAAGTTGTCCGGAGATTCCATGGTTAACCACCTGGAAAAAACCCCACTCTGAAGAAGCTCTCCCAATCTCTTTAACACAGCTCTCTCTTTCTTGGCCTGTTTTGTGAAGGAGAGGAGAGGCATCTATGAGTGGGAGGTCGTAGTCCTGGGCTGAAACTGTGTCGAGAAGGGGAGCATGAGGATCACATAAGAGGTCCTTGTAGGCCTTTTCAAATGGAGGATTGCATTCGTCCATTGCTCTGACATGGAGTAAAAAACAAGAGAAAAAGTTAGAATCTCATGAGAAAAACAAAAAGGAAAGAAAGAGAGTGCTTGTTTTGTTTTAGCCAGGCGGGTGGTGGTTCATTGAGGACAAACAGTGGACGGATGAAAACAAGGCTGCATTCCTAGGTATGCTGGGTTTTAAATATCATTTTTTTTTTTTTTTAAAAAAAAAAATTTAGGAAAAAGTTTATATAAAGTTGACGCTCTAAACGATCAAATTAAGGCACACATCAAAAATTCTCTTGAAGATGTTGTTTTGATGCCCAAAAATTCTCAAATCAACCATCTTGACCTCAAGATGTATGGGCATAATGAAAAATAGATTCAAGTACACCTCAAAAATCCAGTAGGACAAGAAGCCTTATAATCAAATCATCTCAACCTCTCGAGATATATGGATGTAAAACAGTAAAAAAAAAAAAAGAATTTCAAGTCTTAAATATAGTACATATTATAATAAGTTGCCTGGACTATCAATTTTTAAGATTTTCAAGTGCTTATAGACTTGCTCAATCTGCACTATTTATAAAAATTTTAAATTTCTTAATTAGGGTTTAATGTGGATTTTCAAGCCATTGTTAGGTTTCCAGCAACTCAACTATATCTTCCAACAAAATTTAGAAGTGCATCTTACTTGAATAGTGTAAGGTGGCACCTTACACAAACCTCACCCTTTAAAATGAGACTGTGACCCGACCTTGATCCTGACCCCGACCCTGACCACGACCCCGGTCTCGACATTCAAGAATTTGGAGCTAATGTAAAGGCTTTTATTTGCTCTTCGATTTGGGGATGACCCTAGGAGGTGGTTTAGTTTTATGGGATCAGTGCCCAGTCTTTCATGTTTGATGCAGCTGGATAGTAAAATTTGGATACGTATTGGTAGTCTTGGCTTGAACATTATGGTAGTGATAAAAGAAAAAGATTTCAAGCTAAAAAATAGTGCATATTATAGCAAATTATCTTGACTATTCATTTAGCCTTGAAAATAAAGTATTTATAGATCCGCAAGATCTATACCAGTTTTTGGGTTTCAAATTTCATAGTCAATGTTAGAAATTGATTTTAGAGTCATCATGGAGATTTTCGTTGCTGAAAATGGTTTCCGAATGAGGATTTGAGGTGAGGCTTTATTTTGTTTCCCTAAAGCCTAGGCCTTATGAAAACCTCATTCTTCTCAATATAAAAATTTTTACTGTTAAAGGGGATATAGGCATATCATTTTAAAATGCATTGCTCCATTCTATTCTATTCCTCTTAGCATGTCTATGATGTAAAAACTATAAAAGCAAAAAGTGGGAGAGAGAGTTCGATTGGCCCCATAAACCATGAAAGTAAAACAAGATATCAAAACAAAAACATGACGAGAGAGAGATGATTGTATCGCTTACTTGGATATGATAAAGAAAAGCTCAAACCAAAGCCTCGTCCACTCTTGATGAGAAGTTGTCCCCCTTCCTAGACATTTGCTGCAACGCTCTCGTCAACTCACAAACTGGGTATCTCTTTATAATGGAGAGAGAGAGAGAGAGAGAGAGAGAGAGAGAGAGAGAGAGAGCAAAGATTTTGAATTCAAGGATTTCAATAAGTAAATGCGGAAGATTTTGGTTGAGCAAAGATTTTGAATTCAAGGATTTCAATAAGTAAATGCGGAAGATTTTGGTTGATTTCCTTCCCCCCACTATGCTAATTTTGGTGTAAATGGTGTAAAGGGTCAGAGAACTTAGTTTACTCACAAAAAACGAATTACGATTTTGGGTAATTCAAAAAAGGAATTACTTAAAACACTCACAGTGCAGAAGGCGAAATGTCGGGAATATTGGGGTATATTGAATGGGGGATTGCACAGCAGATATGAGGTGTCTCATTGAATGAAAGATTGATAAACATAGACTCGAAGAAAGCTGTTTTCTTCTATCAAATGATATTTTCAGAGTGGGAATATGATTCAAAAGCTAGATTCGTGTACTTATTAACTCTCTGCTACATTTAGTGCCCGAAAGCTGAAAAACAATTGGCAAATGAGGAAGATGTTCAGGAAAGAAATACAATAAATTACAAAAAAAACAGAAATAGAAACCCCTTTTTTTTTTTAAAATTGTTTTGAGTGGGAATGGAGCAGGAATTAGGAGAAGAGTGAGACACTTGATGTGGATGAGATAAACGGTGATATTTAAAGCAAATTATAAGGAGTTATGTCAATTTCTAATCTTTTCACTTTTAAAATTTTATTTTGTTGGAGGATAAATTAATGCGGGTTTGTTGTAGTTGTCTGGTGGGAAAGAAGAACACGTTGGTTAAATAAAGGAGGAGATGAGGTAGGAGAATGTTGAGACTTGGAGGAATCATAGCCAAATGAACTAAAACATGTACTCATATTTCACCCAACTTTTAGAAAAATAAAAAGAAAGAGGGAGAGTACTTGAAGAACATGTACCTATGTCTACAGATTATTTATTATATATGGACAAGTTTTTTATGAGTCCTAGACTAATATGTAGATATTTCTTCCCCATAAAATACCTTCCCTCTTTTCTATCTATTTTTGAAAAGATATATGGACATGGTTTTTATGAGTATTAGACTCATGATTTTATTTATTATATATGGACATGGTTTTTATGAGCCCTAGACTCATATGTAGATATTGCTTCCCTTTTCTTTTTTTTCCATAAAATAACCCTCTGGTCTATTTATTTTTTAGATGGATTTTGGACGTAATTTTTTGAATATATAATCTCTTACTTGGGCATCACTAATATTTAAAAAATAAATAAATTTTAAAAGTTAAATATGAGAATTTTTTGGAGAAAATTTGGATTTTATGTTTTTAAGTGAGACCACAACTTTACACCCATCTTAAAGATGATTTGATACCTTGGGGGATGCAACAGTAGAATTACGTTCCCCAACGCATAAATAACTTTTAGATTATAGGGGAAAATATCTTCTTATCCCCTATTTTTATCTTATGTATCTCTTGAGACTCAAAGATTGTAAGCAAAAGACCTCCATTTTTTTTATCTTGCAACCCCGTGAACCCCTTAGGTTTGACCCAAACAAAACCAAAATGACACCCTCAAAAGGTTTGGTTGGAGGTAAAAATTTGGTATTCTGGATTAGCAAAATGATTTCTCTCCCTACTTCTTGTTTCTCTCTACCCGTCCTCTCTCATTAGCAAATTGATTTCTCTCTCTACTTCTAATATGTTACCACACCCACGAGAGAGAAATTGAAGGTCCTCTAATGGCAAAAACAAAACTATTCCCCTGCCTCATTTGCACAGACAAAATCAAATGCAGTGAAAGAGGGAGAAATTTTGCCTGAAATCCAAAAACTGTAAAGAGGGAAACACCAATTTAGAGTGAAATAGAGAAACCTATTTTTAGAGAGAGAAAAAGAGCCGCTTGTAAGGGGAGAAGACATACTTGAGCATAGATAGGGAAGTAGAGGTAAAGACAGAGAAAAAAGGAGACCTATCTAATGAGAGAGAGAGAGAGCTACTTTTAGGCAAAGAGGTGAAACGACATTAAGAGAGAAATATATATACGCTTAAAGAGAGATTTTGCATAAATAGATTTTGCATAGGTTCTCTTACAATCAAGCTATCTTTATGCTCCATGAACATTAGGCCATGCCCTAAATGAAATTTCTTATATGGTTAATCAAATATTTTGTGATAGCAGTGGAAAAGAAGGCCTGTAAATTGATATATGGGATGGAGACGAGCACATGCTTCTGAGATTTTGCTTCAGAGCAATGTAGTGATTGGGAGAGAGATTTTGTGAGAGAGAGAGAGCATAAGCACTGATCTGCTGAGAGAGCTTGGGAGAGAGAGAGATTGGGGTGATGTGAGAGAGAGATTGGGAGATTTGGTGGAGAGGGAGATGGGAGATCTCCTTTGAGATTTTGGTAGAGAGAGAGATGGTTTACTTAAAAATGGAGAGTGGATGAAATTTTGTTATTTCTGTAGAGAGAGAGGACAATTTTGGGAGAGAGAGAGTTCGGGCAAAGAGAGCGGATTTGCTGTAAAAATCTTGAATTATAAAATATAAAGGAAGATATTGAAAAGGGTTGAGGGCGTCATTTTAGTCTTTGTTTGGATCAAAACTTCATGTCTAAAGGGATTCAGGGGGTTATAAGATAGAAAGATGACGGTCTTTTGTTTGTAAGTAATATTTTCAATTCTTGGGTCTCGAGAGATACAAAAGTTAAAAAAGGGGATAAGAAGATATTTTACCTAGATTATATATATATAATCTACTTTTAAGTTATATATATAGTCCATAAAAGAGTTTGGTTTGGAACCATGAGTCTATCTTACAATAAGTTCGAAGTCTCTGTAGTAGGTGGAAAACAATGCATAGAAATAATAAACGATGCATAGATAAGGGAACATTTAAAGAGTGCATATACTACTCCCTCGATTAGAAGGCCCGCTTGCGAGGATTTTTTTAGTCTAAAACTGTGGGAACCACCTAAGAATAATAGGTGATTATTTTCAATAGAAAAATTTTGAATTTTGAGTTTTATGGCGCTTAGTTTTTGCCGTTAAAAAATTAGATGATCTCTATTCAATATTCGGATATTGTTGTTTTCTAGTACATAATGAGTTCAATTCAGAAAATTCTATTTACTGACGTTAGTCTATGGGTTAGGAGGTTCTTATCTCCAAAATTTGGGGTCCTAAAATTATTCCTCTAGTGTTTCATCCAAGGGAGTAAATAGACAATATACACCTACGGGAGTATAGAAGTTTTTGGTAAATATAAATGGCCTAGTTAGCGAAATTATACAGGAAAAATAATTGGTGTACTAGGGACACACTTCTACAATTGCGTCCCCTAACGCAACATCATGCATCTTGTTGATGGATGTAAGCAAACGGCTGCCCCACCCAGGTTGTACACTTAGGGTGTTAAAACTGTATGAAAAAGTCTCATTTTTTATTTTAAGTTTTTTCAAATTCATAATTATCTTTAAGATAGATTTTAGAGAGAGGACTCATTTAAATAGGTGAGTCGGGGGGACTTAAGACCTTGTCCATATATATATGGGGCATTCAAACATCATAGATTTATGATTCCACGGGTGTTTGGGGAAAGTCGTATATACAAGCACTTTTTATTGGAAATACTCATGTAGTCCTTCTAATGAGGATATCTATATTTCTGCTCAAGAAATTGCAAATAATTTATTATTGAAAACAAGGGAATATATATATCATGTGATCCTAGAGTACAACATTACTTTCCTAAATTAATGCCAAATTTAAGCCTGTGGTGATGTTGTTGTGTGGTTCTACTACATTCAATAAATGCTAATAAAACAAAACTGCCTCTTTTGTTTTCCTAAAAAAAAGGCTAGTATCTTTAGAGGAAAGGACAACATGGTTTTCATTATCGCGTCGGGGATTATCAATAAATCGATTTAACATGAAATTAGAAATTACTCGTTTTTATTTTATAAATTCAGATAAAAAAAATGGGGTAAAAAATATGGATCGACAAAAATACTTCATATAAAGAAATCGAGAATATATCGGACTAGGCCAAAAAAAATCGGACTCAAACAATCGGATATATTTAAAATATTAGAAATTTGAAACTCTATATATATATATATATATATATATATATATATATATATATATATATATATATATATATATATATATATATATATATACATATATATCACTCTGTATAGAAAAAATTAACAGTAGTGAGGAGTAATGCTTTTACTCTATAAATGCGTTCACTCTATATATATTACTCATTATAGAAATGAGCTCCCGATAAATATAAATTTCAAATATTCAATGTGATATATCTCTAAATCATAAGATGGTTATCTGTTCTATTCGTCAAGATAAGTATTGGGTAGGTGAATTCAATGTTCATCTTTCTAGAAAGAAATAGTCTACCCCATACTTGCTAACTATAGTCTACCCATAACCACCTAAAAATATACGCACCATATCCATAGCAGAGAACCAGAGAAAGTTTTGAGAGAATTGAAATAAAAATTTCATAAAACAAGAAAAAGAGATTGAACTTTCCAAAAAAAAATCAGAGTATATTAATAGAAAAGTTTTTTTGAAACGATTTTTTGAAAATTTGAAAAAGTTGCG
Organism: Amborella trichopoda; assembly: GCF_054954075.1. Classification (NCBI taxonomy): domain Eukaryota; kingdom Viridiplantae; phylum Streptophyta; class Magnoliopsida; order Amborellales; family Amborellaceae; genus Amborella; species Amborella trichopoda. Next base: position 39,632,426 of record NC_142337.1, on the reverse strand, counting down.
TTTTAAACTTCTTCATGAAAAGATGGCTTTTTTTTACCGATCCATTGAAAAAGTCATAGACTAATTATTTTTTAAAAAAGCGATGATTTTTTGAAAAAGTCACGATTAAATCAGTTACTTGCTAACTGTGATCTATACTACATTATTAAACCAGAGTTAGGGGTGGTAAATAATTAATTAGTAGAATATTAGCCAAAAATAATTAATTAGTCAATAATCAGTAGAATATTAACCAATAAATATTAGATGTATGAGCATTTCACAAAAAAAAAAAAAACTAGTTTTGGAATTTAAATCACAGAGAAATAGAAATGCTAAGGTTAAATTCATAGAAAAAAATAGTTTGAATTACATGCATAAACATTTCATTATGAATTTGAATACATATCTAAAAGATATCCAGTCTATAGCTTTCTAATATTTAAATGAAATGCTCATTTCATTATGGGCTAAGATGACATATTTTTCAAACTTTAGATGGTGGTAAATAATTAATTAGTCAATAATTAATAAATATTAAATATAATTTAAATAACAAAGAAATAGAAATGCTATTTGTTTAATATGTTAGCTTTAATATTTAAATAAAATGCTCATTTCATTGCTTATTTATTTTGGGCTATGACAACAAATTTTTCAAACTTTGGATGATAGTCAATAATTAGTACAATATTAACCAACAAATATTAGACGCATGATCATTTCAAATAAAATAACTGTTGTTTTTAGAATTTAAATCACAAAGAAAATAGATATTCTATTTGTTTAATATGTTAAGGTTAAATTCATAAAAAAAATAGTTTGAATTACATGCATAAATGTTTCACCATGAATTTGAATACATATTAAAAAAAAATCCAATTTATAACTTTCTAATAATGTAACTTATGATGAAAAATAAAATCTATACAATAAAATTAAAAAGGTTAGATGCATACCTTACTTAAATATTGACTTTGGAGAGAATGAGAGACCGTTTTGATTAGTCAAATATCTAAGTTAGTCACCTACATGATACAATAAAATATAAAAAAAAGAAAAAAAGAAGAGAAACAAACGACCAAACAAAAATTAGATCAATTACTTCAAAGGTAAAAAGCGTAATATTAAGAGGATATTCGATTGCAAACACGATTTAAAGAATATAAAAAAGATTGTAAAACATTGTACTCCACTTAATATAAGCGAGAGAATACCTGCATAAGCATGATGCATCAGTAAAAATTTGATTCAACATATAAAATTAATAAATCAAAATTCTGTTTATAATGAATGGAATATAGGTTTTGAAATATGAAAGTTTCCCAATATTCTTTCTCTCTCTCGACAACCCATAAAGTTTCTCTCTATAAAAAAAAAAAAAGCAACAAAGAATGGAATCGGGATTTTGGAATATGAAAGTTTCCATAAGTACACTCTCGATGGGTTTCCTAAGTACTCTTGTAGACACCCCATTTTTAATCTGACAAATTCTATGGTTTTTTGAACCCTTAGGGATCATATTATCCTAGTAAACCCAAAATCCATAGTTCACACAGCCTACCCTGTGACTTGGAATCCAGTCTGCTGCTCGGAACCATGCAAAACCCTATTTGACCTAGAATTTTATAAACGTCCTGTTTTGCCAAAATATTCATTAAAAATAGTAAAATAATCCATTTTGACCTAAATTTTCTCTGAGAGCTTCACAAGAGGCTGAGGAACACACCTAAGTAAAAAAAAAATCAATTTGGATAAGTTTTGGTTTGGGCGACCTGGTAGTGTCTCCCAAGTCATCATGTAGATGTCTTGTTTTACCAAAATAATCATTAAAAAAAATAAAAAAATCCATTTTGACCGAAATTTTCTCTAAGAGCTTCACAAGAGGCTAAAAAACAAACCCAAAGTTCAAAACCCCATTTTGGGCCAAGTTTTATTTGGGTGACACTATTAGTGTCGCCTAGACTTGAGCGACACTACTAGTGCCGCCAGGGCAACACCACTGGTGTCGCCCAGACCCTTTCGGCCCAAGTTGGATTTTTTCTTCCCAAGATGGTTTTTTTGTCTTTTTAGGAGGTTTTTAACAAGTTTTTTTCGCCGACACTGCCAGTGTCTCCTAGTCTGTACTTTCAAAATCAATTTTTTTTTATGAGGATAGTTATCTTTCCCAACAGATCCTTGACCCTATAAAGCCTCTTTTACGAGTCCATTCAAAGGCATCTCTAGAGAGAAACCCTAGACACGGCTTCAGAAGAGAATTGAAACCCTAGAGATAGACTTGCTTTAGAAACCCTAGCCTCATGAAACCCTAACCCTAAGCTTGAGAAAACCAAGACCTAGGGCACAACAACCCTAGATCTAAACTATCTTTAGGGAACAAAAACCCTTCTACACCAGAGATCTGCTGGTTAACATTTGAATCAGAGAGGCAAAGAGGACGCTGTTATTGATACGGGCTAGCCCTTGAAGTCTCGAGAGTCCCGGGCCATCCGGCCCGGTTTGGTATTGTTTTCTTCACGTTTATTTCTTCTTCTTTTACTATTTTTATCTTATCTTGATTTTTTTTATTGCTTTTGAAATCGTGTTTTGATGCTCTAGATCATGCTGGCTCTGCCACAGATATGATAGCAGGTCTGCTCATTTCCGGGTAGATCTAGCCTCAGATCTGAATTCAATTTGTCCCATTTTCTCTACTACTGCATTTTATCAGTTTAAGGTGTTCAGATTCGAGAGATCTTCATTAGAGGATCTGTTAGATTTTCATCGTAAACAGTTTGGGGCCCTCCGTGGCGCCTTTCAAGCTTGATCCAAGTGCCAAAATATGATTTTTATTCACTGTTTTTCACTGATTTCAGTCATAAAATATCCCAAAAGTTGGCAGTAACTAGTATCCAGGGTTTTGGTGCTACGAAACCCTGATTTTTCTGAGCGACACTAGTAGTAGCGCCTGGGCGACACCACTAGTGCCTCCCAGATCCAAATTTAAAGTTTCAGATTCTTCTAAAACTTTGTGGATCTTCTCTAGGATTTCTCTTGTGACTGCTCAAAAAATTTCAGATAAAAAAAGAAGTCTTTAAAAATACCAAAAAAATATTTTACTTGATACAGATCTATTATATCTGCACTGTTCTGCTTTATTCTGTTTTAATTTATTTCATCATAAATATTTTTTTTCTTGCTTCTTGCAATTTTATTGTGGCCTTATTTCATCAAGTTTAACAAGATAAAACTAAAAAAAATAAAAAAATAAATTTTTTTGGGCGACACTGCATCCTGCAAGTGCGACACCACTAGTGTCGCCCAACTACAAGTGTCCCAGAAAAATTCTGGGACCCCACAACCCTCTTCAAGGGTCTTTTGGCTTCTTTTCCACCAAATTTTGGTTCAAAATAAAGTTTTTAAAAATATAAAAAAATATTTTGCTTCAAATAGGTCTGTGTTGTTTCTGGCTTTTTGATTTTGTTTTAGTTTGTTAATTTTGTCTGACATAACGTTTTACCTGATTTCACAATGCTTAGTTTAACTGTGTTTCATCAAAGATAAAAATATAAAAAAAATAAAAAAATAAAAAAAATACATTGAGGGTTGCTTGCACCCTCCTTGAACCGTGTTCCGTTTGAGTCACCCTCGCCTTGGGCCGTGCTCGGAATTAGCACTGACTGTGCCTGGTCTCACTGTTATTACTGTACCTTCTTAGGGATCTCTTACTCCTCCATCTATGTTGTGCTTTGAGCGAGCTTCGCCTCGAAGCGTGCATCGCTAGGTGAGATCAGTGCCGAGCGCTCGCTTATTTTCTTTCTTGTTTTGTGTGCCTGTGTGCTTGAAATTGTTTTTTGATTGCGTGCTTCTTTACACTCCCCAACAAACACCGGACTGGGAATGTTCGGGAAACCAGCAAACAAATATTTCAAAAACCTCCAAAATCCACGTTAACGGAGTGAGGGGAACCTAGCTTTGAGAGTCGAGGCGGTTAGGATTTGCGTAACTTTAATTGTGAGCTCCCCTCCATAATCCTTTGCCTCAAAGAAACTCCTCGTATAGTAGGACCTGGCGAATATCATATAACAGGATGCTAGGACCTATGTGGGGACCTATATCAGCCTAGCCATATTTCAATAGTTAGGAACCCACTCCGAAGCCAAGCCTACTTATAATCTAGGTCAAACTTTTTTGTGTGTTGTTCTTCCTTATTTTTGTTGATTAATCTTAGATCTCTGTCCGGACCAGCTTTCGATCTGAGCAGAACCATCTGGGTCCAAGTCTAGGCTTGTACCTAGCTTAGCCTAGGTCTGAACCAAGGTCAGCCTTGGTCCGAACTTAAGCCCCCTCTCGGTTCGAGCCGAAGCTCGTTCCTAGTTCATTTTTGATCCAGTCCAGGTCCACACTTGGTCTGATTATCAAAATTCTGGGTCCAAGTTAAGGCTTATACCTAGCCTAGCCCAGGTCTAAATCAGGTTCACTCTCAGGTCTGAACCTAAGCCCCCTTTTGGTCCGAGCTAGGGGCTCGTGCATGATTCAGTCTGGGTCCACACCAGGTCTGATCTCCACAATTCTCTAAGTCCAAGCCCAGGCTTGCACCTAGCTTGGTCCAGCTCCAAACCAATCTTACACCCTTGTCTGAACCTAGACCCACTCTTGATCCGAGCCGAGACTCGTACTCATCTAGTCTAGATCTTAGTCTAGGTTCTAGCATAGGTTTAAGCTTAGATTTTCCTTTAGAGCTAGACTAGGCTTACCCTAGTTCAGGGTCTAAACCCAAAACCCATTGAGTTTAGCAACTCTAGATTCCAGTCTAGTCTTAGCCTAGGTCTTAGTTAAGGTTTTGTCCCTAGAGTTAGGCTAGGTCTACCCTCAGTCGTCGAGTCTAGCTCTTACCTAAGTCTAGATTCTGGAACCCCACCGAAAGCAATCACCATGTCAGTCACTCAAGGTGACGAGGATTATCGCTCCACGGCCGATTCTAAGCCTAACTTGCCTAAACTTAGCCACCAGTATGTCGAGATCCTTTGGGATTATCGACAGACCTCAGGTCCATCCATTATCCAATGCCTAGGTCTTCAATTAGAGGTAGAATCCCAAGGGTTCACTCCTAATTCTGAAATCTGTGTGATCTGAAAAGCAGGTTCAGCCCGAAAGACTCTGAATAGTCAAGGGGTAAAGACTCTGAATAGTCAAGGGGTCCGATCTGAAGTTGTCCTGCAAGGGGTCTTAGGCAATCGAAGTAGGAGTCGAGTGAGGGAAGAAAATCATGCAACATTTAACGTCAATTCCCATAACTCGAACCAAGACAACCCTGAGGCACAACGATCTCAAAATCAAGACCCACTTAGGTCTAGGGGATCTAACCCAACCTCGAGCCACCATAGTACAGCTCATGATGTCCTGAAAACTATCTGAAGTAGAGGTATTAATCTAGACCAACCCTTAAACGAAATAGACGTTCAAGCTTCCCTTAAAAGTCTAGTTGACCTAAGTTACACTTTTCATGCCCCAGCTTACGGGCCGATGCCAAAACCAACTTAGTGGTATAGGTCAATCCTTAGCACAACCGAGTGAGCCGATTCTTCAATCGGTCCCTCTAGTTCATTCGGTCCAACAAACCATGCAATTTTTGCAACAGGTGGCGACACCTATGGGTTATTACGTCCCTTAGGCACAAATATATCAAGCCACCTCGGTGACTGCGGCTCATCAATCTCAGGCCCATGCACGCCAACAAGTACCCCAAGTTTCAACTTATCAATCTACGCTTGGGACCCCACCGACCGGTGGGCCTACTGTTATGCCAAACACCCAACATGAAGGCACCTTAAAAGCAATGCAGGATATGGTCGTAAGGATGAGAATGGATGAAATTCTACCCCTGAAGGCCTACGTTCACGAGATCCTTGGAGCCATGGAGGACCTTCCCCTAGGATTTGTGTCCTGGAATTTAGAAACAAGTTCAATGAGAAGAGCGATCCACATACTCATGTCAACGCGTACCTCCTCTATGTTCGAGCTTTGCGAGACATGCCTAACCAACTGAAGGCCATATTTTCACAAACATTAATCGGTGATGCCTTGAACTGGCATCGGAGAGCAATGTCTGCTCGACCACACATCACCTTGGACAAAATGTTCAACCTATTCGTCTCTCACTACTGCGGGTCTAAACCAAGACCTCTCTCCCTGGGCGAGCTCAGTGCAATGAAACAAAACCCAGGAGAATCCTTTGAGGATTTCATCGGTCGATTTTGTGAGGCGGCGATACGGGTCATAGAATGACCACTTATGGACCCAACCAAAATCTCCATAGTCTTAGAGAATGCCGCTCCTGAATACATGACCTTCTTCAGCCAAGGTCTTATCCCCCACTCTTTCGACTCCATGATTGAGTGGGTGGCGTGACATGAAAGGGCCAGAGGGACACCCCTTAGTACCAAGCCCAACACTAAACCGATAACAACTCCCCAAAATAAGAACAAAAATAATAACAATAACAAGGGGAATTCTTCCGGTCAGGTTAATGAGATTGTCATTAACGGACCGGCTCAAGGTTCAGTTACTCAATGCAACAATCAAAACCACAATCGAAGGGGTCAACTAAGAGCCAACGCTCAATATAATAACCAAAGGTGAGAGGATAATTTCACCCCTCTCAAAGACCCATTAAAAAAAGTACTGGAATTACTCTTGGCTAGAAATATGGTTTATCTCCCACCACCAACAGAACCACCATTTCAAGTTACAGATAAGAGCAGGTGGTGCAAATGGCATCAAAACCATGCTCAGGATACTCAAAACTGCTTGTATTTGAAACGAGTGATTCAAGGTTAATCAATAGGGGGGACATCACTGTCGCACTTAGAAATCAACCTATCAAAGATCAAAAGATGGGTTTCTTCACAAATATTCTCCCTAAAAATATGGTCACAACGACCAAAAAGCCGGGAGCTCGAGATAACTCAAAAGAGCCGAAGAAGATCTTTTGAGCCTTCTAAGAGGAAACCCTTCATCTACGAACCTCGATAACCTTCCCCAGTGGGATCAACATGATGAGGATGACACATTATAGATCGATATGATTAGGATCAATGAAAAGGGATCATCTTCTAAATAAGGGGCCAACACCCCAAAGTCTCCCATTACTCTTGCTAGGGCTGACCCTATCGAGCTTCAGGCTGACGAGGTCGATTCCCTAACCCGAAGAGGCCGAGTGTTTAAACCCATTCAATTGATAGCCGATACTCTCGATGAAAAAATGGGAAACACCTCACAAGCCACACAACCAGCAGGGGTCGTAGATCACGAACCGAACAATGAAATTCATGAATCCGCAACTACCTACGATTTACCGGCTCATCTCAAGAAGATCCAAGCCCAAATCTCTGTCTTGGAGCTGCTTGCCAACTCACCAGCACATAGATCTCAGATTGAAAAGGTTATCGCTAAGACACACATCCTGGGCAACACACAACCGGATGAGTTGTGCGGAATGATCAACCAGATGATGGTACCAATGCCAATCATGTTCACGGACGATGACATCCCAGCCAGCTTCAACCGCTTTCATGTCCAACCTTTGCACATCACTATTTTCATACAAGGATATGAGATGTAGAGAGTGCTTGTTGATAATGGGGCATCCTTAAATATATGCCCTATGAAATCAGTGAAGCAGATAGGCAAAAGCCCGGATGACTTAAAGCCATGTCAATAAACTATCACTATATACGACGGGACCAAGAGACAAGCTGAAGACATACTGCCTCTCACACCTAAGATCGACCCTATCGTCAAAGTGATAAAGTTTTATGTCTTAGACATAAAACCTTCATTCAACATGCTGCTAAGAAGACCGTGGCTGCATGAAAACCTCGTGGTCGCCTCTACGCTCCATCAATGCCTCAAATTTCTGACTAAAACAGAGTCACAAGGTACATGTTGAACCCTGCTTTTCTCAATCCTAATATACATAACGGGAAGCTAGCTGTACGGGTCGAGCTTGAAGAAACCCCACTCGCCTCCTTTGAACAAGCCGATTGTGCCACCTTATGCTTAGAGGCCAGTGACCCTATTCCTCAAATTTTGCAAACTTCCGCATAATGGAAGATATCATCCAATGTCAACATCAATATGGTTTCGGGTCCCTTGAAGCTTGGCACATGCTCTTCTATCAAGGCTTCCAACCAAACTAAGGCTTGGGGAGTCAAGGGCAAGGCGTATCGGAGTTGATTTCTTAATCACTACAAGTCAAAACTGAAAACAAAGATCGAAGAGGTCTCGGGGGTTCTCTCACCCTATTTCAAAGCTGGATGAAGCCTTCAAGCTATTCGGGCTTTGCATCTGGAGGCATTCAAAGCCTCAACCCTCTCGATGCCCGTCCTTAAAAACGACTGAAGGTGATCCTTGAATCCCTAAAGGGGAATAATTCTTCTTCTGTAACTCAGCACACACAAGAATTGGGAATTGAAGTCTTTTTTGCTGATCTGGACTTGAAGGTATGCACAATCGGCTCTAACACAGTCAAGCGTGCTCATCCGCATATTCAATCCCAAGAAAGGAATTAGTCGATCACTCCCCTATCTCGAGAATCACAGGAAGCATACCAGCTGCACCTTCAAGTCCCGATGCCAAAAAATGGATTGGCGCAGGGTGGTCATTTAACCACCCTAGGTGTCCAGTCCCCAACTTTTCACTCGTGAGTCCCATAAGGGATACCTCTTGTGATGTTTCAAAATTCGTTGAAAATTCAAAAACATGATAAAATTGATAATAATGAAAAAGAATTTTTAAAAACGGCGAACACTCATGATTGCCCAATAACGGGCACAATACCCAAGACGACGAATTGGACGACCAAGACGAAGATCCAGAGAGCCAAGAGTCTGAAGAAATCCCTCAACCTGAGGAACTCACTTCCCATGTTGAGAAATTCAAGAAGAAGTTCGATGGTGACCCAATGGCTATCATCGAAGAAACGATCGACGTAAACCTAGGAACTGAGAAGGACCCAAGGTTAACCAAGAGTGGAACCTCCCTTTCTCTTGACGAGCGAAAAAATATGATTTCCTTTCTCAAGGAATATCGTGATGTCTTCGCCTGGTCATACGATGATCCCACATTAGTGCAACATCACCTCATATTCAACGAAGGGGCAAAGCCTGTAAGGCAGAAACTCGAACGTCAAAAGACCCACCTTGAGCTCAAAATTAAGGAAGAAATTGACAAACTGCTCATAGTGAAGTTCATTACCTCTATCGATTACTCATAATAGTTGGCCAATATAGTAGTCGTACCTAAGAAAGATGGGAGGATCCGAATGTGTCGACTACCAAGACCTCAACAAGGCATGTCTGAAAGACAATTTTCCACTACCAAACATAGATGCCTTGATCGACAACATTGTGGGGCACGATATGTTGTCATTCATGGATGGCTTCTCAGGCTATAACCAGATCCACTTGGCAGAAGAAGACCAAGCTAAGACTTCGTTCATAATGCAATGGGGAACCTACTACTACTGTGTCATGCGCTTTGACCTCAAAATGCATGGGCAACTTATCAGCAGGCAATGACTAGCATCTTCCACGACTTAATGCATGCCATTAGGGTCATAACACAATGGGGAACCTACTACTACTATGTCATGCCCTTTGGCCTAAAAAATGCAGGGGCAACTTATCAGTGGGCAATGACTAGCATCCTCCACGACTTAATGCATACCATTATGGAAGACTATGTCACCAATATTCTGGTCAAGTTGAAGACCAGGTTTGATCATCTCACAAACATGAGAACCATTTTTGAAAGACTTTGGAAATATCAACTCAAACTTAATCCACATAAATGTGTTTTTGGAGTTGAATTCGACAAATTCCAAGGGTATATAGTAAGCCAAAGAGGCATTGAGGTGGACCCGTCCAAAATACGAGCCATCACTGAAATGCCTCCTCCTTGAAACATTAGAGAAATCTATGAGCTTCAAGGTCGCATACAAGTCATAAGGCGTTTTATTTCACAACTGGTAGACAAGTGCACGCCATTCAATAGGCTCCTTAAGAAAGATACCCCATTCATATGGGATAATGAATACCAAGAAGCGTTCGACCAAATCAAGAAGTACCTCACAGAACCTCCCATCCTCAGTCCTCCTAATCCAGATAAACCCCTGTTCCTATACATGTCAGTGAAAGATAAGACAATGGGGGCAATGTTAGGACAACAGGACGACCATAGAAAAGAACAAATGATATACTACATCAGCAAAACCATGGTCGACTATGAAACAAGATACACGGACGTGGAGAAGCATTTCTTAACACTTGTCTGGGCTATGAAAAAATTAAGACATTATGTCTTATCTCATATAGTCAAACTCATCTAAAAAATAGACCCACTCAAATACTTATTGGAAAGATCAGTCCTTAATGAACATTTGGCGAACTTGAGAATGCTATTGAGTGAGTTCGAGATCGAATATGTTACTAAAAAATCGGGCAAAAGACAAGCCATAGCTGACCACTTGGCTGAACAAGCAATGCCAAATAACACTCTCATCAACATGGATCTCCCTGATGAAAACCTTTTCACAATCGAGGATTCAATTTGGGAGTTATACTTCGACGGTGCAAGGAACGAATACGGGTCTGGTATAGGAGTCATACTATGCTCACTCGAGAATATTTTAATGCCAACAGCCATCAGATTGAATTTACCATGTACCAACAATATTGCTGAATATGAAGCCTTGATAGCCGAGCTCGAGAATGCTATGAGAATGAAAATCCAGCAAACACGAGTGATTGGTGACTCCTTACTCGTCGTAAACCAAGTTCAAGGGATTTGGAAGGTGAAAGAAGAAAAACTCAAACCCTATTAAGCAAAGGTGGAAAAGATGATCCCATATTTTAAGAAAATCACTTTTCAGCACGTAGTTAGGGAAAATAATCGGTTCACCGACACCCTTGCGACTCTTGCTTCAATGGTTGATATTCCTTCAGAAATCACCACACTACCATTCTACATCAAAAACAAACATGATCCTTCCCTACCAAGGATCGAAGAAGAAATAGAGCAAGAAAATAAGAACGATGGTGAACTGTCTCTCATGGCTTCAAATGCGCTAGTTAAGGAAAAACCATGATTCCATGATGTTCTGTCCCTGCTAAAAGATGGGTTATACCCTGAAGAAGCCACCAAAAAGGATAAAGAATCCCTTCGAAAGTTTTCTATGAGATTCTTAGTAAGAAGTGATCTCCTGTTTAAAAAATTCTTCGATCGCATCATTCTACGGTGTCTTGATCAACCAGAAAGCGGCCAAGTACTGACAGAGTTACACAATGAAGGAGGTCATTCTGGGGCAGCCGCCTTAGCTCAAAAAATCAGGTGCCAAGGCCATTACTGAACCACCATGGCCAAAGACTGTTGGAAGTTCATCAAGAGGTGTCCCAAATGTCAACTTTATGGAGACCTCATTTATGCACTATCTGTACCACTAAACTCACACCGTCCGTATGGCCCTTTGCCATGTAGGGACTTAATATCATCGAATTGATATCACCAAAAGCCTCCAACAGCCACTGTTTTATATTAATGGCTGTAGAGTACTTCACCAAATGGGTAGAGGCTGCATCATTTGTCAAAATTGAAGGACAACATGTTGCCCGTTTCATAAAGAATAACATTGTATTCGGATTCGGTGTTCTTGAGTCAATCATTATTGAAAATGGATCTAACTTAATAAATGAAAGGGTCACCAAGGTGTGCAAAACTTTTGGGATAACGCAAAAATTCTCGACACCTTACTACCCTCAAGGAAATGTACAAGTAGAGGCCACAAACAAAGGACTTCTCAGAATTAAAGACAGAATAATAGAAGGTGGCAAAGATTGGCACGAAAAGCTGAACGACACGCGATTGGCCTACCGGACAATTGAGAAGACTCCTATTGGCATGACCCCATATTCATGGGTGTATGGTATGGAAGCAATTCTACCCATTGAAGTTGAGATACCGTCTCTTCGAGTGCTTATCCATAAAGATTCAAATGAGAAACAAAAAATTGATGCGTGAATTGTTGCCCTCGTTACTTTGGATGAAAGACGACTACGAGCAACAAAACATATCATTGCTTACCAGTGTAGAATCGAGAGGGTATACCAAAGAAAAGTTGTTCCTTAACAATTCAGAGAAGGGGACATGGTACTCAAGAAAATCTTCCACACTCCTGCAAATCCATACCCTTTAGGCAAGTTCAAACCTAATTTGGAGGGGCCAATCGTGGTTACCTGAGTGCAAGCAGGCAATTCTTAGAAGATAAAAAGTAAGGAGGGGTACGAGCACAACGACCCCATTAATGCCATGTATCTCAGAAAATACTACCCGTAACGGGCTCAAAAGAGTGGTGAAAACTTGAAAAGGCACCACAAAGAAAAAAAAAAAAGAAAAAAAAAATGAAAGTGGTGAAAACCTGAAAAGGCATCACGGGTAAAAGAGAAAAAAGAATAAAAAAAAAATCTCCAAGAATGAGCTTCTGATTTAAAACACTCAAATACAAACCAGTACTTGCAAGTTCCAACAATAATGCACAAGTAGTCCCTTAGGACGAAGACTCATCCTAAACCCTGCAGGTTCCCAACATAACCCTCTCAGAAAGATGCCGGAGGGTGACATGAATGGAAGACCAAAGTGACTTCGATGAACCCTGGAAGAATGTCGAGACCTCTCGAAGATGGGAGCCTGCAATAATCTAAAGAACTCTTCATGGACCCACGAAGCACAGAATGAAAGCTCTAAAGGTAAAAGAACAACTTTGAGACTTTTGATTTCTCACGATCCCAAAAAGAAATCCTTTCATCATCTTTGGGTAAAACATAATAAAGAAAATAACCACCAAAGGGGCCACAAGTGGCAAAACTATAAGGCTCGTCCCTTTTGAAAATGCTTTTCAAATTGAATTTTAAATCATCCATTTTAAAAAACAAAACCCTTTTAGAAATGAATTCCTCCATCACTACAATAGGTTAAACTGTTAGTCAATCTGGCCTCGTTCTCAAAGCCAACTTCCTACGCTTGTTATGAAACTAGTCAGGCACTCCATGGTTGTATGAGTATAATTACCAACTACCATATATCGGAGATGGGTGAACCTCGCCAATGACGATACTGGTTAGTCTGGGAGAGTTTTTCTTTCGACTGGATTCTTTGAGGTAAAATGAGCCAAGCTATCCCTGTATGTGTGTATGATGACCCAATAGCCAGAAATTCGAGACAAAAACCCTACAACTAGGGGTTTGAGTTTGTAAAAATTCAGTTTGAAAAGTGTGTGCAAAGAAAGCGTCCCGCTCTACTTCGATAAATTAATTGCACACTTACAAGTTGAACAAGGACCCCCCAACAAGGGCAATAAAAAATAAAAAATAAAAAATAAGGGGGATTTCACAATACCATAAGATCAATCAAAATGGGAAATAAAATTTTGAATGTCTCAAAACTCTGATTTAATTCATCCATTGAAATGGGTTTATTACAGGTGCTCATGCCATCAAATTTGGTCCAACGACAGTAATTCCTACTGTCCAAACGGGCTTCAATAGAACGAAAAAAGTACTGAAAATGAGAATGATCACGAGATCAATTTATCCATGCCAAGAAAAAATAAATAAATAAAGAAAAAGAAAATATTTGGCTATTCAGTCTTCGGCTTCGGATCAACATCCTTCTCCTTGAGTTCCACCATGAAGGCTATCCATCAAGCCATTTTGACTTCAGCTTCTTCCAAGCTGATGTCAGACACATCGTTAATGGATTTGATTCGTTTATTTGAGGAAGAGGCATTGTCTTCTCGAGAACGCATGGAATCCTTAGTAGGAGCGGAAGGTTCACCACGAAGTCTCGAAGATCTGGGGCATAATGGAATAGGATAGGCACATTCTCACCAAGAATCATAGTTGGAAGTGGTCGTGGGCTGGTCTTGCTTGACCAACCCCTCACTAGAAGAAGACTTCTTTCCTTTCCATGACAAACCTGCCTTAACAAGAAGCATGGAAGAGTATCGTCGAAGCGGAAAGATAGGGCGGCGATCGATCGGTTCCAAAAATAAAAATTTCAAAAAATTCAAAAGAAAGACTAATTCACTCCTCGGTGGCATGAGTCTAAAGTGGCAACGAGTATTCCAGAAAAAAAGAAAATAAAAAAATCAAAAAGAAAATTCTCCTCGGTGGCATGAGCCTAAATTGCCAACTAAAGTCTAATTCAGTTCAACGTCAAAATCGTGCGATGTAAAAGAGCCGAGACAGGTACCGTCTAGCCCCGTACGACGTAAACGGTTGGGTGTATCTAGGGCACAAGCACCCTATTCAATGGAAAAACGTCAAACTTGTGCAACGTAAAAAAGCCGAGGCAGGAACCGTCTATCCCCAAATGACATAAAAGGGTTCAGGTGTATTCCGTTTAGCCCTGTATGATGTAAGGGTCGGGTGTATTCCGTCTATCCCCATATGATGTAAAAGGGTTAGGTGTATTCCGTCTATCCCCGTATTAATGTAAAAGGGTATGGTGTATGGTCCATCGCTGCATGACGCTAAACTACTTAGAGGGCTCTATGGTTGCAAAAGTTAAAACTGCTAAGCAACCCTATTTTTTGAAATATCTTTCTCTTTTCAAAATTTCACTATATGTCTTGTGTTTTCGAAACTTTAATTTCTTTGTTTAAATCGTAACCAGTCCTTGCTCCAGGTTCTATTTCAAATCTCCCCCTACTTTCAAAATTTCTAAAGGACTCTTAAAACAAAGGAGCTTGGAAACCCGTTTATGATGATTACTGTGTTACCACGATTGTTGCGTTGCTACCTCGTCTCTCTTTTCTGAAACGGCCAAATAAGTCTTTTCCCATAGAAAGCCTTTTCCTATAGACAGCCTTAGGAAACACTAAGGAAATCAAAGAAGATGCCAGGGTTAAAAAAATTCAAAATGTTAAAACCCCTGACGTTAAGTGGCGTGGCTAGAAAATCCAACTTGAGTTTCAAGGTTGAGGTGGGTGAGCTCGGTGAGCGCAACGACTTGGAGGGATTAGTTGGTGTGCCCCTAACCACGTGACCTCAAAAAAAAAGTTAAAATGTCTACAATATCTTTGACGTTCACATGCCCCTCGAAGAAGAGGGAAAGCCAAAGTGTATACTTCTTTGCCACTCACTTGTCCCTCGAAGGACAGGGAGTGCCAAAGAGGGGCAACTGTAGATACCCCATTTTTAATATGGAAAATTCTATGGTTTTCTGAACCCTTAGCACCACATTATCCTAGTAAACCCAAAATCCATAGTTCACACTGTTGGAAGATATTTTTCATTAACATGGGGCCCCTGCTCAAATAAAAGCCTAGTAAACAGTGGAAATTTTGACAGTCTCATAATAGCCCCAAAACTAGTCAACGACTTTATGAGGAATCAAAAAAATATCCTACCAGGTTTCATCACATTTCGACATGTCTAAGGCAGTGCAGACTGAGAAACAGTTTCAGTAAAATCGGCCTCTAGCACCCTATAACTAGAGCTATCTTTTTGGTGTCTCAATTTGCTATGGGACTACCGCCATTGGATCTGAAACGGTCAAAAAAGGGTCAAATTTCAGCTTGAACGAACACTCCAGGAAGACGTTATAGGCAAAAGAATGAAATAGGAGCAACTGCACGCTATTCCCATGCGGCCACCCTGCAACTCCACACCATTGAAGGGACAGTCACGAATAGTGACTTTTGACAGTCATATCACACTCGTCCCAAGTTGTATCGTGTTCAAATTTGGTAAGTATGTTCCTCTCGTCAAGACGAGCATTTCGATATGTGGCACACCCTGCGATTACACCCGACCACGAAGAAAAGCTAGAGCAAAGTTGCTGATCCGTGAAGAAAGTGCAAGAAATTCAGCAGCGTTGTGCCTCACTCGAGTGGCCAAATCACGCCACTCGTGAGCCCGATCGATGTGAGATCAATTCCATCACGTGTGTAAGGTCTCAGGCTACCTCTGACCCGAACCCTGTACATGCTGAATGGTGGAATTCTGCACATGAAGCCGATGAAGTGACTGCAAATTCTGTCGCCAAAATTCTAGATTTCGGCAAAAATTCCAAAGTTGCAAAATCTTCATTCGGGCTCGAAATCGAGCTACCTTTATTTCCCCGGGGTTGTAATGACATGCTCAGTGTGATCCAGTGAAGAAATCACAGAAAAACATCAAGGAACGAGCACACTATCGATCCAAAATTTCAAGATTCAACTAAAATTCAAGTCACATGCTCGTGCCCTAAAAACACGATCTATGGCTCAAAGTTAGTATCAAATCGATCGCCATGCGGAGCCTTATAAGAAATCAATCATCTTTTGATCAACCGGGCATCATAACGACTTTAGATCATCCATGCAAGATCACACAAGTTCTAGGGCAACACAGAGACTGTTCTGAAATTCCACAAATTGTTAGAAAGGGGCAAAATATGTCATTTTGCACCCTATTTTCAAATTTTTTTTAATTCAATTTAATCTTAACTTCTAATAATTAGGGTTACTTTTGATCATCCACTCATGGTTGGGGTAAATTCTATATATACCACGTACCATCATTGTACGCAAAGGCAATACACACACATAGAATACACAAAGAGAGAGTTTTTACTTAATAAAGTTTCTCTTTCTTCTCATTGCTATATCACATTTAGAGAGAGAGTAAGGTGAGACCGGTACCCTTATGCTTGAGGTAAATCTTCTCTCTCTTCTTTTTCTTTTCTTCTCTCTCTTCTTTTTCTTTTCTTCTCTCTCTTCCTCTCTTTCTTCTTCCTCTTCTCTGTTGAGCTCCCCTCAGAGGTCGTGCACGGCAGTGGAAGTGCCATGCATGCCTCTCCTATGGTCTAACAGGTTGCGCATGGGGATGGCAGCACCATGGTCGAGCTACCTTCTCATTATGTTCGTTCATCTCTACCTCCCAGCGAGGCTTGCAGACAGTGCTGCTCATCGTTATCCACAGACGCGTCCACGATACCTCAGTGAAGAGCGCAGAAGGTGAAACTCAATTCCGCCTGCAGGGGTCTTCCCTCGTACTCGCCTATCGCAAATGGAGTTGCCTTTCGCCACCCGGGAGAGGTCTCGGTAATATCTATCGCCGCCCGCAAGCTTTCTTTGTGTGCATGGTGCTTATCACGGTCCACGAGCCTCCTTCATGTTCTCAGCGCTCATCGGTGTTCCCCTTGCATCCCATGCCTACCGCCGTGTGCCTTAGGAGAACTATTGCCACGTGCTTCGCAAATGGCTATCGACGTATGCTTCGCAAATGGCTATCACCCGCATTTCACGAGAGGCTATCGCCGCCTGCACAGGGGTGCGCTGCCTTCTCGTGTTTCCAACGGCAATGCCTAGCACCGTCTGTAGTGGTTCCCCACACAGCAAGCAGTAGTGTCTAGTGCCTTCCGAGGGCCGCGACACTGCTACTCTACAGTCGTGGTTGACGATGCCTAGAGTCATCAGGACTCTATCTCACTGCCATCTCGTGCCTTCTCTTCATTCTCTCCTCTTCTCACTTGATTGAGGGTTTACCTCGCTAGCACCGCCATATCGGCCTCGGTTTTGAGTAGTCTTGCTGCTGTGCTGGCCTTGAGTACCATGCTTGTCTTGCTACCACTCTAATTCGGTCACTGTTTGGCTATCAATCTAGTCTTGTCCCTACATCAAGTTTTCTTCTCTGTTTGACCTTTGCTGGAAACTTTCCCTCCGTCTTCCTAACCTCTCACATTCTTAGCCACACGAATAAGCATTTCCCTAAGACAAGGGTGGGTCTCTTAGAGTCACTTGTCTTGCAAATTAACCATAGAAGTGTTGTGCAAAAAAATAAGGAGATTACAGGTCAAGGGAGGTAATTTCGAACCAACTAAAGCAGCTGAGGGGATTTTCAATGTGATCTAAGAGGGTGCCCACGCGAGCCAGCCTGAGTAAGTCTAGAACCCACCTTAAATTCCTCTCTCATCGGTTGGTATACCTGCCCTTACTCTTGAGCAAGGTTAGAGAGATCTCAAATCCGGGGTAAACTAGAAACCCAAGATATGTACCGCCCGATCATCTAGATCCAGACGGCGAGATCGAGGCACTTAACCAGCTTGGCGACTTCATTGGGACTTACTACCCCTTAGTCGGTTCGCTCTTGTTTGACCAGTATCCTCTTTTACTTTCTGCATTAATTTCTATGGAATATGGGTTATTCAACACGTTCATCCGAGTTGGGGACTTCTGTATCCCCGCACTAATGACTGTCCTAAGGAAGCAAACTGCCCGAGCTTTCTTTCTTACTCTTTTACTGAGTTGCGACTCGCGATCTGGCTCTCAGGTTCTTTCCTAGGTTGGTGCGAGAGGGGACTTAAAGGTCCCTGACTCCCCGCTTTCTCGCCCTGGTGGACTCTCCACCAAGGCCCCTTGCATCAGTGGCACATCTGCCACTACACATAGCATGCACCCTGCTACCGGCAAGTCCCTTACCAGTCATATTGCTGAGGTATATCGTCAGGCTGCCCTGACCCCTTTTATGAAAGGCAAGTGAGTTGTTGTTGCTCCTGAGGTTCGCCGTAAGGAAACCCCCCATACTCCTTCACCACTTCAAACCCCTACACTTAGAGGCTCGATACATCGAGGCGGAGACCCTATGGCCTCTACCTCTCACACATACCTATCGGCTCGTGGTCCATCCACTTGAGTTGCACCTCAGGGCAACCTTCACATCTCCTTGAGCTCGCATCCAAGGCTAGGCCTTCTCGAGCCGAACCCTACATGCGTCATGCATTTGCTTTTCTTAGCTCGGGGCAACGCTAACTCTATGCCACCTCGAGCACATGAGGGTCGATCACTCACACAGCTTCACCATGTGAGAGATGGGCTCCTGCCTAGCCCCTCACAGACACAAGCTCGTAGGTCTCGGCCTCCTCAGGTCGAACCCGTCGACTGAGCCCGGGCTG
The DNA here is from genome assembly GCF_054954075.1 of Amborella trichopoda. Taxonomy (NCBI): domain Eukaryota; kingdom Viridiplantae; phylum Streptophyta; class Magnoliopsida; order Amborellales; family Amborellaceae; genus Amborella; species Amborella trichopoda. Next base: position 39,613,475 of record NC_142337.1, on the reverse strand, counting down.
ACTCCCAAGTCACCCGAACGACTAACCCTAAAGGTGCACACACACCGACTCTGTAGGTTCCTCCTTGGTCCAAACTCAGGCGGAGTCATGAATCAACAACTTCCTTTGTCGCTCTCCAGATATCAGGCAAGCACCTCGAGCCTTGGTACTCAAAGGCCTTCCCTAAGACTACCATCTTGAGCCAGCCTCAAGTTAGCAATGCACCCAGGCCTCACAAAGGGATTCGGGGCAGCGGCCTGATGTAAGACATGAGGCCTCTAACCTCCAAGGCAGAAACCCAGGTTCCCTGCTGTCCTCGGACCCATTCCCTACTCCAACTCATACACACGGCCCTCGCATGTTCAAATAAGGCAGGGAAGTCCACGTCTCAGGCTCGGTTCTGGAATGAAGTCCACAGCCATCTCAGGATTATGCAAAAGAGAGGTCTTCAGATCCTGACCAAAGAAGACTCCAAGGTAGTTGAGGTCACCACCTATGATGACCTCCTTCCTCGTAATCCCTTTTTCCCTCTCCAAACTCTAGAACCTGAGCGAGTCCAAGAGTATTGCTCAGTCATCACTACTTCGAAAACATAGTCTCAAGACCATCGAGAACCGGTCCTCACAAGATCAGCATACAAGGCTCGAGTCCAGTCGGGGAAGGCTGGACCCCTATACCACCAGGCTCTGACCTTCAAGAAGAGATGGTCAGTGTCATGGTGATAGAAGTTCATGGTGACGCTCAAGAAAAGCGAATGAACAAGTTTGAGGTAATGATGCAATTCATCCTTGAAAAGATGGAACTCCTAGAAGGCCCCAGGTCCCCTTATTCGACTGATTCCCTGATCGGTGAAGACACGGTTCCTAGGAAGAATCCTCCCTTTGACTCCTATTTACCCAAATATGCCTTGCCACCTCTCCGAGGTCATGGTATCATCCCCCAAAGATGAAGCTTCCTCCTCTACTTCTAATTCGCCAAAACAAAATAAGACGTTAGAAGTAACGCTTGAGCCCGAGGTAGCCCTAGAGGCAGACCTTCCAGTACCAAGGGTCACCTATACACCGGACGAGCAAAACGTCGTGCATGTCCCCATTACTCTTCTAGAATTTGAATCGACTTACCAACCACCAAGGAGAGTGCTCCAAATTCTATCCTCGTTGAACAAGGGGATCACCAAGTCAAAAGAAGGTCCTACACTTCTCAGGGGTTATCGATATGGCTCTTAGGAACAAGACCCCATGGCAAAGCTAAGGAGTGAGGCTCGTAGCTTGCAGACTCAATTGGAGGTCATGTGCATCCAAAGCACTTGAAAGAGTTTGTCCTTGAGACTAAGACTTATGATGAGCTCAAAAGTAGTGTGCATCGAATCGAAGCCAAGGTTCCCCCAGACTGGAGCATTTACAGCAAGTAGGCTCATCAAATCATGAGAACCATGAATTATGAGCCCTTGTCCAATCAAACACTCAGGGGTGAGGAAGCAGTTGGTCCCCCATTCGAGGTCATTGAAGCCACAGCAGGCTGCCATAAGACGAAGCAAGGAGTGGGCTATTCCTTTTCGTCTCAAACTGCGAAAGAGCAGAAGCAATAAAGAGAGGAGGGAAGAACAAAAGACATGCCGTACACAGGAAAGAGAAAATAATTATTTCATTCATCAAGGAAAAATATTACAAGTGTCTTTTCTTTGCTAAAAAAAATAACATGGAAAGGAGACACTGTCAAAAGCAGTCAATGATTTCATTAACCTTCCCTCTACACTCTTCGATTGAGGCCTTCACTCGCCCAATATCGGCCCTCAATTCAGCCACCATTTTGGCCTCATGGTCCACTAGAGTCAGTTGTTTCTTAAAGGAGTCCTCGAGGTTCAGTAACTTCTGGCTCAACTCCTTATCTTTGGCTTCCCAGGCTGCCTTCTCCTCCTCCAACTCCGCCAGTGCCCACATCCAATTGGCGATTTTTGCCTTCAGGGCTTGTACCTTGCCATGGAATGTCACGGCTTTCTCAACAAGGGCAGACCTTTGGGAGGAGGCAGCTTCTATTTCCCCTACCTGGGCGTCAACAGACTCATGGCTCTGTTTGAGGGAATTCTCCAACCACTCTACCTGTGAGTCCTCTACTCGCTTTGCAGCCTTCTCCACCTGCAGAGCCCCCATCCTCCTTCCCTTCAGCTCGTTGGAAATGCTGTCAAAGTAAGGGAGCAATTCGAGCACACTTATTATGGGGATCCTCCTCAACTGCAAGAGCGTTTTTCCAAGCTCTTCAAGAGGCAACTCCTTCAGTTTCTGGAAACCCGTTCGCAGCATCTCAAAGAAAACACCCGGTATCCTACTGAAAGTGGGCCTGGGCAGAACAACATGAGCAACCACAGTAGGAGGATTCCCAGCTGCAGCCAAGGCCTCAGGTTCCCTAGGTTCAAGGGCAACCTCAGGTTGCCCTGGGACCTTAACGATAGCCCCTTCGCTCATAGCCCCTACTGTGTCCACTTCAAGCTCAGTCCTCTCATGCTCAGGTGCTGTGGCTGCACCCTTTGCAGGATCCACTGCCTCAGCCAGGGCAAGGTGGACCTCCTTTCTTGGAGCACTATCTCAGTGTCGAGCTGCACTACAATAGCCTCTCCCGGGGTAGTGACTTCTCCCTGCGCCCTCTCTTCTCGAATTGCCATTTCCACCTGGGAAGGTTTGACATCTTCCCCTTCTTTTTCTTTGCCCTTGACTTCCACAATAACCACATCAGCTACAGGCTATTTAACGGGGCTTGCCTCCTCTACAATTGTGGATGTCACCTTTGGGCCCTCTAAGCTTGATCTCTGAGGCTTGAGGCTCCATCCTCTTCTATAACCACGAGCCCTGCCAAGGATTCCCTCTCCTCGATTGCCTCTAGAGCTCCAGAGGCCCTCTTCATGTCCGCCGCTTCATCAAGGCCAGCCTCCTTAGCCCCATTCACCTCCATTGGGACTGATCTTTCCCCTTCAGCCATGGACATCACTTCCCGATCCGAAGTAATCGCGATCGGGGCAGTAGGATTTGAGGTATCGGCTCGAGCCTCTGAAGGGCCAAGAGAAGGTTCAGGTGAAGGAGAAGGCGAAGTCTCAAGAGCCAAAGGCGATGCAGAAATAGCAGGAGATGCACAGCCCCCTGAAGAAGCCGAGAGCGAGGAGCAGTCTTCTGCCTCGTGAACGACATGGATCTTACACCCTTTGCATTTCGAAGATCTGGCTCCCTTCTTAGCCAGACCGCGAGAAGCCACTGAGGTAGCCCGCTTCCTCTTCTTTCCTTTGCCTGCTCAGGTCCAGCAGTCTTCAAGGTGCTCGATTTGGATGAGCTGGAGGCTAGCTTGCTATGAGAGCCGCTCCCTATCAACCCATTCAAATCCTAGACTGGACGCCCTTCATGCCCCGGGACCTTGTGGCCTTCCTTCCATTTGAAGTTGTCAAAGACATTGTCAAAAATGCTCTCTATTTTCTCCTCCATACTAAGAAACCGTGGGAAAGACTTGTCCACGATAATCTGATGAGGCCGCCCGATCACGCGCCAGTCATGGGGGAAGCTGAGGGTAAAGATTTCGCCTAGGGGAGGGGTCATAGCCATTTTTCGCTGCCCTGTATCTTCCCTCCAGTGGCCACCCTCCCCCTTCCAAGGGTATTCCACATCCCATTACCCCTTGTTGATGATCCTCCACCAAATCTTGTGCGCCTCGATTGCCCTTACCGTCCTACCAAAATGGGGCAGCACATACTTATTGACCTTGGTGGCCTGCAAGCATGTGGCCCTAGCAGTGTGAAAGTGCCTTGGAAGCTAAATGTCCCGGAGAGTTCCCAATTGGTCTTTCTTCTAACAAGCAGCCCTGCTATGTTGTTTCTCAAAGAATACTAAGAATGGACAACCTTGATCTAGCCCATGCTACCGGGCAAACGGATGGGGGACGTAGCCCTCAAGCTTCATGCAGTAGGCCAGAACTCCACCTCTCACACTCATCATGAACATCAGCTCTTTTGGATTGGTGAAGTCACCATCGACGTGATGGCCTAACTCGTCAACAAACACACGCTCTGTGAGGCCTCCAACTAGGAATGCCACCCAGGTCATGTGTAGGTGATCATTGTAAAACAAGCTGCATGCATGGCCTGGGGTATAGAAAATTGCCTTTTGCCAGGCAAATTTAAGCAAAAATGGGCACACGATGTCCTCCAATTCTCTAGTTCTGAGGTATGTGTTCGAAAAATAAGCTCCAAGCTAGCCATACACATAATGGATTGGGAAAGGAGCCTTGAAATCTCTCGGGAAGGCCTCGCCATCTATAATGTCATTCCCTTCTTCATCCCCTTGATATTGTCTCCCCCTAGAAATGGCTCCTAGGTCATGATAAATACTACATAGAACAGGCTGTGTGAGTGTGTACTCCTGCCCTCGTGCCATGTCGCAGGCCACGTAAAAAGTGTCGAGACGAATGACGTCTGCCCCTCCTAGCAAGGCAAATTTACACAAGAAGAGCACCTAGTAAGCTGTTAGGAAGATATGCTCATTCTCCTTTTGTAGCTCAAAAATTTGTGGAGTTTCCTTCTCTTCTTTTCTCAGCAATGGACCAACTTCATCTATATAGTTGTCGTAGAAGAATGTTACCTATTTGGCAATGGTGACTCGCCCACTTTTGGGCTTATCATACAGTCGCTGGTAGATCCTAAACAATTCTTGAAGCCCGACCGACGGGGCTTCTTTGCCTACCTTTTCCCCTCAAAAAATGACTGAGTTCGGGGGTATAAACTCGTCATACATAGAACCATGGAGCGACAACCCGCCAACGAAGTGCAGGTCCATTACTAACATCCCAGCCTCCTCATGACCAAATGTGTTGCTAACATGGCTCCAAGTTTTCAACAACGCTTTGATCGTGTTTGCGCAACGATCGTAGTAGCCCGCCGAGCACTGGATGGCGATCGGCAAGGAAGCCCGTTTGAAAGTATTTCTGAAATTCCTCAGCACTTTCATGGTCCACGAGGAGTACCCCTTTAGGTACTGGTGCTCTCCTTGTACCCGTAGGCCGGCAGAAGACGATTTCATGCCTGGGGTTTCTATCATCCGCTTGCCTAGAGTCGGCAAGTTCGCATTAAAGGTTATGTTTCGGTGTAGGAAATGCAAGAGGCCTACCCTTTTCTCTACACTCACATTGCCATCATTGTCTTCGCTCGTCATCAGCTGGTCCACTGACAAAGGTGACGCTGAAGGGCCACCTCGGTTCACACAAGATTTCAGTGAGCCAGATTGGATCACCCCTCACCAAGCTTTCACCAGTGAATTCATCAGTACCAAGATCCCTTCTCGTGGGAGATTCTTAACATCTGGAACGGTACCTGAAGACTCAGCCATTAGATCAGAAGCTTCATTGATAAAGGATGCTTGGTAGTCAAGAAGAGACTACGCTCACAAAGATGTATAGCCGACTGGGCACTCAGGGTGTAATGCTGGAAAGGTATTGCCGCCTCGCAGCTAAGGGCAGGGCTATCGTTGTCTGCCCGCTGAGATGGTATTGCCGTGCGTAGAGGGCAAGCTATACAGTCTCATAACCAAAAGAAGGTATCGCCGACCCATGACCAAGGGACTATCAGAAATGTCTGCTCTCCAGTTGTTCACATGTGCGTACGTCAAAGTAGGGGCATGCTACCTGACAATCGTGATGTGGCCTGACACCGCGTGTGTGGAGGGTGACTGTTCGTTGTCCCACGACCCTTCGCCTCCCGACCGTTGTAGGTCTGCGACCCCTCGGGTTCCCATTGGCGTTTTCCCTCTTCACCGAGAGTTCGTTCCTTATTGTCGAAAAGTCCTTTCCTGCCTTCTAGTCGATACCAGAGTTAGTGCAAACTACCAAAAATCCCCAAAAGCTTCCCTGAGACCCTGCGGGTTGGTCCTCTCCTTGCTTTTTCCCTTCACCAGTTTGTCACAAACTCACCAAAATTTCACTAAGTTCTCGGTAAGCCCACTACTGCTGCTCTGTCTTCCCCCTGATAGCCAAAGGATCGTCAGGCTCCCACGACTTCTCAGCAATCGCCCCTTCAGCCATAGGACTATCGAAGAAGGCACTAGAACTCTAGTAGAGCACCTCTGCAAATCTTGCTAAGGCCTCGAGGAACCCTGTTCCTTGCCCAGAAAGCCTTGGCAGTCTTCAAAAGTATCCACAAGCATGGTACAAGGCTCATGACCTGCTCGAGTTCATCAGAAATCCCTTGAAGGCCTGACTGCTGCAAACTTTTGCCACAAAATTCTCGACTGAGGTCTCTTCTCAAAAGCTCAAGCTCTCTCTCTCTCTCTCTAAAAACTCTTTAACGGTTTTACCCTTTTGTAAAACAGAGGCTATCATCAAGGGCCATCGTCGCGTGCCTTCACCCAGAGGCTATCTTCATGCCCTTCGTCAAGGATTTAATGTTGCGCTCTTCAACAAGTACCTAACGCGTGCACGCACCATCTAGGCCATATGCCGCATGCGCCATCCGACACTTGATGCCACGCGCATGCCATGACACTCCCATCTGGAACGTTGTCCTGCACCCTCAGGAAGTTCATTCCCTCACCCTAACTATGGTCCGTGTTGCATGACCTTAAACTGCAGAGCCACGGTCCAAACCATATGACCCTAAACTATAGCGGAGGTCTAGTTGCACGACCTTAAATTGCGTAGTCCTTTTCGCACGACTCAAAACTGTACGACTATGGTCCAACTATGTGTCCTTAAACCATAGTGCACATCCTAACCGCATGACGCGAAAAGGCTTAACGACATGGTCTAAATTAAATGACCTTAAACTATAGCGACGATCCAGTCACATGACCTTAACCTGCATGGTTCTAGCCGCATGACTTTAAACTGCATCGCCATGGTCTGAGCTACAAGACCCTAAAACTATAATGCACGGCCCGAGAGATGAACCATCTCTTCACTAAGGTGTATTTAATCAACATCCCCAGTGGAGTTAGATGTATGCAAAGATCATACCTACCCCTTTAGTCCCCAATTGGTTTGTTTTGGACCAACAACACAGCGAGAGTCACATCCTATTGCGACCCACTATCCCCATGGAGTTAAGGTGATTCTTATCTTCTCAATCCCCAGTGGGGTTACACCTGTGCTCCAGTTGACATCCCCAGTGAAATTACGTGCATACCATTACTCATTATCCCCTTGGAGTAACACTTATCCTCTTAATCCCCAGAGAAGTCTGCTTACGTCTGCCACTCTCGTAGGGCCACCATCTTCATCTAAATCTATCTGCTTGTGTATAGCCTTGACTATGTTTATCCCCAAGGAGTCAGATGGCTATCCACACTTCGGTCTACATTGCATTACCTTAAACTGGACAGCCATGGTCTATGACTTTAAACTGCACAACTATGGTCCTAGTTGCATGACTTTAAGCTGCATAACCATAGTCCAAACTATTTGACCTTAAACTATAGTGGAGGTCTAATCGTACGACCTTAAACTGCATGGTCCTGGTTGCATGAATTTATACTGCATGACCACGGTCCAAGCTATATGACCTTAAACCATCGCGCACCTCCAAACTGCATGACGTTAACCTGCTTCTCTTAGGTCCAGGAGGCATGACCTTAAATACACCCCCATACACGTGCACACCCCTTTTACTTGCATCTTCACACACGTCTTCCCTAAGCAACCCATTTGTGTACACACCTCACCTTTATTGCCTCTTCAGTGAGTCCCCATACGCGCACACGTCCTTTACGTGCATCTTCATGCATGCCTTCCCTAACCGACCCGTCATGTGCATGCACCACCGTCATTACCTCCCCAGAGTGTCAATCATTCCCTAGTGAGTCTCACCCATGCTCATAAAACGGCAAGCTATCTCGCCACTCATACTCGCCATCAACTAGTGGGCCACCATTCTTCACCCACCATTTTTTCTGCATAGGTGGCCTTGTACCGTCTTCTCAAAGTGAGTTTAACTACCACCATACTCACTCCATGGCCCCAACAGATTTTCATTCATCACCATCATGGTCCAGTTGTATGACCCAAAACTATAGTGGACATTCTAGTCGCATGACGTTAAACGACTTCACACAGGTCCTGAAGGCATGACCCTAAACACGCCTTCACAAAAAAAAGGGGCATGGTGTACACCTTTACAAGGGAATGCCATGAGTAAAAATGATAGACGGGCATGGTCATGAAACCATGAGTAAAAGAGTTCTATGGAAAACAAATCCTAGGCATAGTGAAAACCCCAATAGGGCATCGTGAGAAAAAAAGGATGAAAAGGGTGGACATGATCCTGAGGTCATGGGTAAAAGAGCCAAGAAATATTAGAAGTTGGTGAAAACCGTCTTTACGGTGTCACTACTCATGTTCAAGTGAAAGCCCATGAAATGGGGCTTAGATCGACAACACAGGTTGACACACTACCGTCACCTTAGCGAACACTCAGTTTCCAAACAGTCATTGGTTAGGTGCCTCGATCTCGCCTTCTAGATCTAGATGATCTGGTGGCACGTATCTCGTGTTTTTGATGAGATTTAAGATCGCTCTCTCAGAACCTTTCTCGAGAACAAGGGTAGGTATACCATCCGATGAGAGAGGAATTGAAGGTGGGTTTGGGACTTACTCGGGCTGGCTTGCATGGGTGCCATCTTAGATCATGAAGAAAGTCCCTCAGTTGATTTAGCTAGTTCGAAATCACCTCCCTTGACCTGCAATCCTCTGGTTTTTTGCCCAACACTTCTATAGTCAATTTGTGAGACAAGTGGGTCAAAGAGAACCACCCTTATCTTAGGGCACTGTACATTCATATGAGAGGCCGATGAAATGTAACGTTCATATAAAGATAAAAAAAATGAAGAATACTTGACAAAGAGGCAAGACTAGGATGGCAGCTGGGAAGTCATCGACTTGGAGTGATAGCAAGATGGGCATAGTCTTTAGGACCAGCAAGGCGGTAATACTACTTGAAACCGATACTGATGTGGCAATGCTAGGCTAAGTTACCCTCAGTCAAGTGAGAAAAGAAAATAAAGTGAAAAGAAGTCACGAGACGGTAGAGAGATGGCTCGACGGCACTGGGAGTTGCCACTCACGACTGTGGAGTAGCAGTGTCGTGGCCCTTGAGCGGTGCTCAAGACTATTGCTCATGGCTAGAGAGTGAGAAATAAACTATAGACGACGCTAGGCATCACCATTGGCAACATAAGAAGACAACACACCCCTACGTTGGCAGCGATGGTCATTGATGGAGCGCGTGACGATGGTCATTTATGAAGCGTGCGACGGTAAGGTGCAGGGCATAGGAGGGACGTCGATAAGCACTAAATACGTGAAGAAAGCTTACAGACGGTGATAGGCATTGCCAAGGCCTCTAGCGGGCGGCGATGGGTATCGCCGTCTACTATAAACGCGCAACAGGGAAGGATCCCTTGCAGGCGGCAATGGGCTTCATCATCTGGGTTCTTCACTGAGACGTCAAAGCTACATCTATGGACGGCGATGGACAACGCCGTCTATAGGCCTCACAGGATGAAAGAGATAGAAGAAAAGAAGGAGAAGGAGAATCGTGCATGGCACTACCATCACCATGAACGACCTGTGTGACTTCAAGGGAGGCATGCACGACACTGCCATTACCCTGCATGACCCCTACGAGGAACTTAGATAGAGAAGAGGGAGAAGAGAGGAGAGAAGAAGAAGAAACGAAGAGAAGGTTTACCTCGAACCTAGGGGTACCGGTCAAAAGTTTTTCTCACCTCCCTCTTGATGATACGTATATATAGAATTTGCCCCAAACATAAGTGGATGATAAAAAGTAACCCTAATTGTTCAAAAGTAAGACTAAATTGAATTAAAAGAAATAAAAAAATAGGGTACAAAATAATAGATTTTCCCCTTCCTAACAATTCATGGAATTCAAGAGCAGTCCATGTGTTGCTCTAGAACTTGCGTGATCTTGCATGGATGATCCGGGGTTGTTTTGATGCCCGGTTGATCGTAAGATGATTATTTTCTTATAGAACTTGGCATGGTAATCGATTTGATACCAACTTCGAGCCATGGATCGTGTTTTTAGTGTGTGATCATGTGACTTGAAATTTGAATAGATCTTAAAACTTTGGATCAATTGTGTACTCGTTCCTTGATTTTTTTTGTGGTTTCTTCGCTGAATTACACTGAGCATGCCGTTACAATCGTGAGGCAACAAATGCAGCTCGATTCCATACCAGAAAGAAGATTTTGCAACTTTGGAATTTTGGTCGGAATCTGAAATTCTGGCAACGGGATTTGTAGTCATTTTGTCGTCTTCGTGTGTAGAATCCAACCGTCCATCATGTATGGGGTTCAGGTCAGTGATAGCCGAGGACCTTATGCACACGATGAAATTGGTTTTAGATCGATCGGGCTGGTCAGTGGCGTGATCTGGCCGCTCGAGTGAGGCACGAAATTACTGAATTTCCTGGACTTTCTTCACGGATCAGTAACTTCTCTCTAGCTATTCTTCACACTCGAGTATCGTCACGGGGCGTGCCACATATCGAATCACTTGTCTTAACTAGACGAACATGCTCATTGAATTTGAGAGTGATCTGACTTGGAACGAGTGAGATATGAGCATCGAAAGTCCCTATTCATGACTACCCTTTGCAGGGTAGCCGCATGGGAATAGCGTTCGGCCCTTCCTATTTCTCTCTTTGGCCTATAACTTCTTCCTGGAGTGTCCGTTCAAGTTGAAATTTGACCCAAGGGGGTTTTCAACCATGCCAAATCCAATGGCAGTGGTCCCACATCAATTTGATACACTGAAAATGTAGCTCTCATTATGTCGGAACTGTTTCTCAGTCTGCACTGCCTTAGACGTATCAAAATATGACAAAAATTGGCGGGGAATTTTGAGTGACCTTATGAAGATCTTGGCTGATTCTAGGGCTATTCTGAAATTTCCAAAATTTTCACTGTTTACTAGGCTTTATTGAGCGGGGGCCCCATGTTGATAAAAATACCTTCCAACAGCATGCCTCGCCAAATGTTGTTCTTCGAGAGAATTGAGAAGTGCAATCATTCGGGACGTTTGAGGGATCTTGTTCAAGTCCTCACCCTTAAGGGACTACCAGGCCGTTTTTGAAGGCCAAATGCTATAAACTTTTGGTCGGCATAGTTCACTGCTTTTGATGCTCAGGGTATCTCTGTAGCTTTCGTCTAGCAGGGTCTAACCGGGGGCTTTTGATTTGTGTCGAAAGTCTTGTCCCATGTATGGTAGGGGGTTTTAGCGAGGCATACCCTGAAGCCTATGGTAGGTTAGATCCTCAAGGACTCCTATTGTTGTTGAACTGGGGAGATCTTATGTGGCTCTCACTCCCTAATGAGCCATGTCGTTGGGAGATCTTATGCGGCTTTCACTCCCTGATGAGCCATGTTGTTGGGAAATCTTATGCAGGTCTCACTCCCTGATGATCCATGTTATTGTGATTGTTGTGAGATCTTATGCGGCACTCACTCCCTAATGAGCCATGTTGACGTGTGGGAGATCTTATGCGGCTTTCACTCCCTGGCGAGCCATCTGGTGTTGCTAGTGGATGCTGGCTTTTGAGGATTTTAGGAAGACCTCATTAGCTAGGGTTGTAATTATTTGGAAACTAAATGCCGGTTGAGGCGGTGGCTGTCAGCCTGCCTTGTCGGTCCAATCTCCCTTTTGCGGGTTTTCACTTGAACAGAGGAAGTGGCGTCGTGAAGACGATTTTCACCAACTTCTATTTATTCTAGGTTCTTTTACCCATGACCTTGTGGTCATGTCCACCCTTTTCATCCGTTTTTGCTCATGATGCCCTTTTTGGGGTTTTCACCATGCCAGGATTTTGTTTTCCACAGAACTCTTTTAGTCATGGTTTAGTTACCATGCCTGTTCATCATTTTTACTCATGGCGTTCCCTTGTCCAGGTGTACACCATGCTCGTTTTTCCATGTGAAGGCGTATTTAGAGTCATGCCTTCAAGACCTATGCGAAGCCTTTTAACATCATGCGGCCAGGATGTGCACTATAATTTAGGGTCATACAGCTGGACTATAGTGGTGATAGATGGTAGTTTGTGGAGTCCATAGAGTGAATTTGGTGATGACTTTGATCCACTTAGGAAGATGGCATGAACTTGCCTTGTGAATAGTTCATGATGAATGGATGGTGGGTGAAGAATGGCGACCCACTAGCCGACAGAGAGTATGGCTTGCAAAAGGGTTCGCCGTTTGGGGAGCATGGGTAAGACTCATTGAGGGAAAAGATGGTAATGATAATGAAGGTGGCACTCGCACATGAAAGGGCCGGCTAGGGAAGGAGTGCGTGAAGATGCAAGTAAAGGGCGTGTGCGCATATGTAGATCCACTGGGGAGGAAATGGAGGTGGTGTGCACATACAAATAGGTTGGTTAAGGAGGATGTGTATGAAGATGCACGTAAAGGGTGTGTGCCCGTATGTGGGGGCGTCTTTAAGGTCATGCCTCTTGGACTTGGGAGAAACAGTTTAACGTCATGCGGTCAGGACGTGCGTTATGGTTTAAAGTCATATAGCTTGGACCGTGGTTACGCAGTTTAAAGTCATGCGACTAGAACCATGCAGTTTAAGGTCATGTAATGAGACCTCCACTACAGTTTGAGGTCATATAGTTTGGACCATGGCTGAGCAGTTTAAGGTCATGCAGCACAGACTATGGCTATGCGGTTTACTTTCATGCAATGCGGACCAGAGCTGTGCAGTTTAAGGCCATGCAGCACAGACCATGGTCGTACAGTTTTGAGTCATGCAATAAGGACTATGCAGTTTAAGGTCGTGCAACTAGACCACCACTACACTTTAGGGTCATACAGTTTGGGCCATTGCTACAGTTTAAGGTCAAATAGTTTGGACCATGCAGTTTAGGGTTGTCCATCTGGACTGTAGTATGGTGAGGGTATGTGACTCCATGGAGAATAGAGCCATCATCGGAGGCTGGACTCCAAGAGGAGTGAGGCTGTACTGCTGGGAATGAACTTCCTGAGAGTATCGGGAGATGGTCTAGATGGTAGTGCCATGGCATGCGCGTGGCACTAAGTGTTGGATGGCACACGGGGCATTATTCCCCTTGGTGAAGCATGCAGCAGTAGCCCTTGGTAAAATGCTCGATGATAACCCTTTTGACGAGGCGCGTGGTGATAGCCTCCTAACGAAGCGCTTGGCAAAGGTCTTGATGAGGCACGTGACGATAGACACCCGACAATGCACGCGGCGATAGCCTCTAAGGTGAGGCAAGCGGTGATAACCCTTTCGGGTCTCGAGCTTGACCCGCCCCAGCCTAATCCTATTACCATCAAGTACTGGGGAGAAGAGTGTCATTTCATGCTTGTTGGCGGTAGTTCGCGGCACTACTGGGTATAAAAGGGGGAAAACCCCTCTTTACTATTTTACCAAAGGGTAAAACAGTAGAAGGGTTTCTAGAGAGAGAGGGGCAAAACTTTTGACGAAATTTTTTTGGCAAGAACCTTTCGGCCAAAATTTGCAGAGACAGACGGTTAGGAGCTTTTTTTGGCACTATTCATAATGTTGCAAAGTTTCGTGCCATGGTGGCGAACCTTTTCGAGGAGTGTCGAGGCTTCCTGAGCAAGGAACATGGTTTCTCGAGGCCTTAGCAGGATTTGTAGAGGTTTCCTGCTAGAGTTTTAGTGCTCCTCCGGTCGTTCTACTGCTGAAGGGGAGGTTGCAGAGAGTCTAGAGGGCCCTGTAGGTCCAAGGACGGGCTGTCTCACAAAAAACTTAATGGAATTTCGGTGAGTTTTGGTTAACTGTTGAAGTGGAAAATCAGGGAGAAGGGAAGACTGCAGGGTCACAGGGAAACTTTCGGGGAGTTTCGGTGGTCTTCCGACCCTTCTGGTAACGAGTGGAAGGCGGAGCAGGGTTTTTTCAGGGAATGGGAGTGGACTCTCAGCCAGGAGAGGAAATGTTGGTGGGAACCCGAAGGGTTGTGCGATCATAACATCGAAGAGACAAAGGGTTGCAGGACGGCGAACAGTCATCCTCTGCACGTGCAGTGTCAGGCCATGTCGCAAAGTGTCAAGTGGCGTGCTAAGATTTCAAGGGATGCACGTGCTACATGTGCTGATAGCCGGAGCGAGGCATTAATACGCCTTGGTCGTGGGATGGTGATGGCCCTCGGTTGATTGTGAGGCGGTGATTCCCTCTTGGTGGCAGACGACGATAGCATCTTAGTTGGCAAACGATGATAGTCCTGCCCTGGTGAGCGCAGTTTCTTTGTGGTCGCTTAGTGCCATTTGCTTTTATTCTAATGGCCGAGTCTTCAGGGGCCATTCCAAACGTGAAGAACCTCCCGTGAGAAGGCGAGCTTGGTACTGATGCATTCATCGGCAAGAGCTTGGTGAGAGGTAGGCCAATCTGGCTCATCAGAGACTTATTTGAGCCCAGGTGGCCTTTGAGCGTCACTTTTGTGAGCGGCCCCGTTCAGTTGGTGACGAGGGAAAATAATGATTGCAACGTGAGTGTAGAGGATGGGGTAGGCCTCCTGCATTGTATATACCAAAACGTAGCCTCTAATGGGATCTTGCAAACTCTAGGCAAGTGAATGGTAGAAACCCCGGGCTTGAAGTGGTCTCCGGGTACAAGGGGACCACCAGTACTTAAAGGGGTACTCCTCATAGACCATGAAGGTGCTGCGGTGTTTCAAGGACACTTTGAGGCAGGCTTCTTTGCCGGCTGCCCTTCAGTGCTCAGCGGACTACTATGACCGTTGCTCAAACACGGTCAAAGTGTTGTTAGAGACCTGGAGCCATGTTAGCAACACATGGCTACTTGGTCACGGGGAGGCAGGGATTTCGCTGATGGACTTGCACTTCGTTAGTGGGCTGCCGCTTTAGGTGCCATGTATGACGAGTTTATTCACTAAAACTCAGTCAGTTTTGGAGGATAGAAGATGGGTAAGGAAGCCCCGCTGGCTGGGCTTCAAGATTTGTTCGTGATCAACCAGCGACTTTATGATGAGCCTAAAAGTGCGCGAGTCACTTTCATTAAATGGGCGAGGTTCTTCTACGGCAGCTTTACATATGAAGTTGGTCAGTCACAAAGGAGAGAAGGAAGCTAAGCCCCTTTTCGTGCTGCGAAAGGAGAACGAGCACATCTTCTTGGCGGCTTATTTAATGCTCTTCCTATGCAAATTTTCCCATCCAGGAGGGGCAGACATCATTCATCCAGGCACATTCTACGTGGCCTGTGACATGGCGCGGGGGAAGGAGTACGCGCTAACACAACCTGTTTTATGCTGTATTTATCATGGTGTGGGAGCCATTTCCAGGGGAAGACCGTATAAAAGGAAGGAAGGAGGGACCGACATAGAAGATGACAAGGCCTTCCTAGGAGATTTCAAGGCCCCTTTCCCAATCCATTATGTGTATGGCGGGCTTGGGTCTTATTTTCTAGACACATATCTCATAACCCAAGAGTTGGAGGACTTTGTGTGCCTGTTTTTGCTGAAGATTGTCCGACAGAGGGAAGTTTTCCATACCCTTAGCCATGCGTGCAATTTTTTCTTCAATGATCACCTCCACATGACCCGGGTGGTGTTCCCACTTGGAGGTCTCACATATCACCTGTATGTGGACGAGCTGGGCTACCCCCTGGATGGTGACTTCACCAGCTTAAAAGAACTGATGTTTATGTTGAGTGTGAGAGGCAGAGTTATTACCTATCGCACTGTCCATGCCTTGAATCTTGAGGGTTACTTTCCTCATCGGTTCAATCGACAGCATGGGCTTGATTAGGGGTGTCCGCTCTCCATACTCTTTGAGAAGCAGCATAACAGGGCAGCTCGCTGGAACAAGGATGAGTTGGGAACCCTCAAGGGGATTTAGCTCCCGAGGCACATTCGTACCGCCTGGGCCACATGCTTAGAGGTCACCAAGGTAAATAAGTATGTGCCGCCCCATTTTGGTAGGAAGTTACGGGCCACCAAGGCCCACGAGCACTAGTGGAGGATCATGAATAAGGGGTATTGAGATGCGGAACACCCTTGGAAAGGGGAGGGCAGCCGCTGGAGCCAAGATACCAGGCAACAGAAGATGGCAATGACCCCTCCCTTAGGCGATATTTTTACCCTGGGCTTCCCTCATGACTGGCGCGTGGTCGGGCGGCCTCGCCAGACTATCATGGATGAGTTTTTGCCGAGGTTTCTCAACATGGAGATGGAGATGGAGATAGAGAGTATTTTTTACCAACTCTCTGCTATCTTGAAATGGAAGGAAGGTCGTAAAGTCTCGGGGTTTGAAAAACGTCTAGTCCAGAATTTGAATAAGCTGATAGGGTGTGACACTCATAGCAAGTTAGCCGCCAATTCTTCGAAGTTTAACACCTCGAAGGGTGCTGCGTCTGAGCAGGCAAAAGGAAAGAAGAGAAAGCGGGTTGCTGCACCCAAGCAGAGTCATAGTACTGTTGAACAAGGGGAGCTTCCCCTTTTGATAGTTCGGAGGAAACGACACCTGGTCGATGTACGAAGGGTACGACTTTTGATGGAGCGGTGTCTCCTACATGCCTGGGACACCATAGCATCTATATCAGTTTGGGAGACCCAGCAGGAGGTAGAACTATCTTGGGAGGCCGGTGGAGGAGTTTTTCTGGGAACTGTGTCCTCATCAGTCGAGGAATCGGTCGAATAAGGGGACCTGGAGCCCTCTAGGCATTCCATTTTTCCAAGGATAGCTTGCACCATTTCCTTGAACGTTTTCATCCGCTCCTCCTGAGCATTGTCCGGGTCATTGATCACCATGACATTGATCGTCTCTTCTGGAGGGTCAGATCCTGGTGGTGCAGTGGACTGCCGAGGTTGGTGAGTCGTACATGGCAAGTCAGTTTGAAGGGGTTCAACCTGCTCTGACTGAACTCGAGCCGTGTATGCTAATCTTGTGAGGACCGATTCTCGATGGTCTTGGGACCGTGGCTTATGGACAGTAATGACCGAGCAATATTCTTGGACCTACTCAGGTTCTGGAGCTTGGAGAGGGAAAGATGGATTACGAGGCAAGAGATCACCAAGAGTGACCTCAATTGCCTTAGAGGCTTCCCTGGTCAGGATTTGTAAGCCTTTTTTCTACTTAATCCCGAGGCTACTGTGGACCTCATTCCAGAACTGAGTCTGAGACCTGGACTGCACCGCCTTCTTTGAATATGCAAGGGCCACGTCCATCAATTGGAGCAGATAATGGGGTCCCGACATAGCAGGCAAGCTGGGTTTCTGCTTTGGAGGTTGGAGGCCTTTATCTGACATCAGGCCATTGCCCCGAATTCCTTTGTGGGGCTCGGGTATACAACTGACCTGAGGCTGGCTCAAGATGGTAAACTTAGGGAAACCTTAGAGTACCAGGGCTCAAGATGCTTGCTTATCGTCAGAAGAGTAGCAATGGAAGAAGCTGGTTCATGACTCCGCCTGAGTCTGGATCCGATTGGGACCTGCAAAGGCGATGCATGTGCACCTTTGGGGTTAGCCGTCTAGATGACTTGGGGGTCGACCCGGGCTCGGTCAATGGGTTTGACCTAAAGAGGCCGAGACCCACGAACTTGTGTCGTGAGGAATGAGGCCGAAGCCCAACTCTCACAGGGTGAAGCTGTGTGTGCTGGGAGGGAAGACGGAGCAATCGACCCTCATGAGCTCGAGGTAGCGTAGAGCTCGTGCTGCCCCGAGTTGTGGGAAGCAAATGCATGACGCATGTAGGGTTCCACCCGAGAAGGCCTAGCCTTGGATGCAAGCTCAAGGTAATGTGAGGGTTGCCCCGAGTGTGGCTTGAGAGGATGGACCATGACCCCTTGGGTGTGTGCGAGGGATGAAGGCCACAGGGTCTCCCCCTCGGTGTGACGAGCCTCTAGGTATAGAGGTTCGGAGAGGTGAAAGGATATTGGGGGTTGCCTCATGGCAAACCTCAGGAGCGATGGCAACTTGCTTACTTTTCGTGGGAATGGACAGGGTAGCCTTCAATGTACCTCAGTAGTATGACTGGCAGTAGATTTGGCAGTAGCAGGGTACACAATGACAAATGTGCTACCCAAGCAAGGGTCCTTGGGGGAGAGTCCATTAAGCAAGAAAGCAGGGTGGTAGGAACCTTTAAGTCCCCTCTCGCATCGATCCAGGTGAGAACTTGGGAGCCAGACCATGAGTCCTGACTCAGAAGGAGAGTGGAGATGGAGGCTTGAGCGGCTCGCTTCCTCGGAGCAGCTACAAGTGCGGGGATAAGGAAGTCCCTGACTCTGATGAATGGGTTGAACAACCAAGATGCCATAGAGATAAATGCAGAAGGTAAAAGAGGGTAGTGGTCAAAACAAGAGCGAACCGACTAAGGGGTAGTAAGTCCCCAGTGGAGTGGCCAAGCTGGTTAGGTGCCTCTATCTAGCCTTTCGAATCTAGATGATCTTCCTGCAAGTATCTCAGGTTTTTGGCAAACCCGAGATTTGAGATTGCTCTTATAGAAGCTTGCTCGAGAACAAGGGTAGGTATACCAATCGATGAGAGGGGAATTGAAGGTGGGTTCGGAACATACTTGGGCTGGCTCGTGTGGCCTAGCGGAGAAAGTCCCCTAGCGAATTTAGTTGGTTCAGAATTGCCTCTCTTGACTTGCAATCCTCTTGTTTTCTGCATAACACTTATATGGTTAATTTGTGAGACAAGTGGGTCAAAGAGACCCACCCTTGTCTTAGGGCAGTATACATTCCATGAGAGGGCGATGAAGCATAAGGTTCAAATAGAGATAAGAAATGAAGAAGAAAACTTGACAAAGAGGCGAGACTAGGATGGCAGTCGGGAAGTCATCGACTCGGATTGGTAGTAAGACGAGCATAGTCTTTAGGACCAGCACGACGACAATACGACTCGAAACCGAGACCAATGTGGTGGTGCTAGGTTAAGTTTACCCTCAGTCAAGTGAGAAGAGAATAGAGAGCGAAAAGAAGACATGAGACAGCAGAGAGATGGGGTCTCGACGGTGCTAGGCGTTGCCACTCATGACTGTGAAGTAGTAGTGTCGTGGCCCTTGGGCGCTGCTCGACACTACTGCTCATGGCTAGAGAGTGAGAAATAAACTACAGACGGCGCTAGGCATCGCCATTGGCAACATAAGAAGACAACATGCCCCTGCACGGGCGGTGATGGTCTCTGATTGAGCACGTGACGATGGTCATTTGTAAAGCGCGCGATGGTAACTCATGAGGCGTACTACGAAAGGTGTGGGGCGTAGGAAGGATGGCGATAAGCACCGAATATGCAAAGGAAGCTAGTAGATGGTGATAGGTGATGTCGAGGCCTCTAGCAGGTGGTGATAAGTATCACCGTCTACTATAGACGTGTAACTGGGAAGCTTGCGGGTGGCAATGGGCTTCTTGTCTGGGTTCTTCACTGAGAAGTCAAAGCTACATATATGGATGGTGATGGGAAGCGTCGTCTACTGGCCTCCCTTGACGAAAGAGAGAAGAAAAGAAGGAGAAGGAGACTTGCACATGGCGCTGTCACCACCATGCGTGACCTGTGTTACCTCAGGGGAGGCATGCACGGCACTGCCACTGCCGTGTAAGACCCCTGTGAGGAACTTAGATGCAGAAGAGGGAGAAGAGAGGAGAGAAGAGAGAAAAGAAGAAGAAGAAAAGAAGAGAGAGAAGATTTACCTCAAACCTAAGGGTACCAGTCAAAAGTTTCTCTCACCTCCCTCTCTCTCTCAAACGTGACCCAATAATGAGAAGAAAGAGAAACTTGTATTAAGTAAAAACTCTCTTTTTATGCAAGGTTGAGTCCTTTGGTGTGTACAAATGATGGTACGTGGTATATACAGATATTGCCCCAAATATGGGTGGATGATCAAATGTAACCTTAACTGCTGGAAATTAAGATTAAATTGAATTAAAAGAAATTAAAAAATAGGGTACAAAATGACATATTTGCCCCTTCCTAACAATTTGTGAAATTTCAGAACAGTCCTTGTGTTGCCCTAGAACTTGCGTGATCTTGCATGAATGATCCGGGGTCGTTCTGATGCTCCATTGATCGAAATATGATTGTTTTCTTATAAGGCTCGGCATGACGATCGATTTGATACCAACTTCAAGCCATGGATCGTGCTTTAGGGCACGATCATGTGACTTGAAGTTTTAATGAATCTTGAAACTATGGATTAATAGTGTGCTCGTTCCTTGATGTTTTTCAGTGATTTATTCATTGGATCATACTGAGCATGCTGTTATGATTGCGAGGCAACAAATGTAGCTCGATTCCGTGGTCAAACAAAGATTTTGCAACTTAGGAATTTTTGCCGGAATCTAGAATTTTGGCGATGGGATTTGCAGTCACTTCGTAGGCTTCGTGTGTAGAATCCAACCGTCCATCATGTACATAGTTCAAGTCAGTGATAGCCTAGGACCTTACCCACACGATGGAATTAGTTTCACGTCAAACGGGGTCACGACTGGCGCGATCTGGCTGCTCAAGCGTGGCATGACGCTATTGAATTTCCTGCACTTTCTTCATGGATCAGTAACTTCTCTCTAGCTTTTCTTCATGCTCGAGTAACGTCACGGGGCGTGCCACACATCGAATCACTTGTCTTAACTAGACAAACATATTCACCGAATTTGAGCACGATCCAACTTGGGACGGGAGAGATATATGTGTCAAAAGTCAATATTCGTGACTGCCCCTTCCATGGCATGGAGTTGTAGGGTGGCCGCACGGGAATAGCGTACGACCCTCTTGTTTCACTCTTTTGCCTATAAGTTCTTCCTGAGGTGTCCGTTTAGGATGAAATATGATGCCCTCAAGGTTTTCAACTGTGCTGGATCTAATGGTGTTGGTCTGATAGTAAATTGAGACACAAAAAATGTAGCTCTAGTTATAAGGGCCATTTCAGGGTGCTAGAGGCCAATTCTGCCGAAACTGTTTCTCAGTATACATTGCCTTAGGCATGTCGGAATGCGACAATACTTGGCTGGAGATTTTTAAGAGACCTTATGAAGATCTTGGCCGATTCCATGACTATTCTGAGACTACCGAAATTTCCAATGGTTGCTAGGCTTTATTGAGCGGGGGCCCCATGTTGATGAAAAATACCATCCAATAGTAACAAGCCTGACTAATGAGGTCCAACTAAAATCCTCAAATGTCAGCATTCAATCACAACACAAATTGGCTCATTAGGGAGTGAGAGCCACAGAAGATCTCCCAAACATCAACAACACATATTGGCTCATCAAGGAGTGAGGCTGCATAAGATCTCCCACATTTCAGCATCAACAACAACAAGAGTCCTTGAGGGTGAGGACAATGACCAAAAGATCCCTTCGAAATGTTACAGACCATGACCAAGGCAAGAAACTGATGAATCCAGGGTCTAACATGCTAAAGACTTCAGAGTATTCTATGCCAAAATCTCTTATCCAACATGGGCCCAGAATTTCGAGCAAGTCAGAAGCCCCTGACTTGACCTCGTTAGATAACTAAAGCAAACTTGGTGTAGCAACGAACAATGTCGACCAAAGTTTTATAGCACTTGGCCTTCGCGTAGGTCTGATCCTGTCCGAGGATGTCTCTACAAAAGCATCACGCTTTAGAATCGTAAATAGTCCCTTGAGGGTGAGGACTTTGACAAGATTCCTCAAACTTCCCGAATGATTGCACTTCTCAATTTTCTCAAAGCCCAACATTCAGTGGGGCATGTTTTTTAAAGATATTTTTCATCAACATGGGGCCCCTGCTTAAATAAAAGCCTAGAAAACAATGGAAATTTCGACACTCATAGTAGCCCCAGAACTGGTCAAGGTCTTCATGAGGACTCTCAACAGTCTCTTGCCAAGTTTTGTCACATTCTAACATGTCTAAGGCAGTGCAGACTGAGAAACAGTTTCATCAAAATCGGCCTCTTGCACCCTGAAATGGACCCTATAACTAGTACTACATTTACAGTATCTCAATTTGGTGTGGAACTACTACCATTGGATCCAACATGATTGAAAGCACCTAGGGGTTAAATTTCAGCTTGAACAGACACTCTAGGAAGAATTTATAAGAAAAAGAGTGAAACAAGAGGAGCTGCATGCTGTTCCCGTGTAGCAACCGTGTAATTCCACACCATTGAAGGGACAACCACGAATAGTAACTTTCGATGCTCATATCTCACCCGTCCCAAGTCGGATCGCGCTCAAATTTGGTGAGCATGTTTGCCTTGTCAAAATTAGCGTTTCGATATTTGAAATGTCCCTCAACGACACCCAAGAATAAAGAAAAGCTATAGGGAAGTTACTGATCCGTGAAGAAAGTGCAAGAAATTCAACAACATCGTGTCTCACTCGAGCAGCCAAATCATGCGGCTTGAGACCAATTCCATAACGTGCGTAAGGTCTCAGGCTATCTTTGAACAGAACCCCGTACATGATGAACGATCGGATTCTGCACACGAAGTCGATGAAGTGACAGCGGATTCCATCGTCGGAATTCCAGATTTCAGCCAAAATTCCAAAGTTGCAAACTCTTCGTTCAACCACGGAATCAAGCTCCGTTTGTTGCCTCACGATCATAACAGCCTGATCAGTGTGATCTAGTAAAGAAATCATAGAAAAATGTCAAGGAACGAGCACACTATCAATCCAAAGTTTGACGATCCATGACACAAAGATGATATCAAATCGATCGCCATGATGAGCCTTATAAGAAAACTATCATCTTTTGATCAACCGGGCATCACAATGACCTCAGATCATCCATGCAAGATCACGCAAGTTCTAAGGAAACACATGGACTGTTTTGAAATTTAACAAATGGTTAGGAAGGGGCAAATCTTTCATTTTATACCCTGTTTTCTAATTTCTTTTAACTCAATTTAATCTTAATTTCCAGCAATTAGGGTTCCATTTGATCATCCACCCATGTTTGGGGTAAATTCTTTATTTGCCACATAAAATCATTGTACGTGAGGCAATACACACACAAATAGAATACACAGAGAGAATTTTTACTCAATAAAGTTTCTCTTTCTTCTCATTGTTGTGGCATGTTTGGAGAGAGAGAGTAAAGTGAGAGAAACTTTTGAATCGATACCCTTAAGCATGAGGTAAATATTCACTCTCTTTTTTTTCTTTTCTTCTCTCTCTTCCTCTCTTTCTTCTTGCTCTTCTCCATCTGAGCTCCCCTCAAAGGTCCTACATTGTAGTGGCAGTGCTGTGTATGCATCTCCTGTGGTCTCACAGGTCAAGCATGGCAATAGCAGCGCCATGTGTGAGCCTCCTTCTCCTTCTGTTCATCCATCTCTACCTCCCAGCGAGGCTTACAAATAGCGCTGCTCATCACTGTTTGTAGACGCGTCTTCGATGCCTCAGTGAAGAGCATAGACGACAAAACTCATTTCCACCCGCAGGGGTGTAAGGGCCACAATTTTCTCCTAAGCCAGTATCGTCGCGCAAGAAGAAAGATGTAATGTCGATTGAGAAGGCGTAAGGATTTTCAACGCGGGTGAAAGGCATGTGGAGTATTGCTATCTGATGCATTGCTGCTCATGTTTAAGGAGAAGAGCCGATTGGAAGAGAGGAGCGAGCAGCGTCAGTTGGAAGAGAAGAGAGAGCAGTGCCGATTGGAGCAGCGCTGGTTGGATGAGAAGAGATAGCAGCGCTGGTTGGAGCAATGCCTGTTGGAAGAGAAGAGCGAGCAGCGCCTATTGGAAGAGAAGAGAGAGAAGCACCGGTTGGAAGAGAAGAGAGAGCAGTGCCGATTGGAGCAGAGCTGGTGGGATACGAAGAGAGTAGCGATGGCTGGAGCAGCACCATTTAGATTTTGATAGCGCAGCACCAGGAGTGTTTTAGTCAAACGCACAGCCTCTATACATGTCAGAGCCGCCCCATACCTGTCAGTGCAATGAGTGATTGCGTTAGCCACAGTGTTTTCCAACCACCCTCTCCTTTTAAGCCTTGGGCAACACGGGTCTCCCCCATTTTTTCTCCTCTTTTTCGTCTCTCTTAAAGTTGACTGCTGCCCCTTTCAAGACAGCCCACTAGTGAAGCCAAGGAAAGCCTGTGAAGGCCATGAGTGAGGATTTGTGATACCGTGAGAATTCAAGGTAAGTGGGTTTAGCTTTATGCATCCATGAGTGTTGTAATATGTTGAAATGGATTAGATGATATAAAGGAAAATGTGAAGAATGAATGAGTTAACATGAGGTTGAAGTTTCAGTTTGTGCTTCTCAATGCCATTACTGTGTCTACCATATGTTTGATCTTTTTATTTATTGAAACTCATGAAATCGCTCACTATGAGGCTACTTATTACGAATAAAGTTCCAAGCCCAAAGTGTAGCTTGGTTGAGAAACATTAAGTGTTCTTTAAAAATATATTTACTTGAGAATGTGAATTTCTAGAACTGTGAATGTTTTTGTAACTATATGTTTGATGACCAAATTGAATCCAAATAGGACCAAATCAGTCCCAAATTAAAGACATGTGTGTATACTCCAAGTTTACTTCTTTGGTCATGATAATATCTTTCATGGATAAAACGATATGGCCCTAAATGTCGAGGCGTGACATTGTTCATAGTCGCTTCTATTTCCAGCCACTGTGGCCCTTTTTCGGCAAGGCTTTTGACCTAGCTAATTTTATATAAAAACCTTGAAATTACCGCCATTGGAAATATTTATGAATTTACTTAAATTTGCATGTTTTGATATGTTTGAAACTCCCCACGGATTTTGGGCTATGACACAAAATGCACAAACACGTCACTACACACTATTGCAGGGAAATTTCCAGCAACTGAGGCTCACTTTGTACTGAGCTATTGAGCCATCAAATGGCACCCAAAAGTCTTAAAATCACTGTTTTTGTAAAGAAATATGTATTAGCTCAAGGTTTCATGTTGGAGGCATCCTGAAATTCCCCCTACATCGGGAGCTACGCCCTCACTAAGAGGGGCATGTCTCTGCATCATTGTATGACCATGCGACTCTAAGTTATCTTGATATATGATAAATGTGAATGCCATATGGTAAATTCCATGAGAATTCCATAAAGATATGTGAATGATGCCATGTAAACTACCCTTTGTGAGAAAAAGGGGCTATGAGAGCGATAATGATGAAATGAATTAACAATGAATGTCAAATGCTACTGAGAAAGCTTATGTGTAGATGCTCTATGATAGCTTATGAAATACTTGTCTTTTGCGAAATGCTATGCCATTATGATGAAATATGATCCATCTATTATGAGACAATGAATGGCCATTGCTTATATTATTATAGGCCACTATGTGGTGGGACACTTACCTGTAGTGGATACTGTTATTGTGATGTGATGATGGCCAATGCTTATATTGTTATCGACCACTTCGTGGTGGGACACTCACCGATAGTGGATACTGTCCTGTTATATTGATGAGAGTATTGACCACTATGCATTGGGACCCAAGCCCTTTAGTAGCGAATATTGGACTTATTGATCGGAACATTGGCTACTACACAGTGGGATCCGAGCCCATTGGTAGCGAGAGCTAGGTTCACCAGGACATTGAGAAGAATATTGGCCACTACTCGGTGGGACACTCACCGGTAGTGGATGATATTATGATATTGCCTGCTACGTTATGGGGCACTCATCGATAGTAAGGAAAGAGATATCGACATATCCCCTAACCTGTGTAATGTTAGGAACGGGTTAAGGGAGAGGATAAAGGGTCGCACCCTAGATTTATGAAATGATATGGGGACTGTGTGAGTGTGTTGAGAGTATTACGAAGTGGATACGCCGCTTGCCATTACCCTTCCACCTGTGTAATGGTAGAGGTCTTAAGCAATGGGATTGGTTTAGCCTGATGGATAGGGCTTCTACTGCGAGAGTAGGTGATTTAGGGAGTACGTGGGTAATGATTGAATTTATTTATAAGGATTGTTTAGCATTATAATGAAGGAATGACTTATGAGTTCACTAATTGAAGGTTCTGATCGCACTGATTTAGTGATGAATGCCTTTTAAATGCAATGTCCATATTCGTTGTCTTGACTTGATATGCAATTATGATAAATTATGACTCTATATTGATAAACTGTACTGTTGCCACATATGGATAGAACCACCACAGATGCAAAACACTAGACTGGCTTACTGCGCTGTATAACTCATCCCATTATTTCTCCTCTCCTTGTAGATTGATAGCGGCAGGTGCAGGGCTAAAAGTTCAGATTTGGCAGCTGAAAGACAAAGATAGTGTTCTTGAAGAAGCTTAGACCTTGTTTATGTCTGGGTTATTTGGCCCTGGTTTTGTTTTGTTCTTGGTGGATATGTGTAATATTGGGCCTAGATGCCCCGAACTGAATGTAACATTTTGGAAGATCTTTATATTATTAATTTTTGTGTGGAGAGTTTGTTCCTTACTCTTCTGCTAGTTAAGCTTGTCGCTTTAGCTCTCTTCCATGGTTTGCTCAATTTCCGATTATAAAGGCATTGAGTCCACTCCCACCTGAGTGACAAATGTTACATTGAATCATGAACCCGCACTTGATCGCCCGTCTCCACGTAAGGTGCGGTGGTCGGGGGCGGGGTCGTGATAAGGGGTCTTCCCCTGTTGATGCCTATCGCCACCTGCGAGAGGTCTCGGCAATATCTATCGATGCTCGTGAGTTTTTTTCACGTGCACGGTGCCTATCGTCGTTCGTGAGCCTCCTTCATGTGTTCAGCGCTCATCACCGTTCCCCCTGAGTCCCACACCTACAACCGTGAACCTCAAGAGAACTATCGCCTCGTGCTTCGCAAACTGCTATTGCCGTGCACTTCACGAGAGGCTATCACCGCCTACTCAGGGGTGTGCTTCCTTCTCGTGTTGCTAACAGCAATGCCTAGCGCCATCTGTAGTTCCTTGCTTCCCCTCACGCTGTGAGCAGTAGTGTCTAGTGCCTTTCGAGGGCCGTGACACTGTTACTCCATGATCATGGGTGGCGACGCCTAGCGCCATCAGGACCCTATCTCTCCACCATCTCGTGCCTTCTCTTCATTCTCTCATCTTCTCACTTGATTGAGGATTGACCTAGCCTAGCACCGCCATATCGGCCTTGGTTTTGAGTAGTCTTGCCGCCGTGCTGGTCCTGAGTATCATACCCATCTTGCTACCACTCTGAGTCGGTCATTGTCTAGCTGTCAAGATAGTCTCATCCCTTCATCAAGTTTTCCTATCTTTTCGACCTTTGCTCGAAACTTCCACTCTGTCATCTTGACCTCTCACATTCTTAGCCATAAGAATGTGCATTTCTTTAAGATAAGGGTGGGTCTCTTCGACCCATTTATCTTGCAAAAAAACAAGGATATTACAGATCAAGGTAGGTGATTCCGAACCAACTAAAGCAACATGGGGGGCTTTCCGACATGATCTAAGAGGGCATCGCTACGAGCCAGTCTAAGTAAGTTCCGAACCCACCTTAAATTGCTCTCTCATCAGTTGGTATACCTGCCCTTACTCTTGAGTAAGGTTCCGAGAGAGCGATCTCAAATCCTGGATTTACTAGAAACCCGAGATATGTGCCTCCCGATCATCTAGATCTGGAGGGCCAGATCGTGGCACCGAACCAAACACAGCCTACCCTGTGGCCCAAAACCAGTCTGCCTGCCCGAAACCTTGCAAAAACCCTGTTTTGACCAATAATTCTTTAAATGCCCTGATCTATCAAAAAAATCATTAAAAATAGTAAAAACATCCATTTTGACCCTAATTTTCTGTGAGAGATTCACAAGAGACTGAGGAACACATCCAAAGTGAAAAAAACAATTTGAAAAAGTTTTGGTTTGGGCAACACAAGTGGGGTCGGCCAAGTCATCCTACAGAAGCCTTGTTTTACCAAAAAAATCATTAAAAATATTAAAAAAATCTGTTTTGACCCAAAGCTTCTTTGAGAGCTTCACAAGAGGCTAAGGAACACACTCAAAGTGCAAAAACGCAATTTTGACCAAATTTTATTTGGACGACATGGGCAGTGTCGCCTACGGAGTTGGGCGACACTACTAGTGTCGCCTAAGCGACACCACTAGTGTCCCCCAAACCCTTTTGGCCCAAGTTGAATTTTTTCTTCTCGAGATGGTTTTCTTTTCATTTTTTGAGGTTTTTAGCAAGTTATTTTGGGTGACACTAGGCGTGTCGCCCAAATCTGTACCTTCAAAATCATTGTTTTTGGATAAGGATCTGTTGGTTATGGATAGTTATCCTTTTCAACAGATCCTTTGCCCTATAAAGCCTATTTTTCATGGCCATTCAAAGGAATCTCTAGAGAGAAACCCTAGACATGGCTTCAGCAGAGAATTGAAACCCTAGAGGATAGAATTGCTTCAGAAACCCTAGCCTCCGGAAACCCTAACCCTAAGCCTGAGAGAACCTGGACCTAGGGCACAACAACCCTAGATCTAAATTATCTTTAAGGCACAACAACCCTTCTACACCAGAGATCAGCTGATCAACATCCAAGTTAGAGAGGTAAAGAGGACGTTGTTGCTGATATGGGCGATCCCTCGAAGGCTCGGGAGTCCCGGGCCATCTGGCCCAGTTGGCACTATTTTCTTCACCTTTATTTCTTCTTCTTTTACTGTTTTTATCTTATTTTGATTATTTTGATCTATTTATTGCTTTTGAAATCATGTTTTGATGCACTGGATCATGCTGGCTCTGCCACAGATCTGAGAGCAGGTTTGCTCATTTTCGGGCAGATCTGCCCTCAGATCTGAATTCAATTTGTCCTATTTTCTCTACTATTACATTTTATCAGTTTATGGTGTCAAGATCCAAGAGATCTTCATCGGAGGATCTGTCAGATTTTCATCGTAAAGAGCTCTCTATTTGAGGGTATTTTTCAACACTTGTATCCATGGTTCGAGTAAGGAGAGAGTAATTTATGACCTAGGTCTGCAGGTACCAAAATGCATGGGACTACGGAAGCCGTAGGTAAATAAGCCCTGATTCAGAGTGAAATTTTAAACAGTCTCAAAATTACTCAAGAATGCTAAAAAGTGTGGCTAAGGGTCTCCTAAGAATACCTGCTACGTTTCGACATGATCCGGCAAGTTTAAGGCAATGCAGATGCAAAAATAGTTTTTGAAATTTAGCCTCTCGCACGTTGAAAAGGGACCTGATAACTACAACCTTATCACCAGAGAATCAAATGATCATGGGACCACCGTCATTGGATCTGAAACTTTCAAAAATCCTCAGAGACCAAGTTTCGGTTTGATCGTGTGTTTTTAGACTAAGTTATGGCTAAAATACCCAAAACAGGTAGGTCACACACTATTCCAGTGCACCTTTAATGAACCAGTTTCCATTAATGGAAACTGAGTTTTTTAACTTCGGCCTGAACTTTGTATTCTCGTATCGTCCTCGTCCTGGGTTGGAATGAGCCCAAATTTTTGAAGCATGTTTGTCTCGTCTACCGGATCGATTTGATAAATGGCACGCCCACAATGTCGCTCGAGTTGAGAGAAAACCTAGAGAGAAGATCACAATTTGAAGTGAAGTTAAAAAATTTTCAGCAAGCACGCTCCTTGGTCGAGCAGCCACATCACGATGCTCGCATGTCGGATCAACCTGAAACCAAACCCGTTACGACTACAGTGTCAAGAACTTCACCCGAGCCGAACCTCGTGCGTGATGGACGATTAGATTTATCGCACGATAGGGATAAAGTTGCTGTACTTTTCGACCATCGAAAAGTAAATTTCGGCCAAAATACCTAATTTGGAGAACGGTCATTTGGGCATCAAATCGAGCCATGTTCATTGCCAAATGTTCATGATGACATGCTCGTCAATATGCAGTGAAGAAATCAAAGAAAATAGTAGGAAACAGGTGTAATATTGAATTAAAGCTCGGATATTTCTCATATTTTTCCCATGTCATGATCGCAGCCTAAAACCCCAATCCACGGCTTGAGATGCATACCAAAACGACCGTCTCCTTGAGCTGATCAAGAAAGAAATATTCTTTTAACAAGACAAAGGTCGGAAATACCTCGAACGGGCCACGTAAGATCGCAAGAGTTGCATGGCCATGACAAGGACTAATCAAAATTTCAAGAATTATGGGCAAGGGGTAAAATTATCATATTGCCCCTATTTTTTTATTTTTAATTAATTCATTTAAATGCAAGTTTTTAAATTATTAGGTTAACTATTGAGCATCCACTCATGTTTGGATGTCTCCCCTATATATACTGTGATGTAAACATGAAATGGCCATTTGATTAATTGAAGTAATATTGGCTTTTGTTCAATCTTTACGTCATGTTTTCCCCTTCTTAGAGAAAGAAAGAGGGGAGAGAAAAAAATCAAACTATACCCTTGAGACCCATTGAGGTAGCATTCTCTCTCGTCTTCTTTCTCTATCTTCTTTCCTTTCTCTCTCTTCTTCTATCTTTTCTCTCTTGTCTATCTTTCTCTCTTCTTTCTCTCTCTTTCTCTCTCTTTCTCTCTCTTCTTTCTTTTCTCTCTCTTTCTCTGTCTTGTCTTCTCACTTGACTGGGATGACAGGTTGAGCCCTTTCCCAAGTGGCGGGCTCGATTGCTGCCCCTATCTTTCTGTCTTCTCTCCCCCTTGACTGAGATGACAGACTGAGACCTTTCCCGAGTGGCAGACTCAGCTGCTGCCCCTGTCTTTCTCTCTTCTTTTCCTTCTTCTTCTCTCTCTTCTCTGGAACAACAGTCTTACCCACCGTCCCAAACTTTCTCTCTTTTTTCCCCTCATCTCATTGGGACGGTAAGGTCTGCTGCCATACTAAACTTCATCTTCTCTTTCTCTCTCTTCTTCTTTCCATTCTCTCTCTTCTTCTTTCCCTTTCTCTCTTATTCTTTCTTTTTCTCTTCTCTCTCTCTTTTCTTTCTCTCTCCTCTTTGAGACAGCAGGCTCACCCGCTGTTCATGACTTTCTCTTCTTTCTCTCTCCACCGGGACGACAGGCTCACCCACAGTCCCTGACCTTCTCTTCTTTCTCACTCCTCTTCGGGACAACAGGCTCACCAGTCGTCCCTGACCTTCTCTTCTTTCTCTCTCTTTTGTTCTCTTCTTTGTTTTCTCTCTCTTGATTGGGATGGCAGTCAGAGCCCTTTCTCGAGTGGGGGTTCAACTGCTGCCCCTTTCATCTTTCTTCTCTCGGTTACCTTCTCTCTCTTGACTGTTATGGCAGCCTAAACCCTTTCTCGAGTGGCGGGCTCAACTGTTGCCCCTGTCATCTTTCTTCTCTCTCTTATCATCTCTCTCTTGACTGGGATGGTGGCCTGAGCCCTTTCTCGAGTGACAGGCTTAGTCGCTGCCCTTGTCTTTGTCTCTCCTTTGCTCCCTTCTTCTCTCTCATATCAGGGATGACAGTCATACCCACTATTCGAAACATTTCTCTCTTCTCCTCAATCCTCTTTGAGATGGCAGTCTTACCCATCGTCTCAAACATTTCTAACTTCTTCCCTCTCCTCTCGGGGATGGCAATCTTACTCGCCTGGTCCAATGCCTCGATCTTACCTCCCCGGATCTAGGTGATTGGGTGACATGTGTCTCCGGTTCAGAAGACTTGGGACCTAAGATTGCTCTCTCGGGAACCTTGTTCACAAAACAAGTGCAGGTGCTCAATTAGTGAGAGAGGAATTTTATTCATGAGGTGGGGACCAACCTCACTTAGGCCCATGACTTACTTGGGTTGTCTCACGCGGGTACCCTCTTGGATCACGATAGAAAGTCCCCCCAGCTGCTTCAACTGGTTTGAAATCACCTCTCTTGGCTTGCAATCTCCATGTTTTCTGCACAACACTATCATGGCTAACTTGCCAAACAAATGGGCCGAAGGACCCACCCTTATCTTAAGGCAATACACATTCATAGAGAAGATGAGAAGTTATGGTGATGAAGGTTCAAATAAATAAAGAAAAGAGAAGAACACTTGATAAGGGGATGAGACCAGCATGATAGCTGGACCTGTACAGCGACCGACTCGGAGTAGTAGCAAGACGAGCACGATAACTCACACCAGCGCGATGGTAATACTACTCGAAACCAAGGTCGATATGACTGTCTTAATCTGGTGTGACAGCAAAACAGGGTACTCATGATCAGCACAACGGCAATACTGCTTGACAACCAGATCACTATGACAGTGCTCGACTGAGTCTTGCCTTTAGTCAAGCAAGAATGAGGAGAAAAGAGAATGAAGAGAAAGGCATGAGATAGTGAAGAGGGAGGGTACCGACGACGTTAAGATCACCACCCACGGTTGTGGAGTAATAGTGTTGCAGCCTCTAAACGGCGTTAGACGCTGCTGCTCACGGTAAAAGGGGAAGGCAGCAAACTTCAGACGATGTTAAGCATCACTGTTGCTAACACGAGACGGCAGCACATCCCTTCGCAGGTGGCGATAGTTTCTTGCGAAGCACACGGCGATAGGCATGGATGCGATAAAAGCCTGCGGATGGTGATAGGCATCGAGCGCATGAAGGAAGCCCGCAGACGTCGATAGGCATCGCCACGACCCTCGCGGGCGGCGATAGGCATCATCATCTGCGATAGGTGCAGGACGAAAGAGAAGCCTACGAACGACGATAGGCACTGAACGCATGAAAGAAGCTCACAGACGGCGATAGGCACCAAGTGCACAAAAGAAGCCTACAGATGGCGATAGGCATCGCCGTCTGCGATAGGCACAGGGTGTAAGAGAGAAGCTGGTGGAGGGCAACAGGCATCGCCGCAACCCTTAGAGGGTGGTGATAGGCATTGTCGTTTACGTTAAGCACTGGACGCAAGAGAAGCCTGCAGATGGTGATAAGTATTACCGCAATCCTTCGCGGGGGGCGCAATAGACGTTGCCGTCTATGATAAGCTCACAACAGGCTGAGGCCCTGTGGGCGGCAATAGGCATCGCCGTCTACGCTTACACAGGACGTTGAGGTACACTTGCGGACAACTATGAGCAGCACCGTTTGCGAACTTTGTTGAGAGATAGAGACAAATGAAGAGAGGGGGAAAGAAACTCACACACGGCGCTGCCATCGCCATGCACGACCTGCGAAACCATAGGAAAGGAAAGAAAGGAAGAGGCATGCACGACACTGCCACTGCTGTGCATGGCCTTTGAGAAAAACTCAGACGAAGGAGAAGAAAGAGAAGAAGAGAGAGAAGAAGAGAGGAAAGAAGAGAAGAGAGAGAAAGAGATTTACTTTATACCCAAGGGTACCGACCTAAATGTTTCTCTCTCATTCCTGTCTCTCTCAAAACTTGACCGAACGCTAAGAAGAGATGGAAATTTTATTAAGCAAATTTCAGACCATGTACAATGATAGTATGTGATATATATAGAGTTTTTCCTAAACATGGGTGGATTGATTAAAATTAAACCTAATTAATGAAAATTAAGATTTAATTGGATTAAATAAAATTGGAAAATAGGGTGTAAAATGACATATTTGCCCCTTCATAACAATTGGGTAAATTTCAGAACAGTCTCTGTTGCTGCCTTAGAATGTGCGTGATCTATCATGGATGATCCGAGGTTGCTCTGGTGCCCGTATGTCCGAAAGATGATTGTTTTCTTATAGGGGTCGGCAAGGTGATCAATTTGATACCAACTTCGAGCCATGGATCGCGTATTTAAGCCACGATCATGTGACTTGAAATTTGGATGAATCTTGCAAACTTCGGATCGATAGTGTGCTCGTTTCTTGATTTTTTTTCCATGATTTCTTCATGGGATCACACTGAGTATGTTGTCACGGTCACAACTCGATTTCGTGCCCGGACGAGGATTTTGCAACTTTTGACTTTTAGTCGAAATCTGGAATTCCGGTGACGGAATTTGCAGCCACTTCATCAGCTTCATGTGTGCAATACGACCATTTATCATGTGCGAGATTCTGACTAATGATAGCCACGGACCTTACGCACACGATGCAACTAGTTTCACGTCGATCGGGTTTGTGGGCACCGTGATTTGGCTGCTCGAGCGAAGCCTGTTGTTGCTGATTTTCTTGCAACTTTCTTCATGGATCGACAACTTCTCTCTAGCTTTTCTCCTTGCTTGGGCATCGTCACAAGGTGTGCCACATATCGAAACTCTTGTCTCGACATGACGAACATGCTCCAATAAGTTTGAGCACCATCCGACCTTGGACGAGTGAGATATCAGCGTCGCAAGTCACTGTTCGTAACTGCCCCTTTAATGGAGTTTAATTGCGGGGTGGCCGGACGCGAATAGTTTGTGGCTCCTCCTATTTTGATCTTTTACCCATAATTTCTTTCTGTAGTGTCTGTTTTAGGTGAAATTTTATCGCTGAAGGTGTACCACATCCAATGGCAATGGTATCATGGTCGTTTGATGATCCTAAAGTAGGGTTTCAGTTATAGGGGTCCATTTCAGGGTGTTAGAGGTTGATTCTATCGGAATTGTTTCTCAGTCTACACTACCTTAGAGATGTCAAAATGCGACGAAACTTAGCAGAAGACATTTTAGAGTCCTTTTGAAGAACTTGTCCTGTTCTGGGGCTATTCTTAGACTGTCAAAATTTCCACTATTTGTCAAGTTTTATTGACCAGCTTCTCTTTTTATTCTGCATCAAGGATCCATGGTGCTGAAAAATGACTTCAAACAGCATGCCCCACCGAATGTTGTGCTTCTAGAGAAGCGGGAAGGAAAACATTAAGAAAATTTCCTTTGGCTTTATTTCCTTTTTATTCCTAGTGATAGGACCATGTGAACGTCGAGGAGATCCACGCAATGCTGTAACTAGGATGCTCAGACGTTTGGATATAATGTACAGGTCCATCCGTGGAGACTTTAGGGGGAGAAGAGACTTTGAGGGATCTTCTAGATGTCATCACCCTCAAGGGACTATTTGTGATTCTGGCAACTGAGGATGTTGTGTGGACCTCATTGGTCAGAATCAGGCCTATCTAGCGGTCAAGTGCTATGAGCCTTTGGTCGGCATTGTTTACTGCTACACCAGGTTCGATCTTGACAATCAATGTACCTCTGTGGGCCCTCATCCTGCCGGGTCCAGTCGAGGTCTTTTTGTTGGCATGTCTTAAAAGTTTGGGCTTATCGGTTAGGGACGGATTTTGGCGAGGCAGCCTCATGGCAAGGCATCACCCTGAAGTCTCTGGCAGGTTCTGCCCTAGCTTTGTCAGTTTCTTGCCTTTGTAAGCATCTTTAGCATTTTGGAGTCTTTCGGTCAACGTCCTCACCCTCAAGGACTCGTTTTTTGATTTTGAGGGATCTATTATTCATCGCCCCTACCCTCAGGGACTCTTTTCTATTTTGAGGGATCTATTGTTCATCACCCCTACCTTCAGGGACTCTTTTTGATTTTGGAGGGACCTTTCAGTCATGGTCCTTACCCTCAAGGACTCTTTTTGATTTTGAGGGATCTATTGTTCATCGTCCCTACCCTTAAGGACTCTTTTGGATTTTGAGGGATCCATTGTTCATCGCCCCTACCCTCCGGAACCTTTTGAATTTAGAGCGATCTTTCGGTCATTGTCCGCACCCTCAAGGACTTTTTTTTATTTTGAGGGATCTATTGTTCATCTTGTCTACCCTTAGGGACTCTTTTTTATTTTGAGGGATCTATTGTTCATCGCCCCTACCGTCAGGGACTCTTTTTGATTTTGAGGGATCTATTGATCATCGTCCCTACCCTTAGGGACTCTTTTTTTATTTTGATGTTTGGGAGATCTTATGAGGCTCTTGCTCTCGGGTGAGCCATCTGGTGCTTTTGATTGGATCCTAATCGTTGAGGATTTTTTGTGGACCTTGTTAACCAGAATTGTGCCTGTTTGGCAATTGAGTACTGATTGAGACTGTGATGCTCCGTCAACCTGCTTCATTGGTCCAAGCACCCTTTGCAGGTTTTGACCTGAACTGGGGAAGTGGCACTGTAAAGACGGTTTTCACGAACCTCATTTATTTTTGAGCTCTTTTACTCATGTCCTTACAACCATGTCCACCCTTTTCATCCATTTTTTATCACGGTGTCCTTTTGGGGTTTTCACTATGCCCAGGTTTTTATTTTCATGGAACTCTTTTACTCATGGGTTCATGACCATGCCCATCCTTCATTTTTACTCATGGCGTTCCCTAATCTAAGTATACACCATGCCAGTTATTTATTTATTTTTTGTTATGAGCGCGTGTTTAGGGTCATACCTTCGGGACCTATGCGAATCCTTTCATCATCATGCGGCCAGGACATGCATTACAATTTAAGATCATACAGCTGGACCGTAGTGGACATGGATGGCAGCCTGTAGAGGCCATGAAGTGAGTGTGGTGGTGGTTTTTACTCACTTTGGGGAGATGGCGTGGGGCTACATATGAAGAGTGGAAGATGTATGATGGAAGATGAAAAGTGGTGATCCACTAGCTTTCGACGAGTATGGATGGTAGGATGGTTTTCCATTTGTTGAGCATGGGTGAGACTCACTGAGGAATGATGAATAGTAATGATGAAGTGAATCGATTCACTGGGGAAATGATGAAGGTGGTGCGTGCACATGAACGGGTCCCTTAGGGAAGGAGTGCATGAAGATGCACGTCAAGAGCATGTACGCATGTGTGGGGGTGTCTTTAAGGTCATGCCTCCTAGACCTGTGCAAAGCAGTTTAACGTCTTGTGGCCAGG
Organism: Amborella trichopoda; assembly: GCF_054954075.1. Classification (NCBI taxonomy): domain Eukaryota; kingdom Viridiplantae; phylum Streptophyta; class Magnoliopsida; order Amborellales; family Amborellaceae; genus Amborella; species Amborella trichopoda. Next base: position 39,576,843 of record NC_142337.1, on the reverse strand, counting down.
ACGGGCACTATGGTTTAAGGTCATATAGTTTGGATCGTGGTTATGCAGTCTAAAGTCATACAAATAGGATCATGCAGTTTAAGGTCGTGCAACTAGACCTCCACTCCAGTTTAAGGTCATATAGTTTGGACCATGGTGCTAAGCCTTTTAACATCATGCGGCCAGAACGTGCACTACAGTTTAAGGTCATATAGTTGGAACATAGTTATGTAGTTTAGAGTCATGCAACGAGGACTGTGCAGTTTAAGGTCTTTTAACTAGTCCTTCGCTACAGTTTAAGGTCATATAGTTCAGACCATGCAATTTAGGATTGTGCACCTAGACTATTTAGGTGGGTTGCCGTGAAAGTAAAGCACCGTGAGAAATACGTATGTGAGTGGAAATCCGACTCCATGAGGATAAAAATGGTTAAAACCATAAAGAGGTTTAGATGAAGAAACTGACTTCGCTAGGGATTAGGGGATATGCATGACTCCACGGGATAATGAGCAATAGTATGCTTGAAACTCCATTGAGAATGACAGGCCGGAGCACAGGTGCAACTCCACTGGGGATTGAAGAGATAAGAATGACCCTAACTCCACTTGGAATAACGGGCCGCTATCTAGATGTGACTTCTACTGGGGATGAGGGAGGTGCATCTATTTCATAGATTAAAGTCATGCACATGGACTATTTGTCACACGTAACGTATTGCTACAGGGATGTGTGCTATAGTTTTAAGGTCTTGTCGTTTGGAACATGGTTATGCAGTTTAAAGTCTTGCAGCTAGGACCATGCAGTTTAAGGTCATGTGACTAGACCTCTGCTACAGTTTAAGGTCATATAGTTTGGACCATGGTGCTAAGCCTTTTAACGTCATGCGGCCAGAACTTGCACTACAGTTGAAGGTCATATAACTGAACCATGGTTATGCAGTTTAGCATCATGCAACGAGGACTATATAGTTTAAGATTGTGCAACTAGACCTCTGCTATAGTTTAAGATCATAGAGTTTTGACCATGCAATTTAGGGTCGTGCACCTAGACCATTTAGGTGGGTAGGCAATGTGACTCCATGGGGAACAGAGTCGTAACAGAAGACTTGAGTCCCTGGGGATACAAAGTGGTGGCCTGCTTGTGGGGATGTCAGATCACGATCTGGGGAAAGTGGGAAAAATCCACAGTTGGCAGCGCTATAGCATGTGCACGGCGCTCACATTGGAAATGTGAATGGTGCAACGCACGACCTTTAAGCCTTTGGTGACGTGCACGGTGATAACGCTTTGTGAAACACGCAACGATAGCTCTTTGTGAAGCATGCGACGGTAGCCTTCAGTGAAGCGCGCAGTGATAGCCTCCAGTGAAGCGCACGGTGATAGCCTCCGGTGAAGCGCGCGGCGATAGCCTCTGGTGAAGTGCATGACAATTGCCTCTGGTGAAGCGCGCGGTGATAGCCTCTAGCGAGGTGCACGACGATAGCCCTTTGTGAAGCCCGCGGTGATAGCCTCTAGTGAAGTGCACGACGATAGCCCGTTGTGAAGCGCACGACGATAACTTCTAGCGAGGAACATGACGATAGCCTCTGGTGAAGCGCACGGCGATAGCCCTTTGTGAAACGCGCGACGATAGCTTCTGGTGAGGTGCTATCACGCTATGATAGCCTCTGGTGAAGTGCACGACGATTGCTCTTTGTGAAGCACGCGGCGATAGGCTCTGATGAAGCACATGACGATAGCCCTTTGTGAAGCATGCGGCGATAGCTTTTGGTGAGACGTGTGGCGATAGCCTCTAGTGAAGCGCGCGATGATAGTTCCTTGTGAAGCACGCAGCGATAGAATTGGAAGGATGCACGACAATAAGGCATAACGATAGCAACACATGGGAGCAGGTTCATGAGGCACAGGTGGCAACAATTCATATTCGAGCCTCAGGCTTGACACTCTCTGACCTGAATCTATCGCCATCTGAAGATAAGGACTTGGAGCATCATTTTGAATTTGTGAGGGGCACTTTACGCCACTACTGACTATAAAAAGGGGGGTGAAACCCCATTTTACTATATTACCAAAAGGTAAAATAGTGAAGTGAGTTTTAGAGAGATTCGAAGCTTTCGTCAAAAGACTTCTGGTAAGAGCTTCCGGCCAAAACTCACAGCGTGCAGGTTTTCAAGAGTTTTTCAGTGAACTTGAGGAAGTCTTGAGCCTTGTAGAGTGCTTGTGGACATTTTCCAAGAGTGTCAAGGCCTCTTAAGCAGAGAACATGAAGCTTCATAGAGATTCACCGAGGCTTTTTTGGAGAGGAACAACAGCTATCATGAGATAAATAGTGGTGCCATCAAGTTGCGACACCATTTGTGGTGTGCACATGAACTTCTTGGTGGACTTTTAGCAAAACTGCGAGGGTCGTAGTGGTACTCTACCGGAGTTCGAGTGATCTTCCGTTCATTCTACAATTTGCGGGAAGGATGCAGAGAGGCCAAGGGATTCTAACAATCTTCTAGTTATCATAAGAGAAGAAGGAGTAGCAGTAGTGAGCTCACCGAAAACACAGTGAAATTTCGGTAAGTTGAGGAGTGCGAAGAACGTTGAAGGGAAATCCGCAAGGTCATATGAGAGCTTCTACGGGAATTCCAATGGTTTTTCATGAGCTTTGGTCACCAGTGGAAGAGAGGGAATAGACGAGAAGGGTTTCCCGACGAGTAGGAGCAAACTCCTGACTAGGAGAAGAAACACTGGCAAGGGAAAGATTCGGGTCCGAAGTAGGTTCTTGGTAGACGAAGAAGTGTTTCTGACAAGGGGAGGAAACACCGGTAGGGGAAAGAATAGGGTCAGATGGGGTTCTTGGCGGGCGGAGGCGAATTTTTGACGAAACCCGAAGGTTTACAAGGGAAGCAAAAGGTCGTGAGAAGGTCGACCGTCACCTAGGGGCGATAGTTGCGTTAACCGAAGAGGCACGAGGGTTAATGCCCCTTGGGAATTAGGGACGGTGGGAACCAGAGCATGACAAGGGCGTGCGCGACATTAAGTCGAATACAGTTCTGCCTTTGCATGATGTCAAGCTTCACACGGCAATAGCAATGCTAGGTAGCATGTCGCTTGCGGAAATGGTTGTGTGTGGTATTGGCCTGTCCGAGGTGATGGTAGAACGTGGCAATGAGCTGTTCACGGTAGTGGTCACCCTCGGCATTAAGCCATGCGCGATGATGATCACACGGGGTATTGGGTTTCGCATGGCGATGACCATGGACGGCAATGCCTCGTGGGGATCAAGAGTGATGGAAAATGAGAAGGCTCAGCCATTGTGGTCTGTTGAAAGCCAAGTCCTCCTGCACAACGGTGAAGTCCATGTTGTTTATGAGGAAGGGCATTTTCCATAGGCCAGCTCCTTGCCAAGGTAGTCTGCTTTGTATGTCTGATAGACTCTATCAGAGTACTTCTTCCCTCTTCTGGAAACGAGCTGTACTTTGTCAGATGAATTGAAGATGAATCAGAAATGGTTGGTCCTCCTTGGAAGTAAGAGTAACTGTTGATACTGTAACTGTAACCTTCCTAATAATGGGCCTTTGCAATAAAAGAAATGAATTTCTTTTGAGTTGGGTTGCTATTTTTCTTTTCCATTTCTTTCTCTTTACTGCATGCACTGCATTTTAAGAGCACATCAAGGATATTACTTCTTTGGGTAACGCCCATTGATAGGGGGCATTGCCTCTTCTCCTTTAGAGTTTGCCAGTATATAGGCCCCATTTGGCGTGAGCTTTTTTACTATGAAGGGACCTTCCCACTTGGGTTCGAACTTTCCTTTGTAGTGTCCATTCATGATAATCGGTCTCTTGACTGCTAAGACTAGTTCTCCATGGGCGAACAAATGAACCTTGACAGACTTGTCAAAGGCTCTCTTCATTTTTCCCTGATTGAACCCGAGGTTCTGCTGGGCCTCTAGTCTCTTTTCATCTAGGCCATCCAACTCTTGATAGTAGAGCTTGACCCTCTCATCTTCTTTCAGTCCCTGATGTATAGCGACACGCAATAATGGATTTGAACCTCGAGGGGTAAAACTGCCTCATCTCCATAAACCAGGGAATAAGGAGTAGAGTTTGTAGAGCTTCATGCAGCCTCCATGCCAATTCTTCTTGGACTTTGAGACTGATTTCCGGAGCACCCCACACAGGGTTTTATTAAATGCCTCAGCTAAACCATTAGCTCGAGGGTGGTACATGGTCGAGTACATCCACTCAAAACCGAGCTGGTTAACTAAGCGATCAACATGATGGCTTTTGAACTGAGGGCCATTGTCAGTGATTATTCGGTATGGAACCTTGAACCAGTATATGATGTGGTGATGCACGAAGTTGACCACAGTGGCCCCGGGAACCTGCTTGAGAGGCACTGCTTTAGTCAACTTGGAGAAGTAATCTATCGCTGCTAGGATGAAGGCATGACTTGAGGCAGAAGGAGGGTTGATGGGTCCCACAATGTCCATACCTCACTGGGAAAAGGGTCATGATGTCACTGTAGGATGGAGAGGCTGTGGGGGTTGATAAATGAGGCTTGAGTGCATTTGGCACACCTGACATCTTTTAGCATAGTTTTGGGTATCAGCCACTATTGAAGTCCAATAATAGCCGAGTCTACGTATGCGCTCAGAGAGCTTAGGGTCAGATTTGTGCATCTCGTAGATACCCGAATGCACTTCTTCCAGTACTTTATTTTCTTCTTGTGTATCGACGCATCTGAGGAGTGAATCGGCTTTGAGAGTGAATCGGCTTACAAGTTTAGCCTTCTAGGGATATGACTTACAGAGAAATCATCGAATTGGGCCATATAAGATTTGGCAGTGTCATGATAAGGCTTAAGAGTATCCTTCCTTATGTCATAAATTCCCTTAAGCTTTCGGATGACGAGCTCAAAGTTGCCGAAGATATTCAGCTGCTCTAGGTCTAGCTCTTGGGTGATCTTCAATCCGATTATGAGGGATTGATTTTCATCTTCATTATGAGAAAATGCCTCTGTGAGTGAGAGGATATAGGAATCATTCCACCATCGGGAGTCAGGAACATGACTCCGGCACCCCCTCTATCATACTGGAATGCTCCGTCAAAGTACATTTCCTACACTCGAGTTAGCATCTTACGGAAGACTTCATCTTGGAGGTCACTTGACAAGGGAGACCCTCAAGGGACCGGGTGAGCAGTGAGAAATTCTGCTAAGGCTTGACCTTTGACGGCCTTCGGTGGTACATGCATGATGTCGAACTCCATCATCAATAATGCTCACTTAGCCAAATGTCCTGATTGGAATGGCCAGGTTATAAGGAACTTGATGGGGTCTGCCTTTGAGATTTTCTTGACCTCATGACCAAGCAAGTAATGGCGGAGCTTCTGTATTGCGAATATCAAGGCTAGGCACATCTTCTCGTTGGGAGGCTAATTTTTCTCGACCCCCTGCATCCTACAGCTGAGATAATAGAGTGTTATTTCTTTTCCCCCATCATTGTTTTGTGTTAGGAGTGCCCCAAATGACTCATCAAGAGCGGTCACATATAGGATGAAAGGTCTTCCTAACACCAGCGTGGAGAGTACCGGAGGATTCAACAAGTACTGCTTGATATCATCAAGTGCAGCTTGGCACGCCTCATCCCATATGAAGGGAGTGTTCTTCTTCAGCAAGTGTGAAAAGGGCTTGCATCTTTCTGAGAGGTTCGAGATGAACCTTCAAATGTAAGCCAGCTAACCATGGAGAGACTGAAGCTCACACAGGGTTGTAGATGATGGAATGTCCTAAATCTCCTTGATTTTGACTGGCTCGATCTCCAGCCCGTGATACTTCACGATGAACCCTAAGAACTTTCTTGAGCGTGCGACAAAGGTGAATTTCAAGGGGTTCATCTTGAGTTTGTGACACCGCCGCTGCTAAAACACCTTTTTAAGGTCCTTCATGTGAGCATCCTTTGTTCCAGACTTCACCACATAGCATTCGACCTCCTCGTGCATCAATCCTTGAAGATGGTCGTCATAGGTCACTAGTGCGTGGCACTAGAGTTCTTTAAACCGAAAGGCATCACAGGGTAGCAAAAGACATCTTTTGGTGTCAAGAACGCAGTGGCCTCTTCATCCTATGGTGCCATCCTGATTTGATTATAACCATAATACCCATCCATGAAGGACAAGATCTGGCAATGAGCAGTGAAATCAACATGCATCTCAATGAACGGTAGGGGTAAGTCATCCTTGGAGTAGACGGTGTTCAAGTCACGAAAGTCAATGCAGACCATGATTTGGCCATTTTTCTTTTTGACTTGGAAAACATTTTCCAGCCATCTTGGGTATTTGACTTCATGTATGAATCCAGCTTGCCTAAGCTTGTTCACTTCAGAATAGATTTTCATCTCGAGGTCGAGTCTAAACCTTCTTGATTTCTGCTTTATGGGTTTGATGGTCGGAACAATACCAAGATGGTGGACAACGACTTATGGGTCTAGATCAAGCATCTCATGATAATGCCTGGTGAAGACGTCTCGATTTTCTCGGAGGAGGGAAATATAACTTTCTTTCTCCTTTAGGGACATTTTTGCCGAGATGAAAGTTGGCCTTGAGTCGGCATCACCCCCTAAGTTTATATCTTCAAGCTCGTCAGTTGTGGCCTAACCACCTTCTTCCCACTCTTTTGGAGCTTCTTGCAATTTTCTCTCAGGGGCTTCAGGATGCTTCTTATCCATCTTGAGTGTAGAGATCCATGATCTTCACATTCAGCTTTTAGGAGGGTCCAAACGTGGGAGACGATTTCTAGTTCCTGACTGAACCATGTAATGAAAGGGTTAACTTCGAGTATGGAGTCCATGTCATCATGCTTGGAGTCACTCATTACTTGCCCCGAGCTGGGTGGTGCTTCATGAACTTGAATCATGTGATAGGCCTCATGGGAATAGGAGCTCGAAGATGGCTTGGACTTGGCTTGGGCTGCTAAGGCGTCGGCGACTGACAAGAATCCAACCGCCTGAGCCAGTATCTTTCTTAGGTGCTTCCGCTGCGATCTACTGATGTTGGTTCCTTTGAGCTCTCTGTTTAGAGTGTCGAAGTCTAGGCACTGCCGAACTACACCTGTGAAAGAGATAGAAGACGAGGGAGGAGAAGAAGAAGAAATAGCGGAGTTAGACTGTTGTAGGCAGCTTTTTACATCGTCACTACAATTGAACGTGTGCAGGTGGCTTTCCCCGGATCTGACCGTTGGGAGGTGCTTTTAGTGTCGTCACCCGTATTGGACGAGTCTCGAGAAATTAAGGAATTAGGGACATCGACCTGATTGGACGAAGGGATAAGGCGAGTTGCGCTTAAGATGAAGTCCCGTAAGGTCGACAATGGAGGAAGAGGCCTGAGAAATTCTTCCTCAATTGGTGGTTGAGGAATGTGGTTTCTACAGCACACTGACCTAGGTGCTCATCTCCTTTTGGATCAATTGGGAGGTGTTTGGTCTATCCTATCGAGTGGATGAGTAGCCTTAGCTTGGTGGACTGCCTTGCGCTTTAGGGACTTGAGCTTACTTCACCCATGATAGACTTCCCAAGGCTGAGAAGTCGAGGGTTCTAAAGGGTTTCAGATATCCTCGTAGGGGACCTGTAGTGGGATTTTCTCTTAAATGGGAGTGATGGCTTGGAAGCGTTCTGGGAGAATGACGCAAACAATGTGGCCCTCCTGTCCACTATAGCTTCGAACTCAAACATTCTGCGAGCGCATGGCCCCATACTAGTGATATGGACACCATAGATTTTCTGTACCCTAGGCAAGATGCCTAGGTTGCCTGGTGGGCTTGGGAGTGACAAGACCCTATTGGAGCAGTAATTCCCTAGGCTTGTGGCTGGAGGTCTTCTTGCACTGGTAGAGCAGGGACTCGAGGGTGTCCTTCTGGGTTACCATGAACTTCTTGGTGCTACTGTAACTTCTTTGTCAAGAGCTCATGGAAGCCAGTCCATTCGCTCAAGTCATGGCCTCGAATCAGATGATATGGATACCAAAGGTTCTCAGTTCCTGGAGGCAAGAACTTGGGCTGCCTTGTCGGCTTCGGCGTGATGAGACCTTCTTCGAGCATTATGAAGAATAATACACAGAGGATAGCGGGTGTCTAGTCATCCTTCGGGATTGTCAGTATGTGGGAAGCCTCAATTGCCCCAAATTCTTTCTTTAGCTCTTCGATAATGTCTTTGAGCGTATAACACTCTTGAGTGGGGTGGCCTACTCTCCTGTGATAGCCGCAGTACATCTCATGTGTCTCATCTTCAGCTTGTTCTGGGGTGTTGACCTTCGGCAGTTGGATCATGTTTTTCTCTAGTAGGAATTGAAGCAACGCAGGAACCCACTCTTTTCGAAGGGTTACACCTTGTTCTGGTGCTAGATCCATTTATATTTTTAGGGGGCGGGACCTTGTTATAAGACTGTTGTTGCTTGCCTCCAGCCTGAGGTGTTAGTGCCTTGGGGAGGTCTAAGGTTTGAGGGGCAGCTTTCTTAGTGTCAGTCACGCTGACAGCTACACTAATCACCACTTTTTGCTCGTTGCCTCGATTGTTGGAGCAAGAATTGCCATTGCCCCGAGCATGTCCCGAGCTAGAGGGCTGCTGGTGAGATCCACCATGGTTCTTCGACAAACCTTCTATATGAACTGCAAGTATGAACTGCTTCTCTTTCCTTCATGGGAGTGGCATGATAGGTTGCCAAAACTCTCCATCGAGAGATGAACTTATTGACTGGCTCATCAGGGTCTTGATTCAGAGTGAGGAGCTCGATGGTTTCCACATTTCCCTAGACTTCATAAAAGCGCTAATAAAACAACCACTACATTTCTTGCCATGTGTGCATCGAGCTTGAAGGTAGCCAGGCATACCACTGGAAGGCTGGCCCTTCGAGAGTCTCAACGAACTGACGAAGGAGGAGTCGCTCATTGATTGCCGTCTCTCAACAAGATGCTTGGAAGTGAGCGATATACTGGTGCGGGGACATAGTACCCTTGAACGAGGGGAGCTTCCTTTTTTGATAGTTTGGGGGAAACGACACCTGGTCAATATACGAGGGGAACGAGTTTTGGAAAATAGATGCCCATTGCATGCCCGAGACTTTATTCATAAGACTATGGGTCACCATGGCATCTATGTCGATTTGTGAGACCATGTGGGGACCAGAGCTGTCTTGGGAGGCTAGTGGTGGAGTTTTCTCAAGAGTGTTGGAAGATATTTTTCATCATCATGGGGCCCCCGCTGAATAAAGGCCTAGCAAACAGTGGAAATTCCAACAGTCTTAGAATAGTGTTAGAACTGGTCAAGATCTTCATGCGGACTCTCAAGAGTCTCCTTCCATGTTTTTTCGTATTCTGACATGTCTAACGTAATACAGACTGAGAAACAATTCGAGCAAAATTAGTCTCTAGCACCCTGAAACAGACCCTATAACAAGAGCTGCATTTTTAGTGTCTTAATTTGTTGTGGGACCACCACCATTGGATTTGGTACGGTTGAAAAGAGACACTCTAGGAAGAAGTTATAGGCAAAAGATTGAAACAGGAGGAGCCGCATGCTATTCCCGTGCACCCACCTTGCAACTCCACACCATTGAAGGGACAGTCACGAACAGTGACTTTCAATGCTCATATCGCGCCCGTCCTAAGTTGGATCATGCTCAAATTTGGTGAGCATGATCATCCCATCAAGACGAGTGTTTTGCAATGTGGCACGCCCCACGACAACATTCGAGCCTGAAGAAAAGTTAGAGAGAAGTTGTTGATCCATGAAGAAAGTGCTGAAAATTCAACAGTGTCGTGGCTCACTCCAGCGGCCAAATCACGTCGCTCTCGATCCTGATCAACGTGAGACCAATTCCATCACATGCATAAGGCCTCTAGCTATCTCTGACCCGAACCCAATACATGATGCAAGATCGAATTCGTCGTTGGAATTCCAGATTTGGCCAAATTCCAAAGCTGTAAAATCTTTCTCCGGGCATGAAATCGAGCTGCGTTTGTTGCCCCATGATTGTAATGGCAAGCTCAATGTGATCCCACGAAGAAATCACCAAAAAACATCAAGGAACGAGCACATTATCGATCCGAAGTTTCAAGATCCATTCAAATTTCAAGTCAGATGATCGTGTGCTAAAACACGATCAATGGCTCAAAGTTGATATCAAAACGATCACCATGCCAAGCCCTATAATAAAATAATCATCTTTCGATCAATCGGGCATCAGAACAACTCCAGATCATCCATGAAAAATTATGCACGTTCTAACGCAACACAGGGATTGCTCGAAAATTCCATAAATTGTTAGGAAGGGGCAAATCTATTATTTTTCACCCTATTTTCTATTTTTTTTTACTTCAATTTAGTCTTAGTTTCTAGCAATAAGGGTTAATTTTGATCATCCACCCAAGTTTGGGGCAAATTCTATATATATCACGTACTATCATTGTATGCAAAAGGCAACAGACACCCAAAATACACAAAGAGAGAGTTTTTACTTAATAAAGTTTCTCTTTCTTCTCAATGTTGTGTCACATTTGGGGAGAGAGTAAGGTGAGAGACACTTTTGATCGGTATCCTTAAGCTTGAGGTAAATCTTCGCTCTTCTTTTTTTTTTATTCTTTCTCTTCTTCTCTTTCTACTTCTTCTTCTCTGTATGAGCTCCTCTCAGAGGCCATGCATGGCAATGCCATGCATGCCTCTCTTATAGCCTCACAGGTGACGCATGGCAATGGCAGCACCATGCATGAGATTCCTTCTCCCTATGTTTCATTCTCTATCTCCCGGTGAGGCTTGCAGATGGCGCTGCTCAGCACTGTCCGTAGATGTAACCTCGATGTCTCAGCATGGAACGCGGGTAGCGAAGCCTATTACCGTTCGCAGGGGCTTCACCCTATCGTGCGACTATTACAGGGGGTGATGTTCATCGTCGTCCACAATCACGACAATACCCGTCACCGTGCGCAAGCTCCTTTCACTCCTCTCTATGCCCATCGTCGTGCGCCTCGTCAGGAGTTATCACCATTTGCAAGGGACGTCTTACCTCTTCGCGTTGCCAGCAACGACACTTAATGCCGTCCGCGGGCTTCTCTTGTATTCTCCATCTAACGTTGTGTGTCGCATGCGGGGGGCTATCACTGTGAGCCTCCACCTGCAATGGAAGCAGTGTCTTCTCATGATGCCAATGGCGATGCCCATTGCCATTTGGGTTCTTCCCCCTTCGACGTCTCTTCATTCTTTTCTCTTCTCACTTGAATGAGGGTAGACTTAGCCTAACACTGCCATATCGGCCTTGGTTTCGAGTAGTATTACCCATACTGTCGTGAGAACCATGCCCGCCTTGCTACCACTTCGAGTCGGTCACTTTCCAGCTGTCATGCTGGTCTTGCCCCTCATCAAGTTCCCTTCTCTTTTCTATACTTATTTGAACTTTCCATCTCATAATTCACTCGCATGAACGTACAATGCCCTCAGATAAGGGTGGATCCTTTCGACCAACTTGTCTTGCAAATTAACCATAGAAGTGTTGTGTAGAAAACAAGAGGATTGTAGGTTAAGGGAGGTGATTCTGAAGCAGCTGCAGGGCTTTCTTCTTGATCTACGAGGGTGCCCACGTGAGCCCGCCAAGTCGCGAACCTACCTTAAATTCCTCTCTCATCAGTTGGTATACCTGTCCTTGCTCCAGAGCAAGGTTTCGAGAGAGCGATCTCAAATCTCGGGTTCACCAAACCCAAGATACGTGCCGTCAGATCATCTATATCCGAATGGCGAGATCGAGGCACCTATTCAGCTTGGTGACTCCACTGCGGACTTAATAACCCTTAGTCGGTTCGCTCTTGTTTGACTATTATTCTCTTTTACTTTCTACATTAAGTTCTATGGCATCTGGGTTGTTCAACCCATTCATCCAAGTTGGGGACTTCCTTATCCCCACACTTGTGACTGTCCCAGGGAAGCGAATTGCTCAAGCTTCCTTCCCTACTCTCCTACTGAGTCACGACTCATAGTCCCGCTCCCAGGTTCTTTCCTAGGTAGGTGGGAGAGGGGACTTAAAGATCCCTGATCCCACCTCCTCGCCCTGGTGGACCCTCCATGAAGGCCGCTCGTAATTATAACACATCTACCGCACACAACACGTACCCTACTACCTGTAAGTCTCTTACCAGTCGTATTGTTAAGGCACTTCGAAAGGCTGCCCCCACAACATTCGTGAAAGGCATGCAGGTTGTCGTCGCTCCTGAGCTTCGTCGCAAGGCAACCCCCCATACTCCTTCACCACTTCGAACTCCTACACCTAGAGACTCGATACACCGAGGAGGAGACCCTACAATCTCTATCTCTCGCATATACCTACCGGCTAGTGGTCCATCAACTCGAGCCGCCCCTCGGGGCAACCTTCATGTCGCCTTGAGCTCTCATCCAGAGCTAGGCTTTCCCGAGCCGAACTCTACATGTGCCATGCATTTTCTTTCCATAGCTCAAGGCAGCGATAGCTCTATGCCACCTCAAGCACATGAGGATTGATCATTCCATCCTCCCTCCTAGCACACACAACTTCACCCTATGAGAGATGGGCTCCTACCCTGTCCCTCACAGACACAAGCTCGCAGGTCTCGACCTCCTTAGGTCGAACCCATCGACCGAGCTCGAGCTGACTCCCAAGTCACCCGAACGGCTAACCCTAAAGATGCACATGCACTGACTCTACAAGTTCCTTCCCGGTGCAGACTCAAGTGCAGTCATGACCAGCTACTTTTTCTGTCGCTCTCCCGACACCAGGCAAGCACCTCGAGCCCTAGTACTCAAAGGTCTTCCTTATGAGTACCATCTTGAGCCAGCCTCAGGTCAGTCGCACACTCAGGCCTCACAAAGGGATTTGGGGCAGTGGCCTAGTGTCAGACAAGCCTCTAACCTCCAAGGTAAAAACCCAGGTTGCCTTCTGTCCTTGGACCCCACTCCCCGCTCCAACTCATGGACACAACCCTCGCATACTCAAAGAAAGTGGGGCAGTTAGAGTCTCAAGATTAGTTATGGAATGAAGTCCATAACTGCCTCAGGATTAAGCATAAGAAGGGCATGCAGATCCTGACTAAAGGAGCCTCCAAGGCAGTTGAGGTCACCACCTTTGGTAACCTCTTGCCTCATAATCCTTTCTTCCCTCTCCAGACTCTAAAGCTTGAGCAGGTCTAAGAGTATTGCTCGGTCGTCACTACCCAGAAGCCACGGTCCCAAGACTGTCGAGAACCGGTCCTCACAAGATCGGCATACAAGGTTCAAGTGCAGTCGGGGCCAGCTGATCCCCTCCAGACTGACTTGCCACCAACGAATCGCCAACCATGGCAGTCCACCGCGCCATCAGGCTCTGACCCTCTAGAAGAGACCATCAGTGTCATGGTGATAGAAGATCTAGATGACGCTCAAGAAGAGCGTATGAACAAGTTTTAGGTAATGATGCAATCCATCCTTGAAAAGATGGAACGCCTAGAAGCCTCGAGGTCCCCTTCTTCGACCAATTCCCCAACCGGTGAGGACGTGGATCCCAGGTAAACTCCCCCACTGGTATCCCAAGATAGCTCTGCCTCTCGAGGATTTTCCCAAACTGAAATAGATTCCATGGTTGCCCATAGTCTCAAGAATAGGTTCTAGGCACGTAGGAGGCACCGCTCTACCAAAAGCCATACCCTTCGTACATTGACCAGGTGTCGTTTCCCTAAAACTACCAAAAAGGGAAAGTCCCCCTGTTCAACGGTGCTACGTTCATGCGCCAGCATACCGTCCACTTCCAAGTAGCGTGTTGAAAGACAGTGATTTATGGACGACTCCTCCTTCATCATTTCGTCGAGACTCTCAAAGGGCCAGCCTTCCAGTGGGATGCTCGCCTACCTCCGAACTTGATGCACATGTGGTAAGAAATGGAGCATTAATTTTACCAATGCTTTGACAAAGTCCAAAGGAACGTGGAAACCATCAATCTCTTCACACTAATGCAAGACCCTGGTGAGCTGGTTGACAAGTTCATAGCCCGATGGAGAGAGTTAGCAACCTTTCATGCCCCTCCCATGTCTGAGAAGGAAGCGGTCCAAATTTGCATACGTAACATGCTTCTTGAGATCACTCTGCATGTCGAAGGCATCCAATCCACCCTCCATGTCAGAGCTCATCTCTAAGGCAATTCGTATTGAGGGATTGTTCAAGAACCATTGCAGCTCTTGACAGCAACCCTCCAGCTCAAATTCTTTCTCCAACAGTCAGGGCAACCAAAAGGCAGTGATCAGTGTGGCCGTCACCATGACTGACACTAAGAGCATGGCTCCTCAAACCTTGGACCTCTCCAAGGAACAGACGCCTCCAGCCCCGGGCAAGTAGCAGTCCTACAATGAGGTCCCCCCTCCTAAAAGTTCTAAGACTTCTAGATCAGACACCAGAATAAAGTTTACCCCTTCGTTAAGGAGTGGACTCCTGCATTGCTTCGACTACTGCTAGAACAGAACATGATCCAGCTGCCGGAGGTCAATACCCCAGAGCCAACCGAGCAGGAGACGAATGAGAGGTACTGCGCCTATCACAGGAGAGTAGGCCACCTACTAATGACTTCTATAAGCTCAACGACACTATCGAAGTCCTTACTAATAAGGGTCAGATAAAGCTTGAAGAGTTAAAGATGGCGTTCGGGGAAATTGAGGCTTCTCATACAGTGACAATCTAAGAGGGTGACAATGCACCCGCTATCCTCCATGCATTTTTTTCCATAATGCTCGAAGAAGGACTCGTCACACCCAAGCCGACAAGGAGACCTAAAGTCCTACCTCCAAGAACTGAGAACCTCTGGATGATATACGATGCCATGACATCAGCGAATGCACTGGCTTCCACAAGCTCTTAGTAAGGAAGATGCAGCAATGCCAAGAAGCTCATGGTAACCCAGGAGTACACCCTCATATCCCTCTTCCACCAGTGCAAGAAGACCTCCCGATGTACGCCTAGGGAAACACAGAGAAAGACCCTCTGCAATCTCTCTTCGAGGCAATGATCCAGTAGGGTCTCATCACTCCCAAGCCCACTAGACCGCTTAAGCGCCTTGCCCAGTGTATGAAAAACCTCTGGTTCCCATTTCACCAAGTATGGGGCCACGAGTTGAAGGAATGCTCTGGGTTTGAAGCTATAGTCATGAATAAAGTCCAAGAAGGCCACATTGTTTGTGCCGTCCTCCTAGAATGCTTCTAAGCCGTCGCTTCCATTCAAGAGGAAGGAACAATACAAGCCCCTCATGCGCATACATCGGACTCTTTGAAGCCCTCGACTTCTCAACCCTAGGAAGTTTATCATGGATGAAGCAGGCTCAAGTTCTTGAAGCGTGAGGCAGTCCACCAAGCTAGGACTACTCACCAGCATGATAGGGCAGTCCAAACACATCCTCAAGGATCCAGAAGGAGCCAACGAGCATCCAAGTTGGCTCACCAAAAAAATCATCTTCCTCAGCCACTAGTTGAGGAAGAATTTCTTAGGCCTCTCCTCCCACTGCCGACCTTGTAAGACTTCATCCCAAGCACAACTCGCCTTGACCTTTCGTCCGATGAGGCAGACATCCCTGAGTCACCAGCAGCTCAGGATTCCTCCAATATGGGTGACGACACTAAAAGCACCCCACAATGGTCAAAGCCAGGGCAAGACCTTAAGTACCCCCTGTAAACATCCAATTCCGACGACAACGACGTAAAACGTTGCTTGGAACGTTCTAACTCTTCTTCTCCTCCCTCCTCTTCTATTTCTCCTACAGGTGCAACTCGACAATGCCTAGACTTGGACTCTATAAATAGAGAGCTTGGATGTACTAGCCTCAGCGAGTCGCAGCAAAAGCGCCTCAGAGAAATGCTGGCCCAAGAGGCTAGATTTTCGACAGTCGCTGACCCCCTAGCCGCCCAAGCCAAAACCAAGTCGTCTTCAAGCTCCTGTTCCAAAGAGTCTGCCCACATGGTGCAGATCTTGGAAGTACCATTCAGCATGGGGAAAATGGGTCTAAGATCGGGAAAGAAGCTACAACCCACACCTCAAAAGCTCAAGGTACTCAAACTTCCTGATCCTTCACTTTTCCTTAAGCCTAAACCTCAAACCTCTAAATCCCTAATAGAAGTCCATATTACTTCCCCATCAACCCAGACCGCACTGGCTGACCAACAAAGCCAGCTAGTGCCACAAACCAAAACCCAATCAAAGCTTATTCCTAAGCCTACCCTACCACCTACACCATTGACTGGATCAAGAACTCAGAAGACTAATGAAGATAAAGTGAAATACGATGTAATTGGGCATTTGAGAAATCTTCCATCCCTTCTAAGTATCTATGATGCCCTCCTGGTGTCTAGGGACTGTCAAAAGAAGACTTTCTGGTAGAATAACATGGTGAGGGATGTGGCACAATTTGTTTCTATGTGTTTGACATGTAAGCAAGTGAAGGCTGAACATCAGAAACCTGTCGGGCTATTGCAGCCCTTACCTGTGCTAGAGTGAAGTGGGAACACAACACTATGGACTTTGTGTCTGGGTTGCCAAGATCAAGCACTGGACACGATAATATATGTGTTATTGTGTACCAATTAACTAAAGCTGCCCATTTCGTACCGATCTGCACGACCTATACCTTGGATAAACTGGTATATCAAAGATATAATAAGACTGCATGGAATACCTGTTAGCATTGTGTCCAACAAGGATTCTAGATTTACTTCAAGGTTTTGGAGCAGACTGCAATCAGCCTTAGGGACGAGACTCACTTTCAGTACTGCTTTACACCCCCACACTGATGGGCAGTCCGAGAGAATTATTCAGACCCTAGAAGATATGTTGAGGGCATGTGTTACTGACTTTAAAAGAAATTGGGATGATCACTTACCTATAATAGAGTTTGCATATAACAATAGTTTTCAGGCCAATATTCAGATAACACCTTTTAAAGCCATGTATGGGAGAAAGTGCAGATCACCAGTATGTTGGGAAGAAGTTGGGGAAGGGAGACTGTTAGGGCCAAAAATTGTCCAGATAACATCAGAAAATATTTCCTTAATTCGAGAAAGTCTCAAAACAGCTCAGAGTCGACAGAAACATTACGCCGATAATCACCGAAGGGATCTCAAATTTAAAGTGGGTGATCGGGTCTTTTTGAAAGTGTCGCCAACTAAGGTCATTATGAGGTTTGGCAAGAAAATAAAACTAAGTACACCATTCATTAGACCCTTTGAAATTCTACGAGTCATGGCATATTGACTGGCCTTACCACCAGAGTTGGCCAATATTCATGATGTCTTCCTTGTTTCATTGTTAAGGAAGTATCAGCTCGACCCATCGCACGTCTTGAAGTATCAGTCAATTCCAATCAGGGAAGACTTGACTTATGTTGAATAGTCGATTGAGTACTGGACAGGAGAGTTCAAGTATTCCGCAACAAAGAGATTTCCCTGGTCTGGGATCTATGGCAGTATCATTCGACGGAAGAATCAACATGGGAGCGAGAAGATGAGAACCACCACAAATACCCCCATTTGTTTTATTAGATAAGTTAACGATTTTGAGGACAAAATATTTTTTTAAAAGGGGGATGACGTAAGGACCAAAGTTTTTTCGATCATGAAAACACACGCAGCAGTAGGAGTCTGATAAGAAATGGAGTAACGCCGCATGTGAGAAGGTGGCAGTCTCGTTCATGCATGACAGGGACATGCACGATTCTACACGCACGATGCTAGCCCATTTGCCCCATCTTACTATTGTTTGTGTAAATCTCTTCTTCTTCTTCTTTATACACCTGTAGCATTACTCTTTCTCTCTCTTCACGCACGGCGTTACCCCTTCTCTCTCTTCACGCGTGACATTACCCCTTCTCTCTCTTCATGCGTGGTGTCACTCCTCTCTCTTCACGTGCAACGTCACTCCTCTCTTTTCAAGTGCAACATTAGCCCCTTCTCTCTCTTCACGTGCGATGTTACGCCGTTCTCTCTCTCCATGTGCGATGTTACCCGTTCTCTCTCTTCACGCATGGCGTTACTCCTCTTTTTTCACATGTGGTGTTACCCCCTTCTCAATCTTCACGTGTGGTGTTACCCCCTTCTCTCTCTTCACACACAACGTTACCCCTTTATCTCTTGCATGCTTCCACACGTGCCACTTATCCTGTGGAATGTGTGGAGCTCACCACTTGTCTAGCCTTGGGCTGCCACCCCATCGAGCAGGGTACTTAAGCCTCTCTCTCCCCCAACGCCATCACTTTCTCTCTCTCTAGAGCCTCTCAACTTAGAGCCCCTTTGTTAGCTTTGCTTCCCATTGAAGAGCCCTTGGTAGAAGCTTAAAGGAGGATTATGGATGAGGTTTTGGAGACAAACGTGCACCTTAGGTAAGTGGGTCAACTATCTTGTTGGTCCTTAAGCATGGATTGAGCATGAATTAAGTGTAATAATGAGCATGAGTAGATGCATGAATAGTGGATGTATGTGTACACTGTTATACCGTCATTTCCAGCACTTTAGTTTGCCTTTGCATGCCCAAAATGAGTATCAAATCTTCTTTACTTGCCATGGAAAACCTGTGATTAAGTGTTCATATGTGTCTAATGGTTAATAAGCAAGGTTTATGTTAAAATGTAGCATAATTTGGGATTAATTAGTTGTCATTTTTAATAATGCTACAACTGCACAGTAATTTCTAGGAATGTTATATTTTTTTGAAATCTACTTTTGACCTACAAAATGTGGTCTAAAAGACAAAAAATTATTGCCATTTGAGATGTGTTTACTAAAATGTTCATGTTTGAATCTTGCTTAAATTCTTTATGCATGAAGAGTTATACTTCAAAATATGTCACTGTTGACAGATTTAGTAAAATTTCAGAACTGATGTCTTTGTTGTTAAGAATTTTGACTGACCAAATAGAGTTAGTTTTCTTCTAAATCACTGCCATTTGAAAGATCTATGAGTATTCTTGAAAGCACATGGTAAGACATTTCGAAATTCCTCCTAGATTGAGAGTTATACAATTAAATGCGAAGATATGTCACTGTGGAAAGATATCATAAAATCCAGACCCATTACTGTAGTTGTCACGAATATTTGAATGCCCAAATGAAGTCCAAATGTTCTCAAATCGCCCTTGTTTAAAATATACATGTTTTTACTAAATGCTTGTGTTGGAAACACCTCAAAAGTCCCTATGGATTGAAGGGAATAACTATGCTAAGTGGGACATGTCACTGTCCCAACTGCACAGCAGCTTTCAGATGGGATGCCTCCCTTCTAATGAGATTTTAAAAGGCTAAACAAGATCCAAATGCTTTCAAACCACCTTAATTTGAAAGATATATGTGTCTAGTGTAAAATTTGTTTTGGAACCATTTTTTGAATTCCAAATGGATCGAATAATACGACCCTATTTATGATTGGACATCACTGTTTGAAATTGTAGGAAAATGTGATTCTATTATATTGAAACTGTTATATATGCCATGACCGCTACACAATGGGTCCTCCATAGCTAGTGGATATTGTGATTCTATTATATTGAACTTGTTATATTTGTCATGACCGCTACGCAATGGGTCCTCCATTGGTATTGGATACTGCGATTGTGTTATATTGAAATTGTTGTATATGCCATAACCGCTACGCAATGGGTCCTCCATTGGTAGTGGATACTGTAATTCTGTTACATTGAAACTGTTGTATGTGCTATGACCACTATGCAATGGGTCCTTCATTAGTAGTTGGGTATACTGTATCTTAACTCTTATGATAGAGTGGAGTTGAGAAGTAACTATGAATAATAGGGAGGGGTGCCCCCCAAATTGTTATAGGCACTACGAAATGGGGCCTCCAATGGTGGTGTAACATCCTTTCACCTAAAAGCGTAAGGACAAGGTCATGTCTTGCAAGACCTCAGCTTATCAAAACCCCCAAAGCATGCTGGGGATTGTGTGCGTGAGTGAGGATATTATGAAATGGGACCTCTATTTGTCATTGTCCTCCTTCCTGAATGAGGGTAGAAGTTCCAAGTTACAGGATTGGCTTAGCTTGATCGATGTTGCTTCTATGGCTTAGCTTGATCGATGTGGCTTCTACTTCGAGAGTAAATAGATTTGTTCTGCTTGTCTTAGATTAGGCATTATGTGTTAACATCTGACTGTAACTGTGATAAGTATAGATGTATTTACCTTCCCAAGAATAATTGATACTCTGATATCTGAATATTACTCTTTTTATATGGAAAATATGTATTCTGATTCAGGGTCCTACTCTGTGATGTCAGTATGATTTCTGATGAACTGTAGACCATGTTATTATGTAGATGCATGTAGGTGGGAATAAAGGGTAGTGATCTACTTACTGGGCTTATAGCTCACTTTGCTTATTTTTCATCTATGTAGAGTGATAGTACCAGACTGTGGGAATTGAGCAGCAGAGTGGTGGTGGCAGACATTTGAAGCTTCAAACTTGTCAAGGATTCTTTCTACATAGTAGTTGTTTGGTGGCGATGCCACCGTGTTGTTTTGTTAGCTGTATTATAAAGTAAATTTTGTAAGCCTTGAACAATAATGTAAAGAATCTTGGAATTTGAATGAATACTTAATGGTTTTAATTTATTCAGTTTATGGTGCATGATTTATAAGTTTCATTTATTTTTTTCATGGTTTTCTTTGATTCTGCACTTCTAATACGCGTTGAGGCACTCCCACTTGAGTGACGTTCGAGACTTCAGTAGTGATCCCACACTTTGTCACTCTCCTGTAGGTTTGATAAGGGGCAGGCTCATGATAGAGAGAGAAGAAGAAAAAGAGAGAAGGAAGAGAGAAGAAGAGATGAGAGAGAAGAGAAAGAGGAAGAAAGAGAAAAGAAGAGAGAGAGAGAGGAATGATGAAAGAGAGAAGATAGAAATGTTGGGGACGGCTGGGAGACCCTGCCGTCTAAGAGACGAAAGATAAGAAGGGAGAAATGTTGAGGATGGCGGGTAAGACTACCATCCCAGAGAGGATAGATAAGAAGATAGAAAATTTTGGACCGGCATGTCAGACTGCTGTCCCAGAGAGGAGAAAGAAAAAGAGAGAAATGTTTGGGACAACGGGTAAGAATATCATCCCAGATAGGAGAGAGAAAAAGAGATAAATGATTGGGAATGTGGGAAAGACTACCATATCAGAGAGGAGAGAGAAGAAGATAGAAATTTTTGGGACGACGGTGTTTGAAGACATTTTTCAGCACCATGGATCCCCGATGTGAAATAAAAAGACAAGTCGGTTAATAAAGCTTGACAGACAGTGAAAATTTTGACTGACTCAGAATGGCCCCATAACAGGTCAATATCTTCATAAGAACTCCAAAACACCTCCTACCAAGTTTTTTCATGTTCCATCATCTCTAAGGTAGTGCAGACTGAGAAACAGTTTTAGCAGAATCAACCTCTAGCACCCTGAAACAGACCCCTATAACTAGAAACCTACGTTTGGAATGTCAAATAGCCATGGGGCACCACTATTGGATCTGAAACGGTTAAAAACTATCAGAGGTCAAATTTCACCTTAAACGGACACTCCAAGAAGAAGTTATATGTAAAAGATCAAAAGAGGAGGAGCCGCACATTATTCCCGTGCGGCCACCCTGCAACTAAACTCCATTAAAGGGACAATCACAAGCAGTAACTTGTAATGATCATATCTCACTCGTCCATGGTTGGATCATTCTCAAACTTGTTGGAGCGTGTTTTTCTCGTCGAGACGAGCGTTTCGATATGTGGCACGCCCCGTGACGACGCCCGAGCAAGGAGAAAAGCTGAAGAGAAGTTACCGATCAATGAAGAAAGTTGCAGAAAAATCAGCAACATGCCTCGTTCGAGTGGCCAAATCACGATGCTCGTGAACCCGATCGATGTGAAACGAGTTGCATCCCATGCGCAAGGTCCATGGCTATCAGTGAGCTGAATGCCGCGCATGATAAACGGTCGGATTTCTCACACGAAGCCGATAAAGTGGCTAAAACTTTGAGCGCCGAAATTCCAGATTCTGGCTAAACCTCAAAAGTTGTAAAATCCTCGTCCAGGCATAAAATCGAACTGCGTTTGTTGCCACGTATCTATGATGGCATGCTCAGTGTGAAGTTTGCAAGATTCATCCAAATTTGTAAGATTCATCCTAAATTACAAGAATCACAGAAAAACATCAAGAAACGAGCACATTATCGATCCGAAGTTTGCAAGACTCATCCAAATTTCAAGTCACATGATCGTGGCTTAAAAACACGATCTATCGGTCGAAGTTGGTGTAAAATCGATCGTCATGCCGAGCACTATAATAAAACAATCATCTTTCAGATTAACGGGTACTAGAGCAACATCGGATCATCCATGCAAGATCACGCACGTTTTAGGGTAATAGCAGGGACTGTTTTAAAATTTACCCAATTGTTAGGAAGGGGCAAATCAATCATTTCGCACCTTATTTTCTTATTTTATTTGATTCAATTAAATCTTAATTTTCAGCAATTAGGTTAAATTTTGATCACTCCACCCATATTTAGGCAAAACTCTATATAAATCACGTACTATCATTGTACATGGATCGAACTTTGCTTAATAAAATTTCCATCTCTTCTTATCGTTGGGTCAAGTTTAGAGAGAGACAGTAATGAGAGAGAAACCCTTGTGCTTAAGTTAAATCTCTTTCTCTCTCTTCTCTTCTTTCCTCTCCTCTTCTCTCTCTTCTTCTCTTTCTTCTCTTTCTTCTCTTTCCTATAGTTTTTCTCCGAAGCCATGCACAGCAGTGGTAGTGTCGTGCCTGCCTCTTCCTTTCTTTTCTTTCCTTTCCTGTGGTTTCGCACGTCGTGCATGACGATTGCAGCGCCATGTGCGAGTTTCTTTCCCCCTCTTTTCATTCGTATCTATCTCTTAACAAAGTTTGCAGACGGTGCTACTCATCACTGTCCGCAGGCGTATCCTCGGAGTCCCGCGTAAGCGCAAACGGTGATGCCTATTACCACCCGTAGGGGTCTCATCCTGTTACGAGCCTATCGTCGCCCGCAAAGGATTGCAGCAATACCTATCACCATCCACAGGCTTCTCTTACATCTCGCACCTATCGCAGACTGCGAACTCTATCGTAGACGGCGATGCCTATCGCCGCCTGCTAAGGGTCACGAAGATGTCAATCGCCGTCCGTGAGCTTCTCTCTTATGCCCTGTGCCTATCGCTGCCCGTGAAGGATCGCGACGATGCCTATCACCATCTACAGGCTTCTGTGCGCTCGATGCCTATCATCGTCCATGTGCTTCTCTCGTGTGTTTGGTGCCTATTTGGCTTCTCTTGCGTCCCACGCGTATCACAGACGACGATGCTTGTCGCCGCCCGTGAAGGGTCGCTACAGTGCCTATCGTCATTTACGGGATTCTTTCATGCGCTCTGTGCCTATCGCCATCCGAAGGCTTCTCTCGCATCCCATGCCTATCGTCATGCGCTTGGCAAGAAGCTATCACCGCCCATGAAGGGATGTGCTTCCCTTTTCGTGTTGCCAACGATGATGCCTAACGCCGGCTGAAGTTCATTGCCTCCCCCTTTTGTCGTGAGCAGCAACGTCCAATGCCATCCAGGGGCTGGGACACTATTACTCCACAACTGTGGGTGGCGATCTTAACGCCATTGGAACCCTCCTTCTTCGCCATCTCGCACCTTCTCTTAGTTCTCTTTTCTTCTCTTTTGTCCTCATTCTTTCTTGACTAAAGGTTAGACTCAGTCTAGCACTGTCATAGCGGTGTGGCTGTCGAGCAGTATTATCGTCATGCTGGTCCTGAGTACCATGCCCATCTTACTGCCACGCCAGACTAGGACAGACATATCGACCTTGGTTTCGAGTAGTATTGTCTTCGTGCCAGTCTGAGTTACCATGCTCGTCTTGCTACCACTTCGAGTCGGTCACTATACTAGTCCAGCAATCATCCTGGTCTCGTCCCCTTATCAAGTCCTCTTCTCTTTTCTTTATTTATTCGAACCATCTTCGTCATCGCCATAACTTCTCATCTTCTTTATGAATGTGATCTTCTATAAGACAATGGTGGGTCCTTCGCCCCACTTGACTTATAAGTTAACTATGAAAGTGTTGTGCAAAAAACAAGGAGATTGCAAGTCAAGGGAGGCTATTTCAAACCAGCTGAAGTAGCTGGGGGCTTTCCGTCGTGATTCAAGAGGGTGCCTATGTGAGTCAGCCTGAGTAAGTCATGGACCCAAGTGAGGTTGGTCCTCACCTCACAAATACAATTCCTCTCTCACTAATTGGGAACCTTCCCTTGTTCGGTGAACAAGGTTCCCAAGAGAGCAATCTCAAGTCCTGAGTCTTCTAAACCTGAGATACATGTCACCCGATCACTTAGATCTGGGGAGGCGAGATCGAGGCATCCGACCAGTTTGTTGACTCCACTAGGGACTTTTTACCCCTTTGTTCGTTCGGTCTTGCTTGATCACATCACCTTTTACTTTCTGCACTATATTTCATGGCATCTGGGTTATTCAACTTGTTCATCTGAGTTGGATACTTTCTCATTCCCACAATCATGAACATCCTTGGGAAGCGAGCTTCTCAAGCCTCATTGCCTACACTCCTCTTGAGTCAGGACTCACAGTCTCCTGGATTGGTTGGAGAAGGGACTTGAAGGTCCCTAACTCCCCACTTCCTAGCCCTGGTGGACCCTCCACCAAGGCCCTTCTAGTTGGTGGCACACATGCCAACACCCACAGCGCGCACCTTGCTACTGGCATGTCCCTTGCCGGTCATATTGCTGAGGTACGTTGAAAGGGTGCCTTGTCCACTTTCTCGAAAGGCAAGCAAGTTGCCATCGCTCTTAAGGGTCGCTGCATGGCCACCCCCCATACTCCGCCATTACCCCGAATCTTTATGCTGAGGGTCGCATCGCTCTTGAGGGTCACTGCCTTGTCCAACCACTCGAGCCACACCTTGGGGCAACTTTTATGCTGCCACGAGCTCGTGCCCAAGGCTAGGGCTGATCGGGCCAAACCATGCCCGTGCCATGCATTTGCATCCCACAGCTCGTCGCAACGCCAAGTTTGTGCCAACTCGAGCACCCGAGCGTCGACCACTTCGTCCTCCCTCTCAACACACACAGCTCCACCTTGTGAGAGATGAGCTTGCACCCAGTCCCTCACAAAAATGAGCTCGTAGATCTTGGCCTCCTAAGGTCGAACCAGCTGACCGAGCCGAGGCTGACCCCCAAGTCACCCGAATGGATACCTCCAAAGGTGCACACACACCAATTTCACAGTTTCCTCCTCGATCCCGACTCAGGCAGAATCATGTGCCAGATCCTTCTTTTGTCGCTCTTTCTTCGCCAGGCAAACACCTTGAGCTCTGGTACTCAAGGTTTTTCCAGAAGAGTAACATCTTGAGTCAGCCACTCCAGGACAGCCATGCACCTAGACCTCACAAGGGAATTTGGGGAAAGGTCTGATGGCAAATAGAAGCCTACAAACTCCAAGGAGGCAGCCCAGATTACCCTCTATCCTGGGATTTCATTCTCTACTCCAGCTGATAGACACACCCCTTGCATGCTCAAGAAAGATGAGGTAGTCCAAGTCTTAGGCTCGATTCTAAACTGAAATCTATTGCAGTCTCAAGATCAAGCAGAAGAGAGGCCGGCCGCTCCTGACCAGAGAGACTCCTAACGCAGTTGAAGTTACCACTCTTGATGACCTCTTGCCTCACAATCCCTTCTTTCCTCTTCAGATTCTAGAACTTGAGCATGATGTCCAAGATTTCTTGGTGATTACCATCATAGGAAAAGATCAAGTTGCCAAGAAGTCACGGTCCTAAAACCGTCAAAAACCGGTCGTCACACAGTCGGTGTATAAGGCTCGAGTCCAGTCGGGGCACGTTGAGCCCATACAGATGGACTTGCCACGTATGACTCATCAGCGCCTGCAGTCCATGACTCCACCTGGCTCCGACCTTCCAGAAGAAATGGTCAGCGTCATGGTGATCAACGAGTAAGATGACGCCCAAGAAGAGTAGATGAACGGGTTCGAGGTGATGATGCAGTCCATTTTCGAAAAGATGGATCACCAAGAGGCCACCAGGTCCCCAGCAACCCCTCCTCATCATGATGTCAACTCTCAGCCTGAAGAGCATACAGCTCCCTGGTTAGGTGCCTCGATCTTGTCCTCCGGATCTAGATAATCTGATGGCACATATCTCGGGATTCTGGTGAACACGAGATTTGAGATCGATCTCTCGAAACCTTGCTCTGAAGTAAGGGCAGGTATACCAACTAATGAGAGAGGAATTTAAGGTTGGTTGGGGACTTACTCGGGCTGGGTCGCGTGGGCGCCCTCTTAAATCATGAAGAAAGCCCCCCAACTTCTTTAGTTGGTTCGGAATCACCTCCCTTGACCTGCAATCCTCTTGTTTTCATCACAATACTACTCTAGTTAATTTTCAAAACAAGTGGGTCGAAAGGACGCACCCTTGTCCTAGGGCATTATACATTCATGTGAGAGAATGATGAATTGGAAAGTTCAAATAAGGATAGAAAAAAGAAGGGAACTTGATGAGAGGCGAGACTAGCATGACAGTTGGAACGTGACTGACTCGAAGTGGTAGCAAGATAGGCATGGTTCTCAAGACCAGCACGGCAACAATACTACTCGAAACCGAGGCCGATATGGCGATGCTAAGCTAAGTCTACCCTCAATCAAGTGAGAAGAGAAAAGAATGAAGAGACGGCGGATGGGGAAGAACCCAGATGACAATGGGCATCTCCATTGGCATCATGAGAAGACAAGCTTCCATTGCGGGTGGCGATGGCGTCGGGTGAGGCTCACTGTGACAGCCCCCCCCCACGAGTCACACGGTGCTAGATGGAGAATACAAGAGCAGCCCATGGATGGTAATAAGCATCACCTTTGCCAACATGAGGAGGTAACACGTCCCTTGTGGATGGTGATAACTCTTGACGAGGCGCACAGTGATGGGCACAGAAAGGCGCGGAAGGAGCTTGTGCACGGCAGCAGGTATTGCCGTGACCCTTTGCGGACGGCGATGGACATCACCGCCTGCAACAGTCGTGCGACAGGGTGAAGCCCTTGGGGATAGCAATAGGCTTCGCTACCCGCGTTCCTTGCTGAGACGTCAAGGATACGTCTACGGAAGGGCGATGAGCAGCGCTGTCTATAAACCTCGTCGAGAGATAGAGAATGAAACAGAGGGAGAAGGAAGCTCACACATGGCGCTGCCATCACCATGCGCGACCGATGAGGCTGCAGGAGAGGCATGCATGGCACTGCCACTGCCGTGCATGGCCTTTGAGAGGAGCTCAGACGAAGAAGAAGAAGAAGAAAGAGACGAAGAGAGGGAAGAAAAGAAAAAGAAGAGAGAGAAGATTTACCTTGAGCCTAAGGGTACCCGTCCAAAAGTTTCTCTCACCTTACTCTCTCTCTCCAAACGTGACACAATAATGAGAAGAAAGAAAAACTTTATCAACTAAAAACTCTCTTTGTGTATCATGTTTGTGTCTATTGCCTTTTGCGTGCAATGATGGTACGTGGTATATATAGAATTTGCCCCAAACATAGGTGGATGATAAAAAGTAACCCTAATTGCTGAAAATTAAGACTAAATTGAATTAAAAGAAATTAGAAAATAGTGTGCAAAATGAAAAATTTGCTCCTTCCTAACAATTTGTTGAATTTCAGAACAGTCATTGTGTTGCCCTAGAACATGCATGATTTTTCATGGATGATCCGGTGTCGTTTTGATGCCCGATTGATCGAAAGATTATTGTTTTCTTCTGGGGCTCGGCATGACGATCATTTTGATACCAACCTCGAGCCATGGATTGTGTTTTTAGCGTACGATCATGTGACTTGAAATTTGAATGGAACTTAAAACTTTGGATCGATAGTCTGTTCATTCCTTGATGTTTTTTGATGATTTCTTCACTAGATCACACTGAGCATACCGTTCCGATCATGGGGAAACAAATGCAGCTCGACTCTGTGCCCGAACGAAGATTTTGTAACTTAGGAATTTTGGCTAGAATCTGGAATTCTGGAGACGGAATCTGCAATCACTTCATTGACTTCATGTGTATAATCCAACCGTTCATCATGTACCGTGTTCGGGTCAGAGATAGCCCGAGACCTTAAGCACACGATGGAATTTGTCTCACGTCGATGGGCTTGTGAGCGACATGATTTGGCTGCTCGAGCAAGGTACGCCGTTGCCGAATTTCCTACACTTTCTTCATGGATAAGCAACTTCTCTCTAGCTTTTCTTCACTCTCGGGTGTCGTCACGAGGCATGCCACATCGAAACGCTCGTCTTGACGAGACGAACATACTCACCAAACGCAATCCAACTCAAGACGTGCGTGATATGAGTATCAAAAGTCACTGTTTGTGACTATCCCTTCAATGGTGTGGAGTTGCAGGGTGGCCCTATGGGAATAGTGTGCATCTCCTCTTGTTTCACTCTTTTTCTTATAAATTCTTCCTGGAGTGTCCGTTTAAGCTGCAATTTGACCTCTTTCGACCATGCCAAAGCTGCAATTTGACCTCTTTCGACCATGCCAAATCCAAGGACAGTGATCCTATAGAAAATTGAGACACCAAAAGGTTGCTCTAGTTATAGGGTCCATTTCAGTATTCCAGAGGTCGATTTTACCAAAACTGCTTCTCAGTCTACACTCCCTTAGACAAGTTGGAATATGAAAAAACTTGAAAGGAGACTCTTGAGAGTCTGCATGAAGATCTTGACCAGTTCTAGGGCTATTTTGAGACTGTTGGAATTTCCACTGTTTGCTAGGCCTTTATTGAGCGGGGGCCCCAGAAGATGAAAAATATCTTCCAACAGCATGCCCCGTCGAATGTTGTGCTTCGAGAGAATCGAGAAGTAAAATCATTTGAGAAATTTTCTCCCAGGCTAGATAAGGACTACGTGAACGCTGAGGAGGTCCACGCAATGTTGCGACCAGGATGCTCGGACGTTTGGACGCAATGTACGGGTCCATCCATGGAGACTTATAGGGGAAGAAAAAATGTTTTTGAGGGATCCTGTTGAAGTCCTCACCCTCTAGTGACTCTTTGTGATTATGAAGCGTGAGGCTTTTGTAGGGACCTCCTCGGACAGAATCAGGCCTATCTAGAGGCCAAATGCTATGAACCTTTGGTTGACATTGTTTGCTGCTACACCAGATTTACTTTTGATGTTCAGGGTATCTCTGTAGGTCCCATTGTGGGCTTCTGACCTACCTGAAAGTCAGAACCTGTTGGCTATGGGGATTTTGGTGAGGCTCGTGGGCCCCATCCTGCTGGGTCCAGAATGTCTGGGCCTATCGGTCAAGGATGGTTTTAAGCTAGGCGATCTCATGGCGAGGAATACACTGAAGTCTCTAGCAAGTTAGACCCCTGCTTCATTAGTTTCTTTCCTTCGTGAAGGTCTTTAGCGTTTCGGGGGGATCTTTTGGTTGTCGTCCTCACCCTCAAGGGCTCTAGTTGTTTATGATGTTGAAATGTGGGAAATCTTATGCAGCTCTCACTCCCTGATGAGCCAATTTGCGTTGTTGATGTTTGAGAGATCTTCTACGATTCTCACTCCCTGATGAGCCAATTTGTGTTGCGATTGGATGCTAGCATTTGAAGATTTTAGGTAGACCTCATTAGTCAGACTTGTGACAGTTTGAAAATTGAGTGTCGGCTGTGGCGGCCGTAGTGCGTCAACTTGTTTTGTCGATCCAAGCGCCCTTGCGTTAATTTTCACTTGAACACGAGAAGTGGCACTGTAAAGATGATTTTCACTAACTTTTGTTATTTTTGGGCTCTTTTACCCATGACCCCGCGATCATGTTCACCCTTTTCATCTGTTTTTGCTCACGGGGCCCTTTTGGCATTTTCATTGTGCTTGAGTTTTTGTTTTCATGAAACTCTTTTACTCATGGTTTCATGACCATGCCCGTCCATCATTTTTACTCATGGCGTTCCCTTGTACAAGTGTACACCATGCATGTCTTTCATGTGATGGCATGTTTAGGGTCATGCCTTGGAGACCTGTGCAAAGCCTTTTAACATCATGCGCCCAGGATGTGCACTATATTTAGGGTCATACAGATGAACCGTGATGGTGATGAATGACAATCTGTAGAGGCTATGGAGTGAGTATGGTGGTAGTTACGACTCACTTTGGGAAGATAACATGAGGGTACCTATGAAGGGAGAATGGTGGGTTAAGAAAGGTGACCCACTAGTTGATGACGAATATGGATTGTGAAATGGTTCACTGTTTCATGAGCATGGGTAAGACTCATTGGGGAATGATGGATGGTGTACACACACGAACAGGTCGGTTAGGGACGACATGTGTGAAGATGCATGTAAAGGGCGTGTACGCGTATGTGGACTCACTGGGGAGGTAATGAAGGTGATGCACACACACAAGTGGGTCGGTTAAGGATGACATGCATGAAGATGCACGTAAAGGGGGTGTGTGCGTATGTGAGGGCATGTTTAAGGTCATGCCTTCTGGACCTAAGCAAAGCGTTTAACGTCATGTGGCCAGAATGTGCACTATTGTTTAAGGTCATATTGCTTGGACCATGGTTATATAGTTTAAAGTCATGAAACGAGGACCGTGTTGTTTAAGGTCGTGCAACTAGACCTCTGTTATAGTTTAAGGTCAAATAGTTTGGACTGTGGCTTGTGCAGTTTATGGTCATGCAGCTAGGACCTTACAGTTTAAGGTCGTACAACTAGACCTCTGCTATAGTTTAAGGTCAAATAGTTTGGACCGTGGCTGTGCAATTTAAAGTCATGCAAAATGGATCAGAGCTGTGCAGTTTAAAGTCATGCAGGTAGGACTATGGCTATGCAGTTTAAAGTCATGTAGCACGGACCAGAGCTGTGCAATTTATAGTCATGCAGCACGGACCAGAGTGTGGGTCGTCATGTAGGTGAAGCTGCATGGAGGATACGTCTATGGATAGCCATCTGACTCCCTGAGGATAAAGATAGTTAAGGCTATACAAAAGCAGATAGATTTAGATGAAGATGGTGGCCCTACGAGGAGTGGTAGGCAGAAGAGACTTCACTGGGGATTAGGAGGGCCAGTGTGAGTCCACGGGGACAATGAGTAATGGTATGTATGTAACTCTACAGAGAATGACAGAGCACAGATGAACCTCGCTGAGGGTTGAAGGGATAAGAATGAACCTAACTCCTAGGGGATAGTGTGTCGCAGTAGAATGTGACTCTCACTGGGATGTCGGTGCAAAATAAACCCATTGGGGATTAAAGAGATAGATATGACCTTTGTACACATTTAACTCCACTGGGGATGCTAATGAAATACACCTTAACGAAGTGGTGGTTCATCTCTCTGGCCTTGCGTTATAGTTTTAGGTTCTTGTAGCTCGGACCATGGCAATGCATTTTAAAGTCATGCTGCTAGGACCATGTAATTTAAGGTCGTGCAACTAGACCTTCGCTACAATTTAAGGTCATGTAGTTTGGACCATTACGCTAAGCCTTTTAACGTCGAGTGGCCAGAACATGCACTATGGTTTAAGTTCACACAGCTGGACCGTGGTCATGCAGTTTAGAGTCATGCGACGAGGAATAAGCAGTTTAAGGTCGTGCAACTAGACCTCCGCTACAGTTTAAGGACATATAGTTTGGATCATTGTTGTGCAGTTTAAGGTCATGCAGCATGGACCATGCAATTTAAGGTCATGCAACTAGAACTCCGTTATAGTTTAAGGTCATATAGTTTGGACCGTGGCACTAAGCCTTTTAACATCATGCAGCCAGAACATGCACTATGGCTGAAGGTCATACAACTGGACCATGGTTGAGCAGTTTAAAGTCATAAAACGAGGACTGTGCAGTTTAAGGTCGTTCAACAAAACCTTCGCTACAGTTTACGGTCATGTAGTTTAGACCATGGATGTACAGTTTAATGTCATGCAGCGCGGACTGGAGCTGTAAAGTTTAAGGTCATGCAGCACAGACCAGTAGCTGTGCAGTTTAAGGTCATGCAGTACGGATCGAGGCTGTGTAGTTTAAGGTCATACAGCACGGACCAGTAGCTGTGCGGTTTAAGGTCATGCTGCGTGGACCATGACTGTGCAGTTTAAGGTCATGCAGCATGGACCATGGCGGTGCAGATTAGGGTCATGCAACATGTCCCATGGCTGTGCAATTTAGGGTCATGCAGCGTTGACCATGGCTGTGCAGTTTAAGGTCATGAAGCATGGACCATGGCTATGCAGTTTAGGGTCATGCAGCGTGGACCATGGTTGTACAGTTTAAGGTCATGCAACATGGACAATGGTTGTGCGGTTTAAGGTCATGAAGCATGGACCATGGTTGTGCAGTTTAAGGTCATGCAGTATGGACCATAGCTGTGCAGTTTAAAGTCATGCAGCATGGACCATGGCTATGCAGTTTAAGGTCATGCAGGGTGGACCATGGCTGTGTAGTTTAATGTCATGCAGTATAGACCATGGCTGTGCAAGTTAAGGTCATGCATTATGGACCGTGGCTATGCAGTTTAGGGTCATGCAGCATGGACCATGGATGTGCAGTTTACGGTCATGCACCATGGACCATGGCTGTGCAATTTAAGGTCATGCAGCATGAACCATAGTGTGGTGAGGGCATGTGACTCCATGAGGAACAGAGTCGTCACCGGAGACTAGACTCCCTGAGGAGTGAGACTGTGGTGCAAGGAATAAACGTCCTAAGGAGGTGAGACAATGGCCCTAATGGGACTGTCATAGTATGCGCGTGGCACTAAGTGTTGAATGGCACATGTGGCTTTAGGCCTATTGTGAAGCGCACGACGTTTCCTTCTGATAAGGCGTGCGACACTGGCTTCTCGGTGAGGCACGCGACGGTAACCCCTTGGGTGAAGCACGCAACGATGGCTCCTTGACGAAGCGAGCCACGATAGCCTTGAAGAGTTGCGCAGTGATATCCCCTTGACAAAGAGCGTCGCGATAGCCTTTGGTTGAGGCACGCGGCGATGACCCTTTCAGGTCTCGGGCTTAACCCGCCCCAGCCTAGTCTTATTACCGTTAGGATTGGAGCATCATTTCATCTTTGTTGAGGACAGTTTGCATCACTGCTGTGTATAAAAGGGGGAAGACCCCATTTTACTGGTTTATCGAAGGGCAAAACAGTTGAAGAGTTTTAGAGAGAGAGAGAGCCAGAGCTTCTGGCAAGAGATTTCTGGCTAGAACTTCCCAGCCAAATTTTGCAGAGATAGATGGTTAGAAGCTTTTCTGACGAGCTTCATGAGGTCGCGAAGCTTTGTACCATGATCACAAACATTTTTGGGGAGTGCCAAGGTTCTTTGAGGGGGAAACAGGGCTTTTCAGAGCCTTTGCGACTTTTGCAGAGGTGCTCTGCTGGAGCTTAAGTGTTTCTCTGGTAGTTCCACAACTGCTGGCGAGGTTGCAAAAGGTTCAGGGGGCTCTGTCAGTCCTTTGGTTATTGGAGGAGAAGAAGAAGAAGCAGCAATGGGCTCACCGGGAACTTGGTGGAATTCCAGTGGGTTTGTGGCGAACTGCTGAAGTGGGAAAACTAGGGAGGAGGGAAACCCGCAAGGTCAAGGAAGCCATTTGGGGATTTTCGGTGGTTTTCCACTAACTTCAGCAACAAGTAGAAGGCGGGGGAAGGGTTTTCTGGTGAACAGGAATGAGTTCCTGACGAGAAGGGGAAATGTTGATGGGAACTCAAAGGGTTGTGGGGCCGTAACGGTCAGAAAGGCGAAGGGTCGTGGGATGGTGAACGGTCACCCTCCGCACGCACAGTGACAGGCCATGTCACGATTGTCAGGTAGCGTGCCCGGATTTCAAGGGACGTGGTACACCGCTCATGCATAGTTGGAGCACAGGTGGCATCAAGTGTTTTGTTTCAACAGACGATGGTAGCCCTTGGTTGTAAGACGACAATAACCTTGTCTTCTGTGCATGGTGATACCATTTTAACAAGCAGATGGTGATAGCTCCTTAGATGCGAGATGGTGATAGTCCCTTAATCGTGAGTTGGCGATAGAGCTTCCCTCTGCACATGGCGATACCCTCTCAGTGAAAGTCGTGCCCTTGGCTATGAGATGGCGATAGCCTGCCCTCTGCGCACAGCGATACCATCTCAGTGGGTAGACGATGATAGTCTTGCCCTTGGCTACGAGACGACGATACCTTGCCGACATTACACCCTGAGTGCCTAGCCAGTGATACGCCTTTGTGAGCGGAGTCTCTTTCCCACCGCCTAGCGTTCTTTGCTAGTGAAGCTTCTGATGTCATGGTTGAGTCTTTATGCTCCATTCCAGATGTGAAGAATCTCCAGCGAGATGGGGAGCTTGGTACAGATGAATTCATTGACGAAAGCTTGGTGAGAGGCGAGCCCATCTGGCTCATTGAAAGATTATGTGAACCGAGGTGGCTCTTGAGCATCAATTTTGTTAGTGACCCGGTCTGGTTGGTGACAAGGGAAGATAATGATGGCCATGTGAGTGTAGAAGAAGGGGTGGGCCTCCAGCACTACTTGCATCGAAACATAGCTTCTAATGCGAACTTGCCGACTCTAGGCAAGCGGATGGTAAAAACCTCATGCATGAAATGGTCTTCTATCGGCTTGCAAGTATAAGGAGATCACCAGTACCTAAAGGGGTACTCCTCATGGACCATGAAAGTGTTGAGGTGTTTCAAGAATATTTTGAGGCAGGTTTCCCTGCTGGTCGCCCTTCAGTGCTTGGTGGGCTCTTACGATCGTTCCTCATACACGATTAAAGTGTTGTTGGAGACTTAGAGCCATATTCGCAACACATGGCTGCTCGATCATGGGGAGGCACGGATATCGCTCATGAACCTACACTTCATTGGTGGGCTGTCGCTCTTTGGTGATATGTACGACGAATTTATTCCCCTGAACTCAGTCATTTTTTAAGGAGAAAGGTAGGCAAGGAAGCCCCATCTGCTGGTCTTCAAGAATTGTTTGTGATCTACCAACAACTCTATGATGAGCCCAAAAGTGGGCGAGTCACCTTCGCCAAATGGGTGACATTCTTCTATGGCGACTATACAGATGAAGCTGGCCCATTGCTAGGAAAAGGGGAGAAGGAAACCCCACACTTTTAGAGCTGTCAAAGGAAAGTGAGAACATCTACCTAGCAGCTTACTTGGTGCTCTTCTTTTGTGAATTTGCCTTGCCAAGAGGGCCAGACGTCATTCGTTCCGACACTTTTTATATGGCTTGCGATATGGCACAAGGAAAGGGGTACGCACTCACACAGCCTGTTCCATGCTGCATTTATCATGGCTTGGGAGCCATTTCTTGGGGAAGACAATATCAAGGGGATGCAGGAGGGAATGACATCATAGATGGCGAGGTCTGCCCAAGAAATTTCAAGACTCCTTTCCCAATCCATTATGTGTATGGCTGGCTTGGAGCTTATTTTTTCGACACATACCTTAGAACCAGAGAGTTGGAGGACATCAGGTGCCCATTTTTTCTAAAGATTGCCGGGAAGAAGCCAATCTTCCATACCCCAAGTCATGCACGCAGCTTGTTCTACAATGATCACCACCGCCTGACCCACATGGAGTTCCCGGTTGGAGGTCTAACAGAGCGTGCATTCATTGATGAGTTGGGTCACCACCTGGACGGTGACTTCACCAGCCCGAAAGAACTGATGTTTATTTTGAGCATTAGACGAGGAGTTCTTGCCTATTGCACTGTCCATAGCCCGAAGCTTGAGGGATACTTTCCTCATCGATTTGCTCGGCAGCATGGGTTGGATCAAGGCTGTCTATTCTCTATGTTCTTAGAGAAGTAGCATAGCAGGGCTGCTTGCTGGAAGAAGGACCAATTGGGAACCCTCAAGGAGATTTGGCTCCTGAGTAACATTTTCACTGCCTGGGCCACATGCTTGGAGGTCACCAGGGTTAAAAAGTATGTGCTGCCCCATTTTGGCACGACAGTATGGGCAACCAAGGCCCATGAGCTTTAGTGGAGGATCACAAACAAGGGGTACTGGGACGTGGAACACCTTTGGAAATGGGAGGGTGGTCGTTGGAGCTAAGATACAAGGGAGAAAAAAATGGCTATAACCCCCTCCCTAAGGCGCAATCTTTACCTTGGCTTTCCTCATGACTGGCGCAGGATCGGGCGACGTCACCAAACTACCGTGGACGAGTCTTTGTCACGATTCCTCAATATGGAGAAAGAGACAGAGCATTTTTGACAACCTCTCTGACATCTTCAAAAGGAAGGAAGGCTGTAAAGTCCCGGGGCATGATGAGCGTCCATTCTAGGATTTGAATGAGCTGATAGGGAGTGTCTCTCATAGTAAGTTAGCCACCAGTTCTTCCAAGTCCGGCTCCTCGAAGGCTGCTGTGCCCAGGCAGGCCAAAGGAAAGAAGAGGAAGCGAGCTGTCCCAGCAACTCCTCGTGCTTCGGCCAAGAAGACGACCAAGGCTTCGGGGCATAAACGGCATAAGGTTCCTGTGGTTCGTGAGCCAGAAGTTGGCTCCTCACCCTCGGGTTTTATGGAGGCTTGTGTCTCCCGCTATTTCTGCGTCGCCCTTTGTGCTTGAGGCTTCGCCTTCTCCTTCTCCTAAACCTTATTCTGGCACTTCAGAGCTCAAGTCGGTGCCTCAGAGCCGACTGCCCTGATCGAAATTGCTTTGGATCGGAAAGCGAGATCTGCGGTTAATGGGGAAGGCTCAATCCCAATGGTGATATACAGGAATGATGAGGTTGGCCTTGATGAGGCAATAGAGGCGGTGAGGGTCTCTGAAGCTTCGGAGGTTATCGAGGTAAGGGAAATTTCGATAGAGCTTGTGGTCATAGAAGAGGATGGAGCCCTAAGG
The DNA here is from genome assembly GCF_054954075.1 of Amborella trichopoda. Classification (NCBI taxonomy): domain Eukaryota; kingdom Viridiplantae; phylum Streptophyta; class Magnoliopsida; order Amborellales; family Amborellaceae; genus Amborella; species Amborella trichopoda. Next base: position 39,539,964 of record NC_142337.1, on the reverse strand, counting down.
ATGGATGCCTCGAGTGATGTATCTGCAGGGGATGTAGAAGCAGGACGCCCTGAGGGATCAGGCTTAGAAGGCCCAGAGGCGGCACCCGTGATTGTAGAGGAGGAAAGCACTGTGGAAGAGCCTGTTGCTAAAGTGATGACCGTGGAGGACAAGGGTGAAGAAGGAGAGGAAGGGGGTGTCGAACCTCCAGAGGTGGATATGGTTCGAGAAGAGGGGACACAGGGAGAGATCATTGCCCTGGGAGAGGAGGCTACCGTGGTGCAGTCTAGGACTGAGGCAGTGGATCCAAGCGAGGAGGCCAGCCTTGGCTCAGCTGCTATTGCGGTGCTTGCAGAGGGCGAGGCTACATTACCTGAGCATTAAGGGTCAAGCCCAACGTGGTCACAACAGGGGTTCAGAGCGAGAGAGCCATAGCCGAAGTACCAGAGCATCCTGAGGTTGCTCTTGAACCTGGGGAGCCTGAGGCCTTAGATGCAGCGAAGGATCCACCTGCTATGATCGCTCTTACTGTATTGCCCCAACCTTCTTTCACCAGGCTGTCAGGCATCATTTTTGAGATGCTTCGAATGGGCCTCCAAAAGTTGAAGGAGTTGTCTCTTAAAGAGCTTGGAACAGTGATCCAATAGTTGAACGGGATACCCTTAGGGAATGCGCCAGAAGTCCATCCTCACTTTGACAGCATTACCAATGAGCTGGAGGGAAGGAGGATGAAGGCTCTGAAGGCAGAGAAGGTTGTACATGCCTAGAGGGCTCGTGGCTAGAATCATTGGAGACTTCCCTAGCACAGAACCTGGAATTGGCACAGGTCCAAGTAGGAGAGATAAAGACTACCATCTCTTAGAAGTCCACTCTTGCCGAGAAGGCTGTAACGCGCAATAACAAGTTGCAAACCTTGAAGGCGAAGATTGCCAAATGTGCATAGGGTCTTGCTAGGTTAGAGAATGAAACGGTAGCTTGGAAGGCCGAAGATAAGGGATTGGGCCAAAAGGTGTTGGACCTCAAGTACTCCTTAAGCGAGTAGCTAGCCCTAATGGAGCACGAGGCTGGGCTGGTTGCCGAATTGAGAGTAGGCATCGAGCGAGTGAGAGCCTCGGTTGATGAGTGGAAGGGAAGGGTCAATGAGATTATTGACCGTTTTTTACAGCATCTTCTTTTTACTTTTCTCTTTATTGTAAAGAAATAACATTTTTTATGAATGATATAATTCTTTTGCATGTCTCTTATTTCCTTCTTTTTCTTTTTCATTGCTTTTGCCCTTTCATAGCTTGAGATGAAAAAGAAAAGACCACAGCTTGCTTCGTCTTATGGAGGCCTACTGTGTCTTCAATGACCTCGAATGGAGGAGCAGTTGCTTTCTCACCCTTGAGTGTTTGATTGAACAGGGGCTCATAAATCATGGTTCTCATGATTTTGTGAGCATGTTTGCAATAAATACTCCAGTTTGGGGGAGCCTTGGCTTCGATTCGAGGTGCATTACTTTTGAGCTTGTCATAAGTCTTATTCTCAGGGACAAACTCCTTCAAGTGCTTTGAAGTGATGCGCATAACCTCCAATTGATTCTGGAGGCTACAAACCTCACTTCTCAGCTCTGCCATGGTGTCTCGCTCCTGAGTGCCGGAGGGCTGACTCACGTCCGCCTGTACCTCTTCGATAACCCTTGAGAAGTGTAAGACCTTCTGGCTGCCAGTGATCCCCTTGTTCAAGGAGGATGGAATTTGGAGCACCTTCCTTTGTGGTTGGTGTGCCAATTCTGCTTCTAATAGAGCCATAGAGATATGAAGGACCTTTTTCTGGTCCAGTGTGCAGGTGACCCTCGGTGCTGGAAGGTCTACCTCTAGGGCTTCCATGGGCTCAGATGCTACATCTAACTCATCATTTTTTTCTGGCAATTTAGAAATAGAAGGGGAAGCTTCATCTTTGAAGGATGCACCATAATCTCGGAGAGGTGGCAAGGTATACTCAGGTGGATCGGAGTCAAAGGGAGGATCTTGCCTTGTCTTTCCTCTTCTTTAAACATGTCCGTGATCATTCACCACAGATCTTCAACATCATCGTGAGATGAGGGTCATATCTCTCTCACAAGCTTCCAATCATCATCCTTTGACTTTTTTGACATTAGAATGTCTGTGAAATAGTACTTGGCGTCGACATAGTGAGTCTCAGCTACAGGGAATGATCTTTGTCAACATAGACCGTGTTTCCTTCCATCTCGGCTGTACTTAAAGCATTGGTGGATCGTGGAAGGAACCACCCCCTGATCGTGAAGCCAAGGGAGACTAAGCAGGATGTTGTAAGTGGTATCACTATCGATTACATGAAACTGAGTATAATTGGTGGGGTCACCGATTATGAGACGAAGGTGCACTTTGTCAGCTGGCTTCTCTTTGGATTGATTGAACCCTTGCATGGTGATGTGGGTAGGAGTGACATCATCGGATGTTAATCCCAATCGGATGAGAATCCTTCTTGGGATCAGCTTGACTGTCGACCCTCCATCCAGCATGATTTGATTGATAGGGTAGGAATGTAGTTCACCATACGTTTTTATGCTCCCTAGGTGTACATTATAACAGGAGTGGTGTGCCTCTTCTAAAATAGTCCTTTTTACAGCCTCATCACTTGAAACACATATTAGATCTTTAAATCTCAACAATTCATCACTGATGACAGAGAAATCATCTTTTCTTTCTATATTTATATCTTCAAGAATTTCCATGAGCTGGGTGTCTTTCCTTTGTGTTGCCCAGATCTGTTGGAATAGCTGAGGTTCCACCCTTATACTTGCAGTTATTCCTAGCCCATTACTAGGGGGGAAGGATGGGTTCCACTCCACTGCATCTTCTATCAGTTTCATTTCTCGGGCCATCAGATGTGCTACTGATATTAAAGGTTTCTGACTTAATGCATTGACTACTATATTGGTCTTGCCCGGTACGTAATTAATGATACAGTTGTAATCGTTCAGTAGGTCCACCCATATTCTTTGCCTCATGTTCAACTCCTTCTGAGAAAATAAATACTTGAGGCTCTTATGATCTGTAAATATCTTAAACTGGGTCCCATAGAGATAATGTCTCCAGACTTTCAAGGAAAAACCACAGTCACGAGCTTTAAGTCATGACTTGAGTAATTTTGCTCATGCGGCTTTAACTATTTGGAGGTGTAAGCTATGACCTTCCCTTGCTGTATTAATACATATCCAAGCCCTTTATGTTAAGCATCGGTATAGACGTTCCTTCGGGTAAGGTTAGTATTGGGGCCGTAGTCAATCTCTTCTTTAATTCTTGAAAACTCTTCTCACAATCATCCAACCATACAAATCTCACTTCCTTCTGGGTCAGGCGAGTCAGAGAAGCGCTATCTTTGTAAAACCTTCTACAAAATGTCTATAGTATCCTGCCAATCCCAGAAAACTACGGACTTCTGTTACATTTATCGGTCTTCCCCACTTATGTACAGCTTCAATTTTGCAAGGGTCAATTGCGACCATGTCCTTAGAAATAACACGTCCAAGGAAAGCCACGCTTGTAAGCCAAAACTTGCTTTTTTACAGCTTAGCATACAACTTCTCGGTCTTTAAAGTTTCGAGGACCATTCTTAAATGTCACTCATGTCCTTCTAGATTCCATGAATATATCAGAATATCATCTATAAAGACTAATACAAAATCATTCATCAGATCCATAAAGAAAGCCGAGGCATTTGTTAATCTGAACGGCATTATTAAGAACTCGTAATGACCATATCGAGTCCTAAATGAGGTCTTACGGATATCTTCTTCCTTGACTCATAGCTGATGATATCCTGACCGAAGGTCAATCTTGGAAAACACTTGGGCGCCATGGAGTTGGTCAAAAAGGACGTCAATTCTTGGCAAGTGGTACTTATTCTTTACAGTGACTTGGTTCAGCTACCGATAGTCTATACAAACCCTTAAGGACCCATCCTTCTTTTTCACAAATAAGACAGGTGCACCCTAGGGTGACACACTAGGTCGGATGAATCCTTTCTCCAACAATTATTGTAATTGTTCTTTTAACTCCTTTAGTTCAGCTGGGGCCATCCTATACGGGGCTTTAGAGATGGGGGCAGTGTCAGGGACCACATCTATCTCAAATTCTATTCCCCTGACCAGAGGCAGAGAGGTTGACTCTTCAAGAAAGACCTTTGGATATTCTCTCACTACCGATTTCTCATCTAACTTGGACTAGATGTCCCAATTTTCTATTAAATAAGCCAAGTATCCCATTCATATCTTGGCCAACAGGCGGAAGCCTAAAGGGTTGAAATGAAGTGTAGAGGAGAAACATCCTTGATACCATCAAGATTCAACTCAGGCTGGTTTGGGTGTCTAGGGGTCACAGTTTTATCATGACAATTTATTGTAGCATGGTGTGTGGACAACCAATCAATGCCCAAAATAACATCAAAGTCTTGAATGTCTAACAATATTAAATCTGTAGGCAGCACACACCCTTTAAGCAAAACCCCACAACGTTTGTAAACAATATCAGTTTCTATAGATTTCCCCATAGGTGTGCGTACTACCAATGTCCAGTCAAGAAGTGAAGGTCTAGTATTTGTGTGGCATGCAAAGTGAGGTGCAACAAAAGAGTGTGTAGATATAGGGTCAACCAAAATTTTAGCTTCCATGCCACAAACGGATAGCGTACCTCAGATTACTGAAGAAAATGCCTTGGTTTCTTGTTCAGTGTGGGCAAATACCTGACATTGAGTCTTCGGTCAGCTTTCAGGTCCCTTCACTGTGCAATCTTTAATCTGGTGCTAAGGTTTGCCACATCTGAAGCATGCCCCTATCCTTCTTCGGCACTCAGCCGCTGAGTGATTGCCCTTCCCGCAATGTGGGCACGTTGGACGCTGATTCCCCTTATGTCGTCTGACAAGGTCCTCTGAATCTTCTTACCTCTCTGGCTATCTCTTCCCCTGAAGTTCCTCCTTGGTGGTGGTTGAGCCTTCCTTCCCAAGTTTCCAAATTGGGATGGTCTCATCTTCTAGTTTCTCTCAACCCGGTACTCTTCACAATCCCTCTCGATCTTCATAGGCAAGTCTACCAATGGGGAGAAGGTTTTGAGATTCGTTGATATCACCCTCACCCCTTATTTCTAGCCCAAGGCCCCTCTCAAATTTGTTCGCTTTTCGCGCCTTAGTATTGATGATGTGAGGCGCATACCTTGAATGCTCAGTAACCTTGGCTGCATACTGCTCCATTGATAGATTTCTCTGTTGTAGCTCAATAAACTTCACCTCCTTTCTTTCTCGTACAGAGTTAGGGAAGTACTTCCCATTAAATGCTTTTGGAAAATTTCCCCAACTTACTTCTGTCCCTGACTCCTCCCATGATTGCTTCACTGAGCCCCACCAGTGCTCAACATCTCCTTCTAACATGAAGGTTCCCAACCTAACTTTTTGATCATCCATACAATGTAACATCTCAAAAATATTTTCAACTTGTCTTCTCCATCGCTCCGCTTTCTTTACTCCCCCGAGCCCCAAGAAAGTCGGAGGAGCCAGCCTCCTAAACTTCTCTATTAGAATACTGTCATCTTGGTCAGGGGCAGGGGTAGACGGGGCTCACATTTTTTCTTTCATCATCTGGGTCACGGCCCAAAAAGTTATGACGAATTCACCAAGGGTCTCGGTGTTCTCATTGTTGGAGCATGCATTCTTGGCACGAGTCCTGGCATCTCCAACCTAAGACACAAGCACTTAGTTACTAATCTACACAGAACTGTTATAAGGACACTTCTAAAACTTCCTAGGCCAAGAATCCTATCGTGGCTGCTCTGATACCATAACTGTCACGACCCCGCCCATTGACCCCTATAGAACCTTATCGGAGGGTGACAAAGTGCAGGATCGCGATTAGACGTCGCGAACGTCACTCAAGTGACAGTGGCTCAACGCGTGGTTAAAGTGCATAATCAAAGAAAACCCTAAAAAAAATAAGTAAAACTTATACATCATGCTCCAGAAACTGAATAAATTAAAACCCTTAAGTATTCATTCAAACTCCAAGATTCTTTACAATATTGTTCAAGGCTTACAAGCTCGACTGTACACTACATTAAAAAAAACAACATGGTGGCATCACAACCAGATACCTACTATGCAGAAGGAATCCCTGACGGGTCTGAAGCTTCAAATGTCTGCCCCACCACTCTGCTGCTCGATTCCCATAGTCAGGTACTCTCACTCTACATAGATGAAAAATAAGTAGAGTGAGCTATAAGCTCAATAAGTAGAGTCAGATGCTCATACAGAATGCCTAATTCTGAAAAGTAGAACAGATCTATTTACTTCTGAAGTAGAAGCCACATCGATCAAGCTAAGCTAATCTTGTAACTTGTAACTTCTACCCTCATTCAAGAGGGAGGACAATGACAAATGGAGGTCCCATTTCGTAATGTCCTAACTCACGCACACAATCCCTAGCGCGTTTTGGGGTTTTTGATAGGCTGAGACCTTGCAAGACACAATCCTCACCTTAGGCCTTCAGGTGAGAGGGCGTTACACTACCATTGAAGGCCCCAATGCGTCGTGCCCATAACAATTTGGGGGTCGCGACCCTCCCTGTCATTCATAGTCACTTATTGACTCCACTACAATCATAAGAGTCGAGATACAGTATACCCAAGTACCAATGAAGGACCCATTGCGTAGCGGTCATGCCATATATAACATTTTTAATATAACAAAATCACAGTATGAACTACCAATGGAGGACCCATTGCGTAGAGGTCATGGTAAATATAACAGTTTCAATATAACAGAATCACGGTATCCACTATCAATGGATGCCCCTTTGCATAGCGGTCATGGAATATATAACATTTTCAATATAATAGAATCACAATATCACATTTTCCTGCAATTTCAAATAGTGACGTCCAGTCATAAACTGGATCATAGCATTCGATCCATTCAGAATTTAGAAATGGTTTCAAATCCAATTTTATACTAGACACGCATATCTTTCAAATGTAGTGGTTTGAAAGCATTTAGACCTTTTTTGGCTCTTCAAAAGCTCATTAGAAAGGAGGCATTCCATCTGAAACTTGTTGTGCAATTGTGACAGTGACATGTCCCACTTAGCACAATTATAGCTTTCAATCCATAAAGGTCTTTTCAAGTGCTTCCAAAAAAAACATTTGAGTGAAAACACGCATCATTCAATAAAGTGCAGTTTGGGAAGATTTAAACTCCATTTGGGCATTCAAAAGTTCATGAAAACCAAAGTAATAGTTCTGGATTTTACGATATCTGTCCACAGTGATATATCTTCACAATAATTGTGTAATTCTCAATCTAAGAGGAATTTCGAAATATGTTCTCATGTGATTTCAAGAATACTCATAGATGTTTGAATTTTCAGTGATTTAGAAGAAAATGGAGTCCATTTGGACAGTCAAAATTCATGACAACAGAGATATCAGTTCTGAAATTTTGCTAAATCTATCAACAATGGCCTACTTGGACATTTTGAAGCATAACTCTTAATGCATGAAGAATTTGAGCGAGATTCAACCATTAACATTTTAGTAGATACATATATCTTTTCAATGGTAGTTATTTGAGGTCATTTGAAGTTGATTTGATAGGCCAAAAGTAGATTTCAAAAACATAGAACCTTCATGGAAATTACTGTGCAGTGGTAGCATTATTCAAAATGACAATCAATTATTCCCAAATTATGCTACATTTTAACATAAAACCTTCCTTATACATATAAACACTTAATCACGGGTTTTCCAGCACTTGAGCTTGCCTTTGCATACCCAACAGATGCTTATTTTGACCCGAAATCTAGTAAATGCACTGTTTTACGAAAAGAATCATTAAAAATAGTAGAAAAGTTTAGGTTCGACGACACAGGGTGGGTCACCCAATTCATCCTGCAAATGCCCTATTTTACCAAAAAAATCATTAAAAATAGTAAAAATCTGTTTTGACCCAAAGTTTTTCTAGTAGCTTCACAAGAGGCTAAGGAATTGTAACTTGGAGTATTTTTTATTTGGGTGACACGGTGCATGCCGCACAAGCAACACGACTTGTGCCACCCAGCCTTGGGCGACATGGGGTGTGCCTCCCAGGCGACACGACTCGTGCTGCGCAGACTCATTTTTCCCCAAACGTGTTTTTATCATTTTTCGTCTTTTTATGGTCATCTTTTGGGTGGTTTTGCCTCGTGATACCAAGGGATTTATTAGTTACGGGATAACTCTGTCCCAACAAATCCCTCATTCAGATGAACCCACTTTGGCTGACCAAAGGAGGATAAAAAACGAGAGCGTTGAAAAGAGGGATGAGACTTTTGGAAACTTTAAGCTGGACGAGAAATCATAAGAGAGTAGAGAGACCTTCTCAGAGAAACCCTAACCCTCATCTTAAGCTTGAGTAATCCTAGACATAGGGCACAACAATCCTAGATCTAAACTATTTCTTGGGCACAACCACCCTACTACTACTAGAGACTTGCTGATCGACATCTGGAGCACAAGGGAAAAAGGAACCACTTCTGATACGGGCGAGCCCTCCAAGGCTCGGGAAGCCCGGGCCATCCGGCCTGGTTCGGTATTTTCTTCTCCTTCATTTCCTATTTTCTTTTATTGTATTTATTTTATTTTGATCTGGCTTTGATTCATTCTAATTGAAAATTGTGTTTTGAAATGCTTCGGATCATGCTAGCTTCGCCACAGATCTGAGAGCAGATCTGCTCGTTTCTAGGCAGATCTGATCTCATATCTGAATTTGATTGTTCCCACTTTCTCTATCATGGATATTTAATTTATTTTTATTAGTTGAAAGTGTCAGATCTAGGAGATCTACATCGTTAGATCTCTCGATTCTGCGCTACAAATAGTTTGGCGCCCACCTTGGGGCAAATCGAGCGTGATCTGATCATCAAAATTTTGAAAATCTCAGAATATTTTGAAACTTTGCAGGAATATTCTAGGTACCATTTTGTAACCATTCCCAAAGTTTCAGGTTTAAATAAAATATTCAAAAATACAAAAAAATATTTTTCCGTTAGATCTATTGTCGCTTTATTTTAATTTATTTTCATCAAAAAACATTTTCTTTGTTGTTTCGCCAAGTTTACAGTAAGCTTATTTTATCAAGATCTAAAAGAGAAACATTAAAAAAAAAAAAAAACATGAAAAACGTTTTTGGGCGACACTAGGCGTGCTGCCCAAGAGACACAGGGCGTGCCGCCCACGCGACATGAACCGTGCCACCCAGGTCCAGGGCCACACACTCTCTGGTTCCCCCGTCGCCCAATTCATAATTTTTTTGAAAATTTTCAGGTTGGATCCTAGGATTTTCTAGTGACTGCTCAAAAACCTTTGTAGCAAAATAAAATTTTAAAAAATACCAAAAAAATATTTTTCTTGATACAGGTCTATTCTATCTGTTGTTCTTCTGTTTCACTTTCCTTTAATTTTATTTCATCAAAAAGTTTGGTTTTTCTGCTTCTGCAAGTTTCATTAGCCTTATTTCATCAATATCAACAAGATAATAATAATAATGATAATAATAATAATAATAATAATAATAATAATAATAATAATAGTAATAATAATAATAATAATAATAATAATAATAATAATAATAATAATAATAATAATAATAATAATAATAATAATAATAATAATAAATTTTTTTTTTTTTTTTTTGGGAGACACAACCCTTGCTGCGCAACCAACTGGTGCGACACGACTCATGCTGCCCGGGCGACACGGTCTGTGCCGCCCTATCACAGAGGTCCCAAAAAAATTTTGAAACTCCACAAGCTTGTTCCCGAGCTTGTTTTGTGATTGTTCACCAATTTTTGGCTTAAATTAATTTTTCTAAAAAAATATAAAAAAATATTTTACTTTCGATAAGTTTGACCTGCTCCTGAATTTTTCTTTTTTTATTTTAGTTTATTAATTTTGGATGAAACCATTTTTCTCTGCTTTCACATTGCATAGTCTAACTGTATTTCATCAAAATTAAAAAAAAGATAATATTTTTTTTAAAAAAAACAGATAAATATACATCGAGGGTTGCTTGCACCCTTCCTGAACCATGTCCCGTTCGAGTCATCCTCGACTCTGGTCGCGCTCGAATTAACACGAACTATGTCTGGTTTCATTGCTTTGACCATACATTCTTAGGGGTTCCTCACCCCTCCATCTATATCGTGTGTCCAGCGAGTTTCACCTCGAAGCGCGCATCACTATGCGTGATCAGCACCGATGCTCTGTTTTTCCTTTCTTATTGTGTGCAGGTGTTCTTGACTTTATTTTCATTTGCGTTCTTCTTTACGCACTCTAGCACACACTGACCAGAAATCCGGGAAAACCAAAAAACAAATTTTTCGAAAACCCCCAAACTCCCCGTTAACGACGTGAGGGGAACCCAACTTTGAGACCCAACTTTGAGAATTGAGGCAGTTGGGATTCGCATAACCTTAACTGTGAGTGCCCCTCCATAATCTTTTGCCTCAAAGCAACTTCGCATATATTAGGACATGGCAAAATCCTATAACAACAGGCCAGGACCTATGTGGCGACTTATATCAGCCTAGCCGTATTTCAATAGTTAGGAACCCACTCTCAAGCCAAGCCAACCCGTAATCAGACTAGGTCAAAGATTTTCATGTGCTTACTTGCTTCTTCCTGAACATTTAATCTTAGATTCTAGTCCAGTCCCGCTTTTGGTCCATGCTGAAGCTTCTGAGTCCAAGTTCAGGCTCATACCCAGCCTAGCCTAAGTCCAAACCAGGTTTTGCCTTGGTCCGAGCCTAAAACTTGTTCCTGACTCCTCTTTGATTCATTCCAGGTCCATACCTGGTTTGATCATTAAAACTCTTTAGGTCCAAGTTCAGGCTTTTACCCAGCCTTGCCCAGGTCAGAACCAGGTCCACACCCAGGTCCGAACCTAGGCCCCATTTTGGTCCGAGACAAGGGCTCGTATCTAAACCAACTTTGATCACTCGGTCTAATTATCATAACCCTCTAGGTCCAAGCTTAGGCTTGCACCCAGCTCAGTCCAAGTCCGGACCAGGTTTGTACTCAGGCCCGAACTTGGCCCGAGCCGAGACTTAGATTTACCTTGTCTAGATCTTTGTCTATGTTCTAGCATAGGTCTAAGCATAAAGTTCACTCTAGAGCTAGACTAGGCTTACCTTAGTTTAGGGTCTGAACCAACCATTGAGTCTATCAAGTCTAGATTCCAAGCTAATCTTAGCCTACTTGTCACTCAAGGTTTGCCCCTAGAGTCAAGTGACGTCTACCCTAGGCCATCGAGTCTAGATCTTACTCAAGCCTGATTCTAAAACCCTGCGAAGGGTGATTACCAAGTCAGTCACCCAAGGTGATTATGATGACCGCTCCACAGCTGACACTAAACCAAACCTTCCCAAACCTAGGGACCCGTATGCCACAATCCCTTGGGATTACGGCTAGAACTAGGGCCAATCCATTATCCATCTTCTAGGTCTTCAATTAGAAGCCAAGTCCCATGGATCCACTCCTAACCCTGAGCTCTGTATGGTCCAAAAAGTTGGCTCCGCCAAAAAAACATTGAGCAATCAAGGGGTCCGGTAGGGCATTGTCCTATAGGGAACCTTACGTAGCCACAGTAGGAGCCGTCTGACCTTAGGCAACTAAAGCAGGAGCCGTACGAGGGAAGAAGTTCATGCGAAATCTAACGCTAATTCCCACAACTCGAACCAAGATAAGCCCGAGATGCAGCGGTCTCAGAACCAAGACCCACCTAGGTCTAGGAGATCAAATCCAACCTCGAGCCATCGTAGTACAGCCCAAGATGTCTTAAACACTGTACACAGTCGAGGCATCAATCTAAACCAACCCCTAGGCGAGATAGGCATCTAGGCTGCCCTCAAAAGTCTAGTTGACTTAGGTTACACAATTCATGCCCCAATTCATGGGTCAGTCCAAAACCAACCTAATAGCATACGTCAACCCATAGCACAGCCGAGTCAGCCAATTCTTCAATCGGTCCCTCCTGTGTGTCCGGTCCAAGCAACAGTGCATTTTCTGCAACCGGTGGCGACACCCATGGGTTAATACGCCCCTTAGGCATAAGTGTATCAAACCGCCCCAGTGACTGTGACTCATCAATCTCAGGCCCAAGTAGGCCAACATCAACCCCAAGTCTCGACTCATCAGTCTATGGTTAAGAACCCACCGACCGGTGGGCATACTCTCAGGCCAAATACTCAACAAGAAGGCACTTTAAAACCGATGTAGGATATGCTCGTAAGGATGGGTATGCATGAAATCCTACCCCCAAAGGCCTATGTTCGTGAAACCCTTAGAGGCATGGAAGACCTTCCCCCTGGGTTTGTCATCCCAGAGTTTGAAAACAAATTCAATGGGAAGAAGGACCCAGATATTCACGTCAACGCATACCTCCTCTCCATCCGAGCCTTGCGAGGTAGACCTAACCAGTTGAAGGCCCTGTTTTCACAAACTTTGACTGGTGAGGCTTTAAACTAGCATCAGAGAATAATGACCGCTCAACCACACATAACTCCAGACGAAATGTTCAACCAGTTAATCTCTCTTTACCGTGGGTCGACACCAAAATCTCTTTCCCTGGGCGAGCTCAGTGCAACCAAACAAAATCCAGGAGAATCCTTCGAGGATTTTATCGATCGATTTCGTGAGGCAACGATGCGGGTCATCAAATGTCCACTTATGGACCAGCTAAAATCTCCATGGCCGTAGAAAATGCATCTCTTGAATACAAGAACTTCTTTAACTAGGGACTTATCCCCCACTCTTTCGACTCCATGATCGAGAGGGTGGCGCGACATAAAAGGGCGAGAGGGATACCCCTCAATACTAGGCCCGATAACAAACCCATCATGACTCCCTAGAATAAAAATAAGAGCAATGGCAAAGGGAAAGCTTTCGGTCAGGTTAATGAAATTTTCGTTAATGAACTGACTCAGGGTTCAGCCACCCAGCACAATAATAGGACTCAAAATCGATGGGGTCATCCTAGAGCTAACGCTCAAAATAACAATCGAAGGTCAGAGGACAACTGCATCCTCTCAAAGACTCGTTACAAAAAGTGTTGGAGTTACTCTTGAAGTAAAATATGGTTCAGCTCCCGCCACCATCTGAACCACCATTTGAGGTTAAGGATAAGAACAGATGGTGCAAGTGGCATAGAAATCCTACCCATGATACCCAAAACTGTTTATCCTTGAAGCAGGTGATTCAAGGGTTGATTAATAGGGGCGATATCACTGTCGGACCTAGAAGTCAACCTGTTGAAGAACCTAATCAAAAGATGGGTATCTTCACAAACCCTCTCCCCAAAAATATGGCCACAACTACCGAAGAAACGGGAGCTCCAAGTAACTCAAAGGAGGATGTTATCATTCACATGATTGAAAACGGAGTCGAAGAAGATGATCCCAACCAATTCATATTTTCTTGTGATCATCACCTCCAAGAAGTTGAAGAAGATCTTTTGAGTCTTCTTAGAGGAAATTCTTCATCCCCGAACTCTGATGATCCTCCTAAGTGGGACCAGTATGACGAAGATGATGCCCTCAAGATTGACATGGTCAAAGCTGATGAAAAGGGATCATCTTCCAAACAAGGGGCCAACACCCCAAGGTCTCCCATTACTCTCACTAGGGCTGACCCTATCGAGCTCCAGGCTGACGAAGTTGATTCCTTAACCCGAAGAGGTCGAGTGCTCAAACCCATCCGATTAATGGCAGACACTCTTGATGAAAGAATGGGAGCCACTTCAATAGCCAAACAACCAGCAGGGGTTGTGGATCATAAACCTAATAAAGGAACTCAAGGATCCGCAACCACCGATGATCAACTAACTCATCTTGGGAAGATCCAGGCTCAAATCTCCATCTTGGAGCTGCTTGCAAATTCACCAGCACATAGAGCGCAAATTGGAAAGGTTCTCGCTAAGACCGACATCCCGAGCAACACACAACCGGATGAGTTGTGTTGGATGATCAACCAACTAATGGCACCAACGCCAATCATATTCACGGACGATGACATCCTGGCTGATGTCAATCGCTTTCACATCTAGCCTCTTCATATCACTATTTTCATGAATGGATATGAGATAAGGAGAGTGCTTGTTGATAATGGGGCATCCTTAAACATATGCACTATGAAACGGTGAAGTAGATAGGCAAAATCCTTGATGACTTCGAACCGTGTCAGTTAACCATCGCTGCATATGATGGGACCAAGAGGCATACTGAGGGCATATTTCCTCTCACACTCAAGATTGGCCCCACCATTCAGCAGGTGAATTTTTATGTTTTGGATATAAAACCTTCTTTCAACATGCTGCTTGGAAGACCCTAGCTCCACTCAAACCTTGTGGTCGTCTCCACTCTACATCAATGCCTAAAATCTCCAACTAAAAATGGCATTGCAAAGGTTTGTGCCGACCACCCTTCATTTCTTAATCCTAGCACATATAGTGGAAAACTGGCTGTAGGGTTCGAGCTCGGAGAAATCCCGCATGCTTCCTTCGAGCAAGCTGATTGTGCTACTTTATGCCAAGAGGCCGGTGACCTCGTTCCTCAAATTTTGCAAACTTCTACATCGATTGAGGATCATCCATTGTCAACATCGATACGCTTCGGACCCTCGAAGCCTGGCACATGCTCTTCTCCCAAGGCTTACAATCTGGCTATGGTTTGAGAAGTCAAGAGCAAGGCATAACGGAGGTGATTTCTGCATCACCCCAAGCTAAAACTGAAAGCGGGGATTGAAGAGGACTCGGGTGTACTCTTACCCTATTTCTAAGCCAGATAGAGCCTTCAAGCCCTCCGTGCTTCTTATCAGGGGGCATTCAAAGCCTTGATCCTCTCAATGCCTGTCCTCCACAATGGCCGAAAGTGATCCTTGATTCCCCAACAGGGGATAGTACCTCTTCAACATCTCAGCAGACACAAGGACTAGGAATTAAAGACCTACATGCTGACCTGGATCTGGAGGAGGTGTGCACAGTTGGCTCGAACACAGCCAAGGGTGGTCATCCACCAACATCAACCTAGGGATAGAATTGGTCGATCATTCCTTTATCTCGAGAATAGCTGGTTGCATAACAGTGTCACCTTAAGTCCCGGTGCCAAAAAATGGAGAAGCACAAGGTGGCCATCTAACCACCCTGTGCGTCCAGTCCCCAACATTTCTCTCGTGAGTCCCATAAGGGATACCTCTTGCAAAATTTCAAAAACTGTGGAAAATTCAAAACATGATAAAGCTGATAATAATGAATTTTTTTTAAAAAAAATGGCTCTCACTCAAGATAGCTTAATAACAGCGCACAATACCCAAAACGATGAATTGGACGACCAAGATGAATATCAAGAGAGTCGAGTTTGAAGAAATCTCTAAACCTGAGGAACATACTTCTCATGTTGAGAAATTCAAGAAGAGGTTTGATGGTGACCCAACGGCTATCATCTAAGAGATGATTGACGTAAACATAGGAACAAAGAAGGACCCAAGGTTAACCAAGATTGGAACCTCCTTATCTTCTGAGGAGTGAGAAAATGTGATTTTCTTTCTCAAGGAATATCGTGATGTCTTCACCTGGTCATACGATGATATGCCACGGTTTGATCCCACAATGGTGCAATATCACCTAATATTCAATAAAGGGGCAAAGCCTGTAAGGCAGAAACTCTGACGTCAAAAGACCCACCTTGAGCTCAAAATTAAAGAATAAATCGACAAACTGCTCAAGGCAAAGTTCAGCACCCCCGTCGATTACTTGGAATCGCTGGATAACATAGTGGTCATACCCAAGAAAGATGGGAGAATCTGAGTCTGTGTCGACTATCGAGACTTCAACAAGGCATGTCTAAAGGACAACTTCCTGTTACCAAATATAGATGCCTTGGTTGACAACACTGCGGGTCACGAGATGTTGTCATTCATGGATGGCGTCTCTGGTTACAACCAAATCCTCATGGCAGAAGAAGACCAAACTAAGACGTTATTCATAACACAATGGGGAACCTACTGTTACAAAGTTATGCCCTTCAGTCTCAAAAACGCATGAACTTATCAATGGGCAATGACTAGCATCTTCCATGATCTAATGTATACCATTATGGAAGACTATGTCGATGACATTTTGGTCAAGTCGAAGACCAGGTCTGATCATCTCACCAACCTGAGAACCATTTCTGAGAGACTCTGGAATTATCAACTCAAACTCAGTCCACAAAAATGTACCTTTTAGAGTTGAATCCTGCAAATTAACTGGCTTTATAGTAAGCCAAAGAGGCATCGAGGTGGACCCATCCAAAATACAAGCCATCACTGAAATGCGTCATCCCCGGAACATCAGAGAAATCTATGGGCTTCATGGCCACATACAAGTCATAAGGCACTTTATTTCACAACTGACAGATAAGTGCGCACCGTTCAATAGACTCCTTAAGAAGGACACCCCATTCATATGGGACAATGAATGCCAAGAAGCATTCGATCAAATTAAGGAGTACCTCACGAAACCTCCCATCCTTAGTCCTCCTAGTCCATACCTATATATGACCATGGGGGCCATGTTAGAATAATATAACGACCATAGAAAAGAACAAACGATATACCATATTAGCAATACCATGGTCGATTATAAGAGAAGATATACAGACGTGGAGAAACACTACTTAACACTTGTGTGGGCCATGCAGAAATTAAGACATTATTTATTATCTCGTTCAGTCAAGCTCATATAAAAAATTAACCCACGCAGGTACCTATTGGAGAGGCCAATCCTCAATGGACGTTTTGTAAAGTGGAGAATGCTATTGAACGCGTTCATGATCGAGTATTTCACTCAAAAATCTGTCAAAATACAAGCCATTGTTGACCACTTAGCTAAACACACACTGCCAGACAATATTCCCAATCTCCCTAATGAGCACCTCTTCACATTTGAGCACTCGATTTGGGAGCTATATTTTGATGGTGTAAAGAACGAATACGGGTCAGGTGTAGGAGTCATACTATGCTCACCCAAGAAGATTTTAGTGCCAACAGCCATCCGATTGAATTTCCCATGTACCAATAACGTTGCTGAATACGAAGCCTTGATAGCTGGGCTTGAGAATGACATGGGAATGAAAATCCAGCAAATACCAGTGATAGGTGACTCCTTACTTGTCATAAACCAAGTTCAACGGATTGGGAGGGTGAAAGAAGAAAAGCCTATAAAGAAAAGGTGGAAAAGATGATTCCATATTTTAAGAAAATCACCTTTCAGCATGTAACTAAGGAAAATAATCAGTTCGCTGACACCCTTGCAACCCCTGCTTCGATTGTTGATATTCCTCCAAAAATCACAACATTACCATTCTATATCAGGAACAAACATGACCCTTCTCCACCGATGATCGAAAAAGAAGTAGAGCAAGAGAATGAGAACAATGGGGAAGTGTGTCTCGTGGCTTCAAAGGCACTAATCAAAGCAAGATCGTGGTTCCACGATATTTTGTCCCTACTAAAAGATGGCCTTTACGTCGAAGGAGCCACTAAAAAGGATAAAGAAGCCCTTTAAAGATTTTCTATGAGATTCATAGTAAGAGGTGATCTCTTATTCAAAAATTCCTTCGATGGCATCATTCTACGGTGCCTCGATCAACCATAACTTGACCAAGTACTAACAGAGTTGCACAATGGAGGAGGTCATTCTGGGGCAGCCACCTTAGCACAAAAAATCAGGCATCATGGCTATTACTGGACCACCATGGCTGAAGGCTGTTGGAAGTTCGTTAAGAGGTGTCCCAAATGTCAACTCTATGGAGACCTCATCCATACACCGTCCGTATCACTCAACTCAACACCGCCCGTATGGCCCTTCGCCATGTGGGGTCTTGATATCATTGGAATGATATCACCAAAAGCCTCAAACGGCCATCGTTTTATATTAACGACTAAAAGATACTTCACCAAATGGGTAGGGGCCGCATCATTTGTTAAACTTGTAGGCCAACATGTTGCCCGTTTCATAAAGAACAATATTGTATTCAGATTCAGTGTTCTTGAGTCAATCATCACTGACAATGGATCTAATCTCAAAAATTGAAAGGTCACTAAGGTGTGCAAAAAGTCTGAGATAACACATAAATTCTCCACACCTTACTACCCTCAAAGAAACAGACAAGCAAAAGCCACAAATAAAGGACTTCTCAAAATCATAGACAAAATAATAAAAGACGGGAAAGATTGGCACGAAAAGCTAAATGACGCCCGATGGGCTTACCGGACAACTGAGAAGACTCCTACTGGCATGACCCCGTACTCATTGGTGTATGGTATGGAAGCAGTGTTACTTATTGAAGTTGCGAAATTATCTCTTCGAGTCCTTATTCATAAAAAATTAGATGAGGAACAAAAGATCGAAGCACGAATCACTACCCTCATTGATTTGGATGAAAAACAACTACGAGCAACAAAAAATATAGTTGCTTACCAGCCTAGAATCGAGAAGGCGTACCAAAGAAAGGTTGTTCCTCGACAATTCAGAGAAGGAGACATGGTACTCAAGAAAATCTTCCACACTCTTGCAAATCCACACCATTTAGGCAAGTTCAAACCTAAGTGGGAGGGGCCATTCGTGGTAACCTGAGTGCACGTAAGGAACTCTTACAAGATAAAAAATCAGGAGGGGTACGAACTTAACAACCCCATTAATGCAATGTATCTCATAAAATACTACCCATAACGGGCTCAAAAACGTGGTGAAAACCTAAAAAGGCATCACAAAGAAAAATAAAAATTAAAAAAATAAAAAAAATAAAAAATGAAAAAATAAAAAAAACAAAAAAATGGACATAGTGAAAACCTGAAAAGGCACCACGGGTGAAAGGAATAAAAAGATCTCCAAGAAGGAGCTTTCGATGCAAAGCACTCAAGTACAAACAAGTACTTGAAAGTTTTAATAATACTGCACAAGCAGAAGACTCCTCCTAAGCCCTGCAGGTTCCCAACATAACCAACTCAGAAAGATATAACGAGGGTGACATGAATGGAAAACCGAAGTGATTTCGACGAACCTTGAAAATCGTCGAGACCCTCCTAGAGGAAAGCCCGACAAGAATCCAGAAGATTCTTCATGGATCCACGAAGTAGAGGATGAAAGCTCCAAAGGTAAAACGACAACTTCAAGACTTTTTTGAGTTCTCACGATCCCGCAAGGAAATCCTTCATCATCTTTGAGTAAAACATAAGAAAGAAAATAACCACCAAAGGGGCCACAGGTGGAAAAGCTGTAAGGCCCGTCCCTTTTGAAAATGCTTTTCAAATCAATTGTTAAAATCATCCATTTTCAAAAAGATTTCTCCTTTTAGAAGGGACTTCCTCTATCACTACAAGAGGTTAAATTGTTAGTCATCTGGCCTCGCTCTCGAAGCCAACTTCCTATGCCTGTTATGAAGGCTTGAAACTAGCCAGGCACTCAATGGTTGCATGAGTATATCTACCAACTACAACATATAAGAGATGGGTGAACCTCACCACTGAAAAAATTGGCTAGTCTGAGAGCGTTTTTCTCACGACTGGATCCCCTGAGGAAAAATGATGCAAGCTCATCCCTATGTGTGTGTACGATCACCCAGTAGCCAGAAATTCGAGAAAAAAATCCTACAACTAGGGAGCTGAATTTGAAAATTGTGTGCAAGGAAAGTGTTCTACTCTACTAATTAATTGCACACGTAATTGTTGAACAAGAACCACCCTCAGGGGCAATAAAGAAAAAAAAGAAAGTTTTGAAACTCCCTATAATAGGGGAAACTTTGAAAAGCCCCTTTTTTCAACCAATCTTTACAAATAATAAAAAAAAAATTTCAAAAAAAAAAAATTCCATATGCTCCTCGGTCGCATAAGCCTAAACTGCCAACCGGCTTCAAAATCTTTTTCTCCTAGGTGGCATGAGTCTAAACTGCCAATCAATTTCAGAAAAATATTTTTCTCTATGGTGGCATGATCTTAAACTACCAATCAGGATTAAGATTGTCAAACTCGTGCGACGTTAAAAACCCGAGCTAACACGTCAAACTCGTGCGACATTAAAAACCCGAGCTAACATGTCAAACTCGTGCAATGTTAAAAACCCGAGCTAACACGTCAAACTCGTGGGACGTTAAAAACCTGAGCTAACACATCAAAATCGTGCAACGTTAAAAACTCGAGCTAACACGTCAAACTCGTGCAATGTTAAAAAAAATGAGCTAACACGTCAAACTCGTGCGATGTTAAAAAGTCAAGCTAATACGTCTAGCGTCGTTTGATGTAAAAAGTCAGGTCATCTAGTTCAACTTCAAACTCATGGGATGTAAAAGAGCTGAGACAAATAACGTCTAGCCCTGTATGGCGTAAAAGGTCGGGTTATCCAGCTCAACGTTAAAGAGCCGAGACAGGTGTTGTCTATCCCCGTATAACGTAAAAGGTCGGGTGTATGGTCCATCGGTGCATGGCATAAACTGCTTAGACGGCTCTATGGTTGTAGGAGTTAAACTTGCTAACCAACGTTGTTTTTCAAAATATCTTTCTCTTTTCAAAATTTTCACTATATGTCTTGTGATTTCAAAAACTTTAATTTCTTTGTTAAAATCATAACCTGTCCCTGCTCCGGGTTCTCTTTCGAAATCTCTCCCTACTTTCAAAATTTCGAAGACATTTTCTAAATCGAAGGAGCTTGAACACCAGTATATGATGATTATTGTGTTTGCCGCGACTACCACGTTGCTGCCTCGCCTCTCTATTCAGAATTGATAAGACAAGTATCATCCTATAGAAAGCCTTTTATTATAGACAGACTTAGGAAACCCCTAAGGAAATCACAGAAATTACCAGGGTTAAAATTTTCAAACTGAGAAAAACCTGAGGTCAAGTGGCATGGATGTAAAATCCACCTTGAGTTTCAAGCCTGCGTAACTCGTCGACACCTCACGTCAAAAATCCCAGGTTGAAAATGCCCTAGGTGGGTGAGCATGGGAGTGCAATGTCATGGAGGGAAACTTGGTGTGCCATCTGCCCACGTGACGTTGGGATGACATTCATCTTTGACATTCTCATGTCCCTTGAAAGATAGGGAGCATCAAAGAGTCTATTGTTACTACTCACCTAGCCCTCAAAGTACAGGAAGTACGCATTAACCTTCCCCTCAGCATGTCTACTTCTTTGCCATTCTCTTGTCCCTAGAAGGATAGGGAGTGCTAAAGACGGGCAACTGTAGACACCTGCTTTAAATCTGGCAAGTTATGTGGTTTTCTTAGACCTTTAGGATCAAATTGGTATAGTAAACTCAAAATCCATAGGCTACATAGCTTACCCTGTGAGTCGGAACCATTTTGCCAGCCCAGAACCCAACAAACGCCTGTTTTGTCCCGGAATCCAATAAACGCGTTGTTTTACAGAAAAAATCATTAAAAATAGTAAACAATTCCATTTCGACCCAAATTTTCTTTGAGAACTTCATAAAAGGAAGAGGAAGACACAAAATTTAAAAACATCAATTTGGACAAGTTTTGGTTTTGGGCATGCCTCCCAGGTGACATAGGGCGTGTTGCCCAAGTCATCTTGCAAATGACCTATTTTACCAAAACAATCATTAAAAATAGTAAAATAATCCGTTTTGACTCAAAGTTTTTCTGGTAGCCTCATAAGAGGCTAAGGAAGACACTTGAGAAAAAAATTTTAATCTTGGAGCGTTTTTTATTTGGACACCTCCCAAGCGACACGACTCGTGCCGCCCAGCCTTGGGTGACACGTGGTGTGCCGCCCAGACCCATTTTTCCCCAAACGTGTTTTTATTATTTTTCATGTTTTTATGGTCATATTTTGGGTGGTTTGGCTTCATGATTCTATCCGCGTCGGTCAAATTTGAATTTTAAAAAATTTAAGATTTGTTTGACCAAGGGATTTGTTGGTTACGGGATAACTCTGCCCCAATAAATCCCTCGGTCAGATGAACTCACTTTGGGTGACCATAAAAGGATGAAAAATGAGAGGGTTAAAAAGATGGATGATTTAGAAACTTTAGGTTGGAAGAGAAATCCTAGGTGAGTAAAGAGACCTTCCCTAAGAAAACCCTTACCCTCATCTTAAGCTTGAATAAACTTAGACCTAGGGCACAACAACCTTAGATCTAAACCATTTCTAAGGCAAAACCACCCTACTATTACCAGAGAGTTATTGATCGACATTTGGACCAGAAGGGAAAAAGGAACCGATTTTGATACGTGCGAGTCCTCGAAAGCTCGAGAAGCCCGAGCCATCTGGCCTGGTTCGATATTTCCTTCTCCTTCATTCTTCTTTTTTTTTATTGTATTTATTTTATTTTGATCAGCCTTTGATTCAATCTGACTAAAAATTGTGTTTTGAAATGCTTCAGATCACACTAGCTCTGCCACATATCTGAGAGCAGATCTGCTTGTTTCCGGGTAGATCTGATCTCAGATTTGAATTTGATTGTTCCCACTTTCTCTACCATTGCTTTTTCGTTTATTTTTATCAGTTTAAAGTGTCAGATCTAAGAGATTTACGTCGTTAGATCACTCGATTCTACGCTATAAATAGGCATTACTCCTTCTCTCCTTTCAAGTGTGGCGTTACCCCCTTCTCTCTCTTCATGAGTGGTGTGACCCCAATCTCTCTTCACACGCAGAGTTGCTCCTCTCTTTTAACATGCGGCGTTACCCCCTTCTCTCTCTTCACGGGGGGTGTTACCCCATTCTCACTTCACACGCAGCGTTGCTCCTCTCTTTTAACATGCGACATTACCCCCATCTCTCTCTTCATGCGCGGTATTACCCCCTTCTCTCTCTTCATCATGGCATTACCCCTTTCTCTCTCTTTCTGCACGGAGTTACCCCTTTTCTTATCAGACTCCTACCATCATGTGTGTTTCCATGGCTAGGAAAACTTTGGTCCTTACACTCTCTTTCACTCTCTCTTATTTCATCCTCTCTCTCCTCCCTCTCTGACTAAGTAAAAACCAAACTAGCATTCGTTTCTCTTTTCTCTCTCTACGTTTTCCTCTCTCTTTCTGAAGAACTAGGTGAAAGACAAACTAGTCTTCGTTTCTTTTTTCTCTCTCTATTCTCTTCTCTTTCTGTCTCTTATCTGTTTTCTTCCCTCTCGGATTCTCTCCATCTCACACCATTTCTCTCATTCTCTACTAAGGAATGTTGTAGTGAGTCCCCGGTTAAGAAGATGCTGAAAGGCTGTCCAATTGACTTGGTAAAATGGCTCCATTCCCTCATTTTCCCTTTGAATGTACACACTTGTGCTCATTCGTCCAAGGACAAGGTGGGGTCTTCTAACCCACTTGTCCGTACCTTTAATGTTTGTGTGTGGATGCAGGAAGGAAGAAACAGGTCAAGGGAGGCGATTCCGAACCGGCCTCAGGCTAGGGGGGATATTCCTCGTGATCTCAGAGGGTGCCCACGCGAGCAGCCCGAGCGTGTCACGAACTATGAGGTAAGTCCCACCTCATGATCAAATTCCTCTCTCACCGATTGGTATTCCTGTCCGTGTCCTCTTTACACGATTCTCAAGAGAGCGATCTTCGGTCCCGAGCTCAACATGAACCCGAAGCCACGCCTCCACCCGAGGGCGAGATTGAGGCCCCTAACCGGCTTAGTGACTCCACTGGGGATACACTGCACCCATTGTCGGATTGTTCTTGCTTGGTCTTCCTTTCTTTTATTCCTGCTTTCTTACACACCCACACATCATCTAGGTTATTTAAACCTTATATCCGAGCCCAGGATTTCATATTCTCCACAGCTGAAGTCCATCCCTCAGGGACCAGGTTTTGAGTGCCTTGTTCCTCGATTTCCTTTTGAGCATCGATTCAGTTTCACGACATCGACAAACGTATCGTCGGTATCACTGGCATGGGTGGCACAGTAACCGCCCCTCACATCATTCACTCAGCCATTAGAAAATTACTTGCCAGTCGTCTTGCTCTGGGCAGCCAAAAGGCCCCCCCCCCCCTTTCTCTTCTACAATTGGCAGTTCGCCTGTCAGTGCTTATGTGGGTCCCCATATGGCCACCCCCCATTTTTCATCACTCTGAACCACCATGATTGGAGGTTTGACATAAAGAGGAGGCTTTAAAAGCCATTCCCTCTCATCCACTCACAAGGACTAGCGGTTCATCTGCAAGATCCACATCTCGAGCCTTAAAGCTACCTCGGTCCACAATCATGGACTGGGTCTCTTGGAACCTGGCCCCGCACACAAGAGGAACTCGATGGTCACTCCGTCAATCATGATGCATCTTTGTCACTCTGCTCTGGATGGTTCAAAAGCCATGTCCCAACGAGCACACAACCAATGGCTTAGTCATGGTGCACAAAAGCACATGCCTTTTCATCGCACGTATGATGATCACCAAGCTGCCCTATAGTGCACCCTCCACGACAAGGCCGACATTGATAGAGTTGGATCGTCTATCCCTTTTCAGGCTAGTCCCCGAGCCACCCTGAACACACTTTTGCACTATGCACATGCACACGAAACTACGGCCTCCCTTAGTTCTGAGGCTGCTCATGAAAGAGGGTTGGAAGAATAGATCGCCATTGCTCAAAGGTAGTTCTACCGGGCCATGAAGAAGGGAAATCATGGTCAAGCCTGGAAATGGGACCGAGAGACCAAGATATTGAAAGCTCAACTAAGGGGTAAAGAAAAGAAAGTGATTGAAGACTTCCTTTCCAATGATGAGAGCCTTATCTTCCCCCTTACTCTCTTTGATGCAGATGACGTCAGAGAGGCATGCCACGTGTTGAACATCGAAAAGGTTGCTAGGGGAATGGTAAGGTCAGTCATCTATAAGGTTCGAAACCTACCTCAACAATCCTGAGCTAGTTGCGTAATCACCCGATCAGACACCCGAACCCATTTCGAGTCACAGCACCAAGAGCAATGGCTTCGTTGAGCCAACTGAGCTCAGGGTAGCTCATGGGCCCGATCCGGTTTCCCCTAGACTTTTGTTAAGCAGCAAGGTACCATTGCAAGGCAGTCCTTGTGCCCCAAGTTAGATGAAAGCCAAACCCACCGAGGGCGCAAACCATGACACCTTGGGGGAAGAAAGATCAAACTATAAAGAGACTAGTGTTTGAAGACATTTTCAGCACCATGGGTCCCTGATGCGGAATAAAAGAGAGAAGCTGGTCAATAAAGCTTCACAAATAGTGGAAATTTCAACAGTCTCAGAACGGCTCCAGAACAGGTCAAAATCATCATATGGACTCCTAAAAGCATCCTACCAAGTTTCATCACATTCCAACATCTCTATGGAAGGGCAGACTGAGAAACAATTTCGGAAAAATCAACCTCTAGCACCCTGAATCGGACCTCTATAACTGGAGCCCTACTCTCGGAGCATCAAATGGTCATGGGGACCACTGCCATTGGATGTGGAACAATTGAAAACCCTCAGAGGTCAAATTTCAGCTTAAACGGACACTCTAGGAAGAAGTTATGGGTAAAAGACTAAAACAGGAGGAGCCGCACACTATTCTCTTGTGGCCACTGTGCAACTAAACTCCATTAAAGCACAGCCACAAATATTGAACTTGCAACGTCCATATCTCCCTCATTCGACGTCCTTGGAGCATATCCGTCATGTCGAAATGAGTGTTTTAATATGTGGTACGTCCCGTGACGATATCGAAGTAAGGAGAAAAGCTAGAGACAAGTTCGTGATTAAAAGAAACATGTTGCAGAAAATCAGCAGGACCTCCACTCAATCGAGCGGCCATATCACAACGCCCAAAAGCCTGATCGACATGAGACCAGTTGCATCACCTGCATAAGGTCTGTGGTTATCGCTGGTCCAAACGCCACGCATGATGAACGGTCGGATTTCGCATAAGATCCAATTGAAGTCACTATTAATTTCAGCAGCTAGAATCCTAAATTTCGGTCAAAAGTTCAAGATTGTCAAATCTTCATTCGGGTACCAACTCGCATCCCGTTCATTGCAACGCAATCGTGGTGACATGCTCAATGCAATTCAGTGAAGAAATTGAAGAAAAACATCAAGATGAAGATGTACTATCAATCAAAAGTTTTCAAGATCTATTCAAATTTCAAGTTACGTGATCTTGCCTTTAAAGTGTGATTCGTGGCTTAAAATTATTATCAAAATGATCGTAGCATCGAGCCCTATGCGATGACAATCATATTTTGTTCATTCAAATGTCAGATCGTCAATGGATCGTCCGAGAAGAATCAATAACCTCCCTAGTTCTCAGCATGGATTGTTTTTTAATTTCCCCAATTGTTAGGCAGGGGCAGATCAATCATTTTGTACCCTATTTTCTTATTTCTCTTAATTTTAATAAATTGTAATTATCCCTAATTACGGTTACTTTTGGGTGATCCACCCACATTTTAACCCTAGTCTATAAATAGATGCTATCGCTCAATGTAAATGGATCTCTCTTTTAGACTCATAGAGAATCTTTTGATTAATAACAATTCTTTTTTCAAGAGAACGAGTTGGATCATGTTTCTTCTTTGGAGAGAGAGAGAGAGAAAGAGTGAGAGGAGAGACAAAGTTTAGAGCAGTACCCCTCCTACCTTTAAGGTATTTTCTCTCTCGTCCCTTCTTCTCTCTTTGATTTTCTTTTTCTCTCTTCTTTTCTCTCTTTTTCTCTTTCTTCTTCGTCTTCTTTGCTGAGTCTTTCTCAGAGGCCATGCACGGTAGTGGCAATGTCGTGCATGGTTTTTTCTTTCTTCCTCCTCTTGTGAGTTCACAGGTCATGCATAATGATGGCAGCGCTATGCGCGAGCTTCTTTCTCCCTCTCCTCGTTCGTCTCTTTCCCTCAACATGGTTTGTCATTGTGCGTAACGCCGTTAGAAGGAGCACACGGTGAGCCGGGCTGTGTTCAAGCAGCGGGTTGGGCTCCTGTCTGGGTTCTAGGATTGGTGTCATGCACAATGATGTGCATCACCGACCGCGAGCCATCTTTCTTTATTCTCACGGGCCGCAGATGGTGCTTCTCATCTCCATCTGCAGGTGTGTATTTGGTGTCCTACGCAAGCGTTGACGACGATGGTCATTGCCATCTGTTAACATGTTTTTCGTGTCCCGCGCCTACTACAGACGACGATACCTATCGCCCCGCGCAAAGGGTCACGGTGATGTCTATCGTTGCCCGCAAGCTTCGCTTATGCCTTGTGCCTATTGCGGAAGGTGATGCCTATCGCCGCCCGTGAAAGGTCTAGGCGAAGCCTATCGCCGTCCGCAGGCTTCTACCGTACGCTTTGTACCTATCGTCAGTCATGAAGGGTTGTGTTGCCGATGGTGATGGCTATTGCCATCTACATTTCACTGTTCTCCCTTTCACCGTGAGATGCAGTGTCTAGCGCCGTCCAGGGGCCACGACACTGTTATTCCACGACTATGGACAGCTATGCCTAACGCAGTCGAGACTTGCCTTCTCCTTCTTTCGCGTCTTCTCTCTGCTCTCTTCTCTTCTCTTATCTTCTCTTCTTGCTTGACTAAAGGATAGACTTAGTCCAGCACTGCCATTACAGTCTGGCTGTCAAGTAGTATTACCGCCGTGCTGGTCCAGAGTACCATGCCAGTCTTGCTGCCACACCAGATTAGGATAGTCATATCGACCTTGGTTTCGATTAGTATTGCCATCGCGATGGTCTGAGTTACCGTGCCCATCTTGCTACCACTCCGAGTCGGTCACTGTACTGCTCCAGCTATCAAGCTAGGCTTGTCTCCTTTGCAAGTCGTCTTCTATTTTCTCCCCTTATTTGAATCCACTTCTTCATCACCCTATCTTCTCATCTTCTTTTCTATCTGAATGTGCACATTTGTGCATGTTCGCCACAAGACAAGGGTGGACCCACTTGTCTTGCAAATTAACCATGTCAGTGCTTTACAGACAACAAGGAGACTATAGGTCTAAGTGGGCGCCCGTGTGAGTTAACAAGAGTAAGTCATGGACCCAAGTGAGGTTGGTCCCCACCTCACATTTAAAATTCCACTCTCACCAGTTGGGCACCTGCCCTTGTTCTGTGAACAAGGTTCCTGAGAGAGCAGTCTCAAGTCTTGGGTCTTTCGAATCTGAGACACATGTCACCCGATCACCTAGATATGAGGGGCGAGATCGAGGCATCGGACCAGTTTGGTGACTCCACTGGGGATTAGCTACCCCTTTGTTGGTTCGCTCTTGCTTGATCATAATCACCTTTTATTTTCTGCACTAAATTCCATGGCATTTGGGTTATTCAACTCATTCATCCGAGTTGGGGATTTTCTCATCCCCGCACTCGCGACAATCTCGGGGAAGTGAGCTTCTCAAGCCTCGTTCCCTACACTCCTTTTGAGTCATGACTCGTAGTCTGGCTCCCAGTTCTTTCTTGGATTGGTGAGAGAAGGGGCTTGAATGTCCCTAACTCCCCACTTTCTAGTCCTGGTGGACCCTCCACCAAGGCCCTTCGCATGGGTAACACGTTTGCTACCACCCACAACACGAACCCTGCTATTAGCGAGTCCCTTGCCAGTCACATTTCTAAGGTACATTGAAAGGCTGCCCTGTCGGATTTCGCGAAAGGAAAGCAGGTCGCCATCGCTCCTGAGGGCTGCAAGGCCACCCCCGATACTCCTTCACCATCCCGAACCTCTATACTTAGAGGGTCGACACACCGAGGAGGACACCTAGAATCTCGTGGTCCATTTACTCGAGCCACAAATCGGGGCAGCTTTCATGCTGCCTTGAGCTCATGTCCAAGGCTAAGCCTTCTCGGGCCGAACCCTACACACACTATGCATCTGCATCCCACAGCTCAGGGTAGCTCCAATTCTACATCTTCTCAAGCACATAGGGGACGACCACTTCGTCCTACCTCTCAACACACACGACTTCACTTTGTGAGAGATAAGCTCCTGCCCGGTCCCTCATAGACACGAGCTCGTAGATCTCGGCCTCCTAAGGCCGAATCAGCTGACTGAGCCCAAGTTGCCCCCAAGTCACCCAGAGGGCACACACCAGCTTCACAGGTTCCTCCCGGAACTTGACTCCGGTGGAGTCATGAGCTAGTTCCTTCTTTTTTAATCCTTCCTTGGCAAGGAAAACACCTCGAGACCTGGTACTCAAAGGTTTTCCCTAAGAGTACCATCTTGAGTCAGCCATACATCCGGACCTCACATGGGAATTCGGGGCAAAGGTGTGATGGCAGATAGAAGCCTACAACCTCCAAGGCAGCAACTTAGATTGCCCTCTATCCGTCAACCTCACTCTCTGCTCCAGCTGATGGACACAGCCCTCGCATGCTCAAGAAAGACAGGGCAATCCAGATCCCAGGCTCAATTCTTGAGTGAAGTCTACTGTAGTCTCAAGATCAAGCAAAAGAGAAGGTAGCAGCTCTTGACTAGAAAGACCCCTAAGACAGTTGAGGTTACCACCCTTGATGACCTCGTGCCTCACAATCCCTTCTTCCCTCTTCAGATTCCAGAACTTGAGCAAGAAGTCCAAGAATATTGCTCGGTGGTTACTATCTCAAAAAAAAATCGAACTGTCAAGAAATCACGGTCCCAAGACCGTCAAGAATAGATCCTTACATTGTCGGCGTACACGACTTGAGTCCAATCGGCGCATGGTATGCCCTTACGACTGACTTGCCACGTACAATTCATCAGCCCCGGTAGTCCACTACTCCACTTGGCTTTAACCCTAAAGAAGACACGGTCAGTTTCATGGTGATTAACGAGCTGGGTGATGTCCAAGAATATCATTTGATTAGGTTTGAGATGATGATGCAGTCCATTCTCGAAAAGATGGATCGCGTCGAGGCCTCCATGACCGTTTCTTCTCACCATGAGGCTAACTGCCCGCCTGGTGAGGACACAGTTCCTCAGAAAACTCCCCCACCGGCCTCCCAAGATAGCTTTGTTTCATTCACGGTTTCTTAAGCCGATATAAATGCCATGGTGACCCACAGTCTCAAGAGTATGATCCCAGACATGCAAAGGGCACAGCTTTACCGAAAGCTGTACCCCTTGTATGTAGACAAAATATCGTTTCCCTCAGACTATAGAAAAGGGAAGCTCCCCCTGTTCAATGGTATTACATCCCCGCACCAGCATATCTCTCACTTCCATGCAGCTTGTCGAGGCACGGCAGCTGACAGGCGGTTTCTCCTTTGTCAGATCCTCGAGACTCTTGAAGGGCCAGCCTTCCAATGGCATCCTCGGCTACGTCCAAGCTTGGTACACACACTGCAGGAAATGGAGCAATTGTTTTATCAGCGCTTTTATGAAGTCCAAAGAAATGTGTAAACCATCGAATTACTCACTCTGACTCAAGAGCCTCGTGAGCCAGTCGATAAGTTCAGCGCCTGATGGAGAGAGTTGGCAACCTATCATGCCACTCCCATGACTGAAGACAAGCAATTCAGACCTACATACAAAATATGCTACCCGAGATCACCCTGCATGTTGAGACTTTCAATGCACCCTCCATGTCAGAGCTCATCTTTAAAGCGGTTCGTATAGAAGGTCTATCCAAGCACCATGGTGAATCTCGCCAGCAACCCTCTAGCTCAGGAAACAGTAGGGGCATTGGAAATTCTCACTCCAACAATCGGGGCAACCAGCAAAAAAGGGGTGATTAGTGAGGCTATCACCATGAATGACACCAAGAAAGCCGCCCCTCAAACCTTAGACCTCTCTGTTAGAGCACATTTTTCAGCACCTTGGTCCCTGATGTGGTATAAAGAGGAAGCAGGTCAATAAATCCTGAAAAAATAGTGGAAATTTTGATAGTCTCAGAATGGCCTTAGAACTGGTCAAGATCTTCATAAGCACTTCAAAAGGCCACCTACCAAGTTTCATTGCAATCATACATATTTAAGGCAGTGAACAAAAAGAAACAATTTAGGAAAAACTTTCCTCTAGCACACTAAAATGGAACAATATTTTTTGTGCGTCAAACAGTTGTGGGACAATCGCCATTTGATCCGAAATAATTCAAAACCCCAATGGGTCATGTTTCGGCTTAATCGGGCACTCCAAGACAAAGTTATGGATAAAATACCGAAAAGGGGTAGGCCGCACACTATTTCCAAGTGGCCACCCTACAACAATACACCATTAAAGGTTGTTGTTTTCACGATCACGGGCAGTGACTTTCGAGGCCTATATGTTAGTTGTTCTAAGTCGGATCGTGCTCAAATTTTGTGAGTATGTTTGTCTGTCTCATCGAGACGAGCATTTCGATAGGTGGCACACCCCATAGCGATACTTGAGCAGGGAGAAAAACTAAAGAGAAGTTGCTAACCCGTGAAGAAAGTTGCAGAAAATTCAGCAGCAGCATGCCTCACTCCGGCTGCCAAATCACAACGCTTGTATACCCGGTCAATGCGAAACGAATTGTATTATGTGCATAAGGTCCAAGGCTATCACTGGTCCGAACCCTGCTTATGATGGACGACTGAATTTCACACATGGAGGCATCGAAGTAGCTGAAAATTCTGGCTGCTATATTTCAAGATTCCGGCCAAAAACTCAAGATGACGAAATCTTCATCCGGACATGAAATTGAGCTGTGTTTATTACATTGTGATCGTGACGGCATGCTCAATGCGATTCAGTGAGGAAACAGAACAAAAACATAAAGGAACAAGCGCACTATCGATCCAAAGTTTTCAAGATTCATCCGAAATTCAAGTCTCATGATTATGACGTAAAAACATGATTCATGGCTTGAAGTTGGTATCAAATCAATCGCCATACCAAACTCTACAAGAAAATCATCATCTTTCGATCAAATGGGCATCAAACCAACCCCAGATCAGTCAAGGAAGATCACGCATGTTCTTGGGCAGCATCAAGGATTATTCTGATATTCCATACATTGTTAGGCAAGGGCGAAACAATCGTTTTGGATCGATTTTTAGAATTTTAATTCAACTAAGATGTAATTAGCTTCAATTTATATAAACATACAAAGCCAAATTGTAAAGAAAAAGGAGACATAATTCTTCAACATTCAATAAAGACTTGAATTCTTGCTTGTGTTCGTGCGTGTCTTAGAGAGAGAGAGGAGATAGAAGAAAATGGTTCGTCCCCCTCGATAAGGTAATTTTCTCTCTCCTCCTCTTGTCTCTCCTCTCCGCTTTTTTCTCTCCTCCCCTCTTTTCTCTCTCCTCCCCTCTTTTCTCTCTCCTCCCCTCTTTCTCCCCTCTTTTCTCATCTAATTCTTTCTCTCTTCGTGCTTCATCGCTATCTCTCTTTCTCTCTCCTCTTTCCTCATCTCTATCTTTCTTTCACTCTTCTCTTTTCATTTTTATCTCTTTCTCTCTCTTCCTCCTCTAGTTTATCATGTCTCTCTTTGCCTGCTTCTCTTTCTCCATTCACACATGACAGACCTATCGCCTGGTGTGCTGCCTTCCTGCTCTTGAGACATGAATAGTGAGCCAAGCCTTAGCCCGAGTGGTGCAAGCCTAGCGCCGCCTGGGTTCTCTTTATCTTTATTCTCATTTGTTACAACCGGTGCAAGCCTAGCGTTGTCTGAGTTTTCTTTCTTTCTTCTTTTCTATCTCAACGGGCACAAGCCTAGCACCACTTGGGTTCTCTTTTGTTCTTCTCTTCAGTCCTAGCCAACACAAGCCTAGCGCCGCCTAGGTTGTCTTTCATTCTTCTCTTCTGTCCCAGCCAGTGCAAGCCTAGTGCCGCTTGGGTTCTCTCTCTTTCTACCCTTCTGTCACAGCCGGAGCAAGCCTAGCGCCACCTGGGTTCTCTTTCATTCTTTTCTTCTGTTCTAACCAGAGCAAGCCTAACGCCGCATGGGTTCTCTCTCTTTCTGCTCTTTTGTAACAGAGGGTGCAAGCCTAGCATTGTCTGAGTTCTTTTTCTTTCTTCTTTCTATCGCAGCTGACGCAAGCCTAGCTCTGCCTAGTTTCTCCCTCTTCTTTCTTTATTTCACAGGCAGAATCGATCGTCGTATGGGTCCTCCTCCACCTTTCCTTCCCTTCTCTCTCTTCTTCCTCTCATGGTTTTCTCTCCTACTTTATTTCTCCTTCTCTTTTATATTCTTCTCTTCTTCTTCCTCTCTTATCCCTCCTTGTTCTTTTTCTCTCTTTCCCTTACTCTCTCATTTGATAAAGAAGGGTTGAGACTAGCCTTCAATGGTTGTCTTGTCGTTTAGCTGTAATGTTGTTGTGCTGGTCATAGTTATTGTACTCGCTTTATTACCATGACAGACAAGTCATTGTGTTTTGCTAGTCAGTATTTGTATAGTCATCTAGTACTAACTCTGTTGAACCGGTCGGAGCTACCGAACCCATTTTACTACCACGACAAGTCAATTACCTACTAGTTAGGTCACTGTGTCGGTCTAACCGCTTAATCAAATTCTTCTCACCCCAATCTTCATTCTCTCATTCTTCTCATCTTTTGAATGTGCATGACTATGCACATTCACCTGAAGACAAGGTGTGGTTCCATGACCAACCTGTCTTGTAACATTTGCCATATGTATGTGATTGTAGAAATAGGAGACTACAAGCTCAGGAAGGCGATTTCGAACCAGTTTTACGACTGAGGGGACTTTCTTCATGATCTAAGAGGCCGCCCATGTGAGCTAGCTCGAGTAAGTCCCGGACCCACCTTAAATTTCTCTCTCATCGATTGGTCCACCTGCCCTTGTTTTTTAGCAAGGTTCTAGAGAGAGTGATCTCCAAGTCCTAGGTTCCCCTAAAACCTGAGACACGTGCCACCCAATCATCCATATTCAGAGGCTAAGATCGAGGTACCTAACCAGCTTGGTGACTCCACTTGGGACTTACTACCCCTTAGTCGGATCGTGCTTGTTTGGCTAAGTTTCCGAGCTCTGTAACCCATTCATTCGGATTGGGGATTTTTTTATCCCCGCATTCGCGAGCGTCCCCAGGGAACAAGTTCCTCAAACTTCGTTCCCAACCCTCCTTTTAAGCAAAGACCCCCGAGTCTAGCTCCCAGGTCTTAACCTGGATTGGCGTGAGCAGGGACTTAAAGGTCCCTAACTCCTTGTCTCCTTGCTCTGATGGAGCTTCCGCCAAAGCCCCTTACATCGACGAAGTTCTGTTGCCTCACACAGTACGCACTCTGCCACCAGCAAGTCAGTCGTACTACCGAGGAATGCCAGAAGGCTGCCCAGTCCCTTTTTGCAAAAGGTAAACAAGTTTTCATTACTTCTATGGGTTGCCACAAGGCTACCCCCCACAATCTTGCACCACCACGAGTCTCTATCCTTAAAATGTGTGTGCATGTATTTGGTCTCACTGGAGAGGTAATGGCGGTGTTGTGCACATACGAATGGGTCGGTTAGGGAGGACATGCACGAAGATGCACGTAAAAGGTTTGTGTGTGTGTGTGGTATCACTAGAAAGGTAATGGAGGTGGTGTGCGCACACGAACGTGTCGATTAGGGAGGACGTGTGTGAAGATGCATGTAAAAGGGGGTGTGCACATATCTAGGGGTGTTTTTAAGGTCATGCCCCCTGAACCTGAGCAAAGAATTTTAAAGTCATGCAGCCAGGATGTGCACTATGGTTTAAGGTCATATAGCTTGGATTGTGGTTATGCAGTTTAAAGTCATGCAACTAAGACTATGCAGTTTAAGGTCTTGCAACTGACCTCCTCTATAGTTTAAGGTCATAGAGTTTGGACCATGGCAATGCAGTTTAAGGTCATGTAGCTTGGACCATAGATGGGCAATTTAAGGTCATGTAGCATTGACTTTATATTTTAAGGTCGTACAACTAGACCTTTGCTAGAGTTTAAGGTCATATAGTATGGACCATGGCTGTTCAGTTTATAGTCATGCAGCATGGACCATGGTTGTTCAATTTTAAGGTCATCCAGCATAGACTATGCAGTTTAAGGTCGTGCAACTAAACCTCCGCTACAATTTAAGGTCATATAGTTTGGACCGGGGCTGTGCAGTTTAAGGTCATGCAGCATGGACCATGGCTGTGTAGTTTAAGGTTATGCAACATTGACTATGCAGTTTAAAGTCGTACAACTAGACCTCCGCTACAGTTTAAGGTCATATAATTTGGACCATGATTGTGCAGTTTAAGGTCATGCAGCATGGACCATGGTTGTACAGTTTTAAGGTCATGCAGCATGGACTATGTTGTTTAAGGTCGTGCAACTAGACCTCCGCTACAGTTTAAGGTCATATACTTTGGACCGTGGATGTGCTGTTTAAGGTCATGCAGCAGGGACCATGGTTATGCAGTTTAAAGTCATGCAACTCAGACCGTACAGTTTAAAGTCATGCAACAAACCTCCGCTATAGTTTAAGGTCATATAGTTTGGAAACGGACTCATTGGGGTGTTGGTGCGAAACGGACTCATTGGGGATCAAAGAGGTAGGTATGACTTTTTACAGACATCTAACTTCACCAGAGATGTTGATGAAATACACCCTAGGAAGAGGTGGTCCATCTCTCAGTTAAAGTTATGCATGTGGGCCATTTCTCATGTCGTGTGTTACAATTTTAGGGTCTTGTAGCTCGGACCATCGCTATGTAGTTTTAAAGTCGTGCGCCTAGGACCCTTGCTATAGTTTAAGGTCATGTAGTTTGGACCCTGGTCGTACTATTTTGAGTTATGTGATGAGGACTTAGCAGTTTAAGGTCGAGCAACTTGAGCTCCACTATAGTTTATGGTCATATAGTTTGGATCATGGCAGTGCAGTTTAAGGTCATGCAACACAGACCGCCTCTACAGTTTAAGGTCATGTAGTTGGGACCATGGTGGTGTAGTTTAAGGTCATGCAGCACGGACCGCCTTTACAGTTTAAGGTCATATAATTTGGACCATGGCGGTGTAGTTTAAGGTCATGTAGCACGGACTATTGCTACAGTTTAAGGCCAAATAGTTTTGACCATGGCGGTGTAGTTTAAGGTCATACAACATGGACCGTCGCTATAGTTTAAGGTCATATAGTTTAGACCATGGTGGTACAGTTTAAGGTCATGCAGAACGGACCGTCGCTACAGTTTAACGTCATATAGTTTTGACCATGGAAGTGCAATTTAAGGTCATGCAGCACGGACCACCACTACAATTTAAGGTCATATAGTTTGGACCATGGCGGTGTAGTTTAAGGTTATGCAACATGGACCGCTACTACAATTTAAGGTCATATAGTTTGGACCATGGTGGTGCACTTTAAGCTCATGAAGCACGGACCATAGTGTGGTGAGGGAAAGCGATTCCATGGGGAACAAAGCCATAACCAAAGATTAGACTCCATGATGAGTGAGAATGTGGTGCAAGGAATGAACTTCCTGAGGATGCAGGATGAAGGTCCAGACAGGAGTACCATGGCATGCGCGTGGCACTAAGTGTTGGACAACACATGCGGCATTCGGCCTAGATGATGTGCGCACGGAATTAGGCCCCTTGATGAAGCGTGCTGCAGAAGCCTTTGATGAGGCGCGAGGCGATGACCTCCGGGAGAAGGCACGCGGTGATGGCTCTTGATGAAGGCGCATGGCGATGGCCCTTAACGAAGGCATGCAATGATGGCCCTTGATGAAGGTAGGCGAGGATAGCCCTTAACGAAGGCACGCGACGATGGCCTTTGGGTCGATGCGCAGCGATGGCCTTTTTGGGTCACGGATTTTGACCCGCCGCAACATAGTTTTATTGTCGTCAGGAATTAGGGACTAGAGCATCAATTCATGTTTGTCGAGGGCAGTTTGCATCACTACTGGGTATAAAAAATGGGAAAACCCCTCTTTACTATTTTACCGAACGGGTAAAATAGTGGAAGAGTTTTCTTAACGAGAGAGAGAGAGGGTCAGAGCTTTTGGGAAGAAATTTCCCAGCTAGAACTTCCCTGTCAAAATTTGCAGAAGAGAGGGTTCTGACGAGCTTCAGTGGGTTGTGGGCCTTCGCGAGGTGGTTGTGAAATCTTTGGAGGGTGCAGAGGCTATCCGAGCAAGGAACTTGGGCTTTAGCCTGGTTAGCAGAGGTGCTCGGCAGGAGTTTGAGTGCTCCTTTCGTCATTCTGCGGTTGAAGGGGAGGTCGCAGAGAGCTCAGAGGGCTCTATCAGTCCTCTAGTTAATGAAGGAGGAGGAGGAGGACGAATAGCAGTGGGCTCATCGAGAACTCAGTAAAATTCTGGTGAGCTTGTGGCGAGTTGTCGGGGTGCAGAAACCGGGAGAAGGAGCACCCGCAGGGTCATAGGGAGCCTTCAGTAATTTTCGGTGGCTTTCCGCTGACTCTAGTAAGGAGTAGACGATAAGGAAGGGTTTTGCCAGTGGTCTGGAGTGAATTCACGGTGAATAGGGGAAATTTCGGTGGGAACCCAAAGGGTTGCGGTGCCATATTGGTAGAGAGACGAAGGGTCGTGGGACAGTAAGCGGTCGCCCTCTGCACACGCAATGATAGGCTAAGCCGCAAGTGTCAGGCTGCATTTCCATATTTTGAGGAACAAACATGTGGAACGTGCTTGACAACTGAAGCACTAGCATTAACACATCTTGGTCGCGAGACGATGATATTGTCTCAGTGGGCAGACGACGATAGCCTTCCCCTTAGCGGTGGGATGGTGATCCCCCAACAATATTACACCCTGAGTGCCAAGTCAACGATATGCCTTTGTGAGTGTAGTCTCTTCTCGGCCGCCTAGCATCTTTTGCCAGTGAAGCTTCTGGTCTTTTTGACGAGTCTTCAGGTGTCATTCCAGATGTGAGGAATCTCCTGTGAGAAGGCGATCTTGGTACTACTGCATTCACCGGCGAAAGCTTGTTGAGAGGTGAGCCAATCTGGCTCACTGAGGCCATATGTGAACCAAGGTGGCCCTTGAGCGTCACCTTTGTGGGTGCCCCCATCCAGTTGGTGACAAGGGAAGATAATGATGGGAATGTGAGTATAGAAGAAGGGGTAGGCCTTCTTCATTGCTTACATCGAAACATAGCCTCTAATGTGAGCTTGTCGATGCTGGCAAAGTGAATGGTAGAAACCCAAGGCATGAAGTGGTATTCTGCCGTCTTGCGGGTACAAGGAGAGCACGACTACCTCAAGGGGTACTCCTCGTGGACCATGAAGGTGTTGAGGTGTTTCAGAAATACCTTGAGACGAGCTTCCTTGACGGCTGCCCTCCAGTGCTCGGCAGACTACTACGACCGTTATTAAAACACAGTCAAAGTGTTGTTGGAGACTT
Source organism: Amborella trichopoda (assembly GCF_054954075.1). NCBI lineage: Eukaryota > Viridiplantae > Streptophyta > Magnoliopsida > Amborellales > Amborellaceae > Amborella > Amborella trichopoda. The sequence goes on along the minus strand of NC_142337.1, from coordinate 39,501,723 downwards.
GGAGCAATGCTAGCAACACATGGTTTCTTGGTCATGGGGAGGCCAGGATGTCGTTGATGGACCTGCACTTTGTTGGCGGGCTGTTGCTCCTTGGTGTTATGTACGACGAGTTTATTCCCCAAAACTCATTCATTTTTTGTGGGGAGAAAGTAGGTAAAGAAGCCCCACCGGTTGGGCTTTGAGAATTATTTGAGATCTACCAACGGGTTATGATGATCCCAAAAGTGGGTAAATCACCTTCATCAAATGGGTAACGTTCTTCTTGGGCGACTATACAGATGAAGCTGGTCCATCACCTAGAAAAGAGGGGAAGGAAACCCCACCAGTTTTTGAGCTACGGAAGAAGAATGAGCACATCTACCTGGTGGCTTACTTGGTGCTCTTCTTGTATAATTGTGCCTTACCAGGAGGGGCAGACGTCATTCGTCCTGACACCTTTTATGTGGCCTGCGACATGGCACGAGGGAAGGAGCACACAATCGCACGGCCCATTCTGTGAAATATTTATCATCGCTGTGGAGCCATTTCCAGGGGAATGCAGTATCAAAGGGATGAAGGAGGGAATGGCATCGTAGATGGCGAGGCCTTCCCAGGAGATTTCAAGACTCCTTTCCCTGTCTATTATGTGTAGGGCTGGTTTTGAGCTTACTTCCTAGACACATACCTCAGAACCAAAGAGTTAGATGACATCGTGTGCCCTTTTTTACTAAAGATTGCCTGGTAGAGGGCAATTTTCCATCCCCCATGGCACGCACACAGTTTGTTTTTCAATGATCACCTCCACATGACTCGGGTGGCATTCCCAGTTGGAGGTCTCACAGATCGTGCGTATGTGGATGAGCTGGGCCACCACCTAGATGGTGACTTTACCAGTCCAAAAGAATTGATGTTCATGCTAAGTGTGGGAGGCGGAGTTCTTGTCAATCGCACTATCCATGACGCGAAGCTTGAGGGCTACTTTCCTCATCGGTTTGCCCGGTAGCATGGGTTGGATCAGGGCTGCCCGTTCTCCATATTCTTTGCGAAGCGGCATAGCAAGGCCGCCCGTTAGAAGAAGGACGAGTTGGGAACCCTCACGGAGATTTGGCTTCCGAGGCACATTCGCACCGCCTGGGCAACATGCTTGGAGACCACCAAGGTTAATAAGTATGTACTCTCCCATTTTAGCAGGACAGTACGGGCAACCGAGGCTTATGAGCGCTGGTGGAGGATCACAAACAAGGGGTACTGGGACATGGAGCACCCTTGGAAAGGGGAGGGTAGCTGTTGAAGCCAAGATACAAGATAGCGAAAAATGGTTATGACCCCTCCCCTAGGCGAAATCATTACACTAGACTTCCCTCATGATTGGCGCATGCTCAGGCAGCCTCGCCATACTGCCGTGGACGAGTCTTTGTTACGGTTCCTAAATATGGAGAAAGGGAAAGAGAGTGTTTTTGACAACCTCTCCATCATGTTCAAATGGAAGGGAAGCCGCAAAGTCCCAGGGCATGAAGGGCGTCCATTCCAGGATTTGAATGAGCTGATAGAGAGCGACACTCATAGCGAGTTAGACGCCAGTTCTTCCAAGTCTGGCACCTCGAAGGCTGCTGTGCCCAAGTAGACAAAAGGAAAGAAGAGGAAGTGGGCTGCCTCAGTGACTCATCGTACTTCGGCCAAGAAGGTGACCAAGATTTGGGGCGTAAAGGGCTTAAGGCTCCAGTGGTTCAAGAGCTAGAAGACGACTCCTCACCCTCGGCTTCTTCAGAGGGTTGTGTGTTTCCTGTTCTTTCTGCGTCGCCCTATGCTCTTGAGGCTTCGAGTTCTCCTTCTCCTGAACTTTCTCCTGGCCCTTCAGAGGCTCAAGTCGGAACCTTAGGGCCTATTGCCCTAATCAAAATCACTTTGGATCAGGCAATGAAATCCGCGATCTAAAGGGAGGGCTAAGTCCCGATGGTGGTAAACAAGGATGGTGAGGTTGGCCTTGATGAGGCTGGTGCTGACCAGGTGGCAGAGGTAGAGAGGGCCTCCGAAACTTTGACAGCTGCCATGCCTATCAAGAAAAGGGGACCCTGGTAGAGCTTGTGGTAATAGAAGAGGATGAAGCTCCAGGGGCTGAAGAGGGGTCCTCTGAGCAGCAAGAGATGGCTGCTTCGAGTGATGCATCTGCCAGGGGTGCAAAAGCAGGACGCCTTGAGGGGTCAGGCTTGGAGGGCCCAGAGGTGGCACCCATGACTGTAGAAGAGGAAAGCACCATGAGAAAGGCTGTTGTTGAAGTGATCTCCATGGGAGATAAGAGTAAAGAACGAGAGGGAGAGAGAGAGGGTGTCGAACCTCTCACTGTGGAGATGGTTCAGGAAGAGGGGACGCAGGGAGAGATCACTACCCTTGGAGAGGAGGCTGCCGAGGTGCAACATGAGACTGAGGTAGCGGCTCTAGGTGAGGAGGCCAGTCTTGCCCCAGTTGCAGTTGCTCTGCTTGTAGAGGTCGAGGCTATGGTACCAGGTCATGAAGTGATCGAGCCCAATGTGGTCATGACAGAGGTTCAGAGCAAGAGAGTCGTTGTCAGGGTAAAAGAGCAGCATGAGGTTGCAACTGGGTGTCCTCTTATTGTGGTCGCTCCTAGCATACAGCCCAGACCTATTTTCAGTGGGCTATCAGGCGTCATTTTTTAAATGCTTCGAACGGGCCTCCAAAACCTGAAGGAGTTATCTCTTGAAGAGCTTGGCACGGTGGTCCTACAGGTTAGGGGGATCGCCTTAGAGAATGTTGTCGAAGTCCTTCCTTACTTTGACAGTGTTACTAATGAGTTGGAGGGATGGAGGGCCTTGAAGGCAGAAAAGACCGTAACACATTTAGAGGGCTCACAGTTAGAGTCATTAGAGGCTTCCCTAGCACCGAACCGGGAGCTCGAAGAGGTCCAAGTAGGGGAGATGGAGGCTACTGTCTCTCAGAAGTCTGCCCTTGCTGAGAAGGCCGTAATGCGCAATAACAAGGTGCAAGCCTTGAAGGAAAAGATTGTCAAATGGACACAAGAGCTCGCCAGTTTGGAGGAAGAAACGGTAGTTTGGGAGGCTGAGGACAAGGAACTGGGCCAGAAGGTGCTGGACCTCGAGTACTCCTTAAGCAAGCAACTAGCCTTAGTGGAGCACGAGGTTGAGCTGGTGGGTGACTTTAGAGTGGGCATCGAGCAAGCGAGAGCCTCGGCTGATGAATGCAAGGGAAGGGTCAATGAGATCATTAATTACTTTTTATGGTATCTCCTTTCTATTTTCTCTTCATTATAAAGAAACGACATTTTTTATGAATGAAATAGTTCTTTTCCTTGTCTATGCAATGCATGTCTCTTTTTTTTCTTTCTTTTCTATTTCATTACTTTCGTCTTTCCATAGTTTGAGACGAAAAAAAATAGCTCACTCCTTGCTTCGTCTTGTGGCAGCCTGCTGTGGCTTAAATGACCTCGAATGGGGCCCCTTGTGTTTAATTGGACAGGGGCCCATAATTCATGGTTCTCATGATTTGATAAGCCTGCATGCTGTAAATGCTCCAGTCTGGAGGCGCCTTGGCTTTGATTCGCGATGCATTGGTTTTGAGCTCATCGGAGGTCTTAGTCTCAGGGACAAACCCCTTTAAGTACTTTGACGTAACACACATAACCTCCAATTGACTATGGAGGTTACGAACCTCGCTTCTCAGCTCTGCCATGGGGTCTAGTTCCTGAAAGACAGATGAATGACTCTCTCGTCTGTCGATATTTCTTAAACACCCCTGAGAAGTGTAAGACCTTCTTTTGACTGCTGATGATCCCCTTGTTTACGGAGGATGGAACTTGGAGTACCTTCCTTAGTGGTTGGTATGCCAGTACAGCTTCAAGAAGAGCGATTGGGACATGTAGGACCTTTTATTGATCTGATGTGTAGGGACCCTTAGTGCCAGAAGCTCTACCTCTAGGGCTTCCTCAAGCTCAGGAGTTGCTTCTAGCTCACCATTTTTCTCTAGAGAATTAGAAGTAAAGGGGGGAGGTTGGTCTTTGGGAGAGGATATCATGACCTCAAAGAGGTAACAAGGTATACTCGGGTAGAACTGAGTTAAAGGGAGGATCTTGCCCTATCTTTTCTCCTCTTTGAACATGTGCATGATCATTTTCCCCAGATCTTCAATGTCATCATGGGACAAAGGTCCCGTCTCTCTCACAGGCCTCCAATCATCATCCTTTGACTTTTCTGTGGCTGGAAGGTCTGTTACTTGGCGTCAGCATGGTGAGTCTCAACTATAGGGAACAACCTTTTGTCAGCATATATCATGTATTGTCTCCCATCTCAACTGTATTTGAAGTATTGGTGGAGCGTGGAAGGAACCATCCCTTGATCATGAAGCCAAGGATGACCAAGCAGGACGTTGTAAGAGGTATCGGTGTTGATTACGTGGAACTAAGTGTAATCGATGAGGTCACTAATCTTGAGATGAAGGCCCACTGTGCCAGCTGACTTCTCTCCTTATTGGTTGAAACCTTGTGTTTGAATGCATCTTGTAGCACCTTGGTCCCTGATGCGAAATAAAGAGGAAGCTGATCAATAAAGCCTACAAAACAGTGGAAATTTTGGCAGTCTCATAATGGCTCCAAAATTGGTTTAGATCTTCATCAGTACTCCAAAAGGCCATTTGCCAAGTTTCATCGAGATCAGACATGTCTAAGGTAATGAACATAAAGAAACAATTTTGAAAAAATTAGCCTCTTGTACCCTGAAGTGGACCGTGTAACTACAGCTATAATTTTGGTACGTCAAATTATAGTGGGACTACCGTCATTGGATCCGACACGGTAAAAAACCTTTATGGGTCAAGTTTCGACTTCATCAGGCACTCCAGAATAAAGTAATGTGTAAAATACCGAAAAGAAGTAGGCTGCACACTATTTCTGTGTGGCCACCCTGCACCAAAACACCATTAAAGGTAGTTGTTTTTACAGTCACCGGTAAGGACTTTTGGTGCTTATATCTCACTCGTTCCAAGTCAGATCGCGATGAAATTTGGTGAGCATGTTCGTCTCATCAAGACAAGCATTTCGATATGTGGTATGCCCCGTGACGATGCTCGAATAGGGAGAAAAACTAGACAGAGTTTTCTGATCCGTGAAGAAAGTTCCAGACAATTCAACAGCAGCATGTCCTACTCCGATGACTAAATCACAATGCTCAAATACTCGATCAGCATAAAACCAATTGCATTATGTGCATGAGGTCCATGGCTATCTCTGGTCCGATCCTCATATACGATGAACGGTTGGATTTCACACATGGAGGTGTGGAAGCTGCTGAAAATTTCAGCCACCGAAATTCAAGATTCCGGCCAAAACCTCAAGACGACAAAATCTTCATCCGGATACGAAAGCGAACCGCACTTATTCCAACGTGATCGTGGCGGTATGCTCATGTGATTCAACGAAGAAATAAAAGAAAACATCAAGGAACAAGCACACTATCGATCTGAAGTTTTCAAGATTCATCCAAAATTCAAGTTTCATGATCATGGCTTGAAGACATGATTCATGGTTCGAAATTGGTTTCAAATTGATCGCCATGACGAGCCCTACAAGAAAATAATAATCTTTCGATCAAACGTGCATCAAAACAACCCCGGATCGGTCATCGAAGATCATGCAAGTTCTCTCGAGCAGCAGGGACTGTTATGGAATTCCACACATTATTACGTTGGGGCAAAACAGTCCTTTTGCATCCTTTTTTAGAATTTCTTTTAATTCAAAAATTATCTTCAATTCTAGATAGTTTTTGGGCATCCACCCTTCTTTGGGCCCAATTCTATATAAGCATGCAAAGCCAAATTGTAAATGAGCCTCGGATTCATTTCTTCAATCAATCAATAAAGACTTCATTTTTTCTTAAGCTCGTGGGTGCGTCTTGGAGAGAGAGAGGAGAGAGAAGAAAAGGGTTGATACCCTTCAGTAAGGTAATTTTTTCTCTCCTCCTCTCTTTCTCTCTCCTCCCCTCTTCTCTCTTTTCTCTCTCTTCTTCTCATCTCTATCTCTCTCTTTCTCTCTCCTCTTGCTCATCTCTTTCTCTCTCTTCTTCACATCTCTATCTCTCCCTTTCTCTCTCCTCTTGCTCATCTCTTTCGCTCTCTTCTTCTCATCTTTATCTCTCTCTTTCTCTCTCTTCTTGCTCATCTCTTTCTCTCTCTTCTTCTCATCTCTATCTCTACCTTTCTCTCTCCCTTACTCATCTCTCTCTTCTGTCTCCTCTTTCTCATGTCTATCTCTCATTCTCTCTCTTCTTCTCATCTTAATCTCTCTCCCCGCTCTCCTTCTAACCACAGTGATGCTAGCACTAACTGTATCCTTTTTCTTCTCTTCTTGTAAACACAGCCGGTGATACTAGTGCCGACTGTAACTTCTCTGTCTAACATAGTCAGTGAAGCCTAACGTTGACTGTATCTTCTCTCTCTTCTCAGCCTAATACAGTCAGTAAAGCCTAGCACCGTCTATATCTTCTCTCTCTACTCTGCCGAATATAGTCGAAGAAGCTCAGCGCCAGCTGCATCTTCTCTATTTTCTCTATCTAATACATTCGGTGAAGCCTATCACCGACTGCATCTCTCTCTTCTCTATCTAATACAGCCAACGAAGCCTAGAGCCGACTGCACCTTCAAGCTCTTCTCTGACCAACCCAGTCAGTGATGCCTAGCATCGACTGCATCTTCTCCCTCCTCTCTTCTTAAACATAGTCGACGAAGCCTAGCACCGACTGTGTCCTTTTTCTCTCTTCTCTTGCCAACCCAGTCGGTGATGCCTAACACCGACTGCATCTTCTCTCTCCTCACTTCTTAAGCACAACCGACGAATCCTAGCACCTACTGTGTCCATTTCTCTCTTCTCTTTTCAGCCCAGTCGGAGATGCCTAGCACCGACTGTGTCTTTCCTTCTCTTTCTCTTCCAACACAGCCAGCGATGCCCAGCGTCGACTGTGTCTTTCACCCTCTTTTCTCGTTCTTTCTCTCTTCTCTCGCACTCTTCTCCTTCTTTCTTTCTCTTCCTCTCTTTCTTTTTCTTCTCTTTCTTATTCTCTTACTTCTTACTCTCTCTTTATGACTTTCATTCTTTTTGTTGTCCTTTCGTTTGAATAAGAAGGGTTGAGATTAGCCTCTTATGGTAGTCCTCTCGTCTAGGCGTAATGTTGTTGTGTCAGAATTACTACGCCCGCTTTATCGCTATGACAGACTATCCATCGTGTCTAGCTAGTCAGTATCAGTATTGATGTCTAGTAGTATCCTGTTGAGCCTGTCTGAGTTACCGAGCCTGTTTTACTACCACACCAGACCAATTACCCACCAGCTTAGTCACTGTGTTGATCTTCCCGCTTAGTCAAGTTTTTATTTCCCCCATCTTTCTTCTCTCGCTCTTTCCTTCTTCTTTTGAATGTGCACGCTTATGTACGTTCATCCAAAAGGCCAGGTGAGGTTCAATGACCCACCTGTCTTATTACCTTTGCCATATATGTGTGATTGCAGAAAATAGGAGAATACAAGCCTAGGGAGGAGATTTCAAACCAGTTTTGTTAGTGGGTTGCTTTCTTGGTGATCTAAGAGGGAGCTCACGCGAGTCAACCCGCGTAAGTCTCGAACTCTCTCATCTGTTGGTACTACTTGCCCTCGTTCTCGAATGAGGTTCCCGAGGGAATGATCTCAAAAGTCTCCCCTGAAACCCGAGATGCCTGTCGTCTGATCTTCTAGATCCGAAGGGCGAGATCAAGGCACCTGACCAGCTTGACGACTCCACTAGGGACTTACTAGCCCTTAGTCGGATTGTACTTGTTTGGTAAAGTTTCTCCCTTTATTTAATGCTTTTACACTTCGCTTATGGCTTGTAGGTTCTGTAACCCATTCACCCGGATAGAGGATTTTCTTATCCTGCATTCGCGCATTGTCCTTAGGGAACAAGTTCCTTCAACTTCGTTTCCAACCATCCCTTTGAGCAAAGACCCCTTGTCTAGCTCACAAGTCTTAACCTGGATTGGTCTCAAGTGGGACTTAACAGTCCCTCACTCCCCATCTCCTCGCTATGGAAGGCAACTTGCATCGGCAACACTTCTATTGCCACACACAGCATGCACCCAACCACTGGCAAGTCACTTACCGATCGTATTCTCGAGGTACGTCAGAAGGCTGCCCAGTCCTTTTTTCCAAAAGGCAAGGAAGTTTCCATTGCTTTTGTGGGTCACCGCAAGGCTACCCCTCACATTCTATCACCACTACAAGTCTTTATCCCTAAGGGCTCGACACATAGAGATGGAGGCCATGTAGCCTCCACCTCTTACACACACAACAAGGGTCGAGGGTTACCCACTCAATTCACACCTCGGGGAAACCCTTGTGCTACCTTGAGTCCACGTCCTGGATGGAACCTTCCAACGGCAGGTCCTGCGCAAGCTACTCATATGCATCCAACCACTCGAGACAACGCCATTGCTATGCTAACCCGAGTACATAGGAGACGACCTCCTCGTCCTCCTACTCTGCACACACAAGCGCACCCTGTGAGAGGAAGGCCTCCACCTATTCTCTTACAGTCAGCTACTCATAGTTCTCGGCCTCCTAAGGCCAGACCACTTGCTCGAGCTCAAGCAGAACCCCAGGTCACCCATGACCCTACTTTACGAGGCACACACGCGTCGCCGTCACAGATAGCCTCTCGCCCTCGACTCAGTCCTCCTCATGAGTCGGCCCTGCTCTTGCCTACCCCTGCATCTTCGAGCAAGCATCTTTAGCCTTGGTATTCGAAGACCTCCCCAAGAGTACCATCCTGAACCAGCCCTGTTATTTTGGTCATGTCTATGGAACCCATAAGAGAGCTCGCGGCAAAGACCTGATGGAAGATCATATCCTTCATCCTCCCTGGCCCAGGATGACCCTAGTCCCTAGCCCTCATCCCTTGTCACACCTGATGGAGATGGCTCTCTCTTGTGCAAAAAGAGCAGACCAGCAGCAGTTCCAATCACAGTTTTGGCGCGAGGCCCATCAAAGCCTCAAAGCTAAATGTGATAGACGTCTGTGGTTAGTGTCTTAGAAGATGACCCAGCCACTCAGCAGTCACGATCCCGAACCAACATATTGCCTACTTTCAGGCAACATGTCTAGAAACAGTGGCCGATGGGAGACTTCTTCTCCGTTAGTTTGTTGAAAACCTTGACAGCCCAACTTTGCAGTGGAACGCTCAACTCCCTTCAAACTCAGTACATACATGGGAGGAAATGCATAAACTCTTCTATCAGCGCTTCTATGAGGTCGAGAGAGAGGTCCAAACCATTGAGCTTCTCACCCTAACTCAAGACCCTGATGAGCCCTTAGACCAATTCATATCAAGATGGAGAAATTTGACTTCTCCTCATCCCAATTCGATGCCTGAGAAGGAAGCAATCCAAACTTGTGTGCAAAACATTCGACCTGATATTTCTCTACACGTCGAAGCCTTTAATCCGACTTCCATGTCAAAGTTGATCTCTAAATCAGTCCGCATAGAATGTCTGTCATGCCACCATGGTGGGTCGGACAACAGCCTGCCAGCACTGTGAATAACTGGGGCAATGGTAACCCTCGAACTAACATCGGGGGCAACCAACAAAAAGGAGTAATCAATGCAGCCGTCATGGTCACTGATCTCAAGAAGGCTCCCTCCCAAACTTTAGACCTCTCCAAAGGGATGAGCACAGCGAAAATAATGCCCCAGGTGGGTAAGCAACAACAATCGTACAATCGAGTACCCCCGTCGATGAATCTTAATCGAGATGATTATTTCCCCGGGCATAGGAACAAGGTCTATCCCTTTGAGAAGGAATGGGTCCCTGCATTACTCCGGTTATTAGTGGAACATAATATTATTCAAAAGCCAAGTTCCCTAAGCAAGCTGGCCTCAACACTCAGGTGAATTATTGTGCTTACCATCGAAGGATTAATCATCCTACAGATGACTTCTCCATGCTAAAAGATATTATCGAGGCCATGATTCAAAACATTCAGATAAAGCTTGAAGATTTAAAGAAGGCATTCGTGGCAGCAAAAGCTTCCCATGCAGTAACCTCCAAAAGGAACACAACGCCCTTGGTATCCTTTATGCCTTCTTTATTATAATGCTTCAGGAAGTTCTAATCACACCGAAACAGGCAAGGCAACCCCTATGCCTTGCTCAAGGGACTGAGGACCATTGGTGTCCGTATTACCATGTACTTGGACCTAGAGCTGGGAATTCTATCCCCATGACTTGCTCAATCTCTGGAATGACCTCTAGTTCATCTTCTGGCCAAGGTGGCTCAGAACTGGGGGCAGAGGGCGAGGACTCCTCTTCATGTGAAGCCAGAGTTTCCTCAGGGATGATTGTTAGGATGCCTCGATGAATAGGGGCTAAAGGGAGAGTTCTGCCTTGCCTTTCTTCCTCTTTGAACATGTTTACCAACGTTCTCCCCATGTCCTCAACATCTTCATGAGGTGAAGATTGCATCTTCGTTGTAGACTTGTGATCCCCCTCATTCAACTTCTGCGACAATGCCAGATCTGTGAAGTAATATTTAGCATCAGCATAGTGAGTTTTAGCTACAGGGAACGGTCTTTTGTCAGCAGAGATTGTATTCTATCTCCCATCTCAACTATACTTGAAGCACTGATGCAATGTCGATGGAACCACCTCCTGATCATGGAGCCATGGCCAGCCGAGGAGAATTGTATGAAGTGTCGATGTCGATTACATGAATGTGGGCATAATTGTTCTGCTCAACGATCTTAAAACGAAGACAAACCGTGCCAGCTGGCTTCTCTTTTGACCGGTTGAACCCATGAACTGTGAAGTGGTCACAGTAAGATCTTCGGACCCTAACCTTAATTGAGTAAGGATCCTCCTTGAACTAAGGTTGACTCCCGACCCTCCATCTAACATAATTTGGTTGATGGGGCATGCATGTAATTTGCCAGTGACAAAGAGAGGGCGATTATGAAACTTTTCTCCCAGCTGCAGATCGTCCTCTGAAAAGGTGATTGGCATACATCCTTCTAAAATCGCTTGGTCCACTTCAATAGGTTATACTTCAGTCTTGTACACCTCTGGGTTAGAGAGAGCCTGAACCAAGCCATCCGATAATCCTTTGAGAGCATGAGGGCATCGTAGATATTGAGGAGAGCTGGAAGCTTCCACAGATGCCCTATCACATCATATTTCACCTTTTCTTGATCATGGCTTTGAGCTCCTAGTCTTGCCGCTGGTTTGAGTGGTATGTTGGGTTGAGTAGCAGGTTTGGGTTGAAGAGGTTTATTTTGGCCTGCTGGATGACATGATTGCACGACGGGCTTAGTTCAGGTGATGGAGGTTGAGGTTTTGGAAGCGATTGAGTCGGAAGTATCACAGGGAATTGGAGAATAGGTGGATTGTTTGAGATATTGGGATTAGGAACAAGTCCAGGGAGTTGGAGGATAGGTGGACTGGTATTTGGATTAGGGCGTAGTGACAAACAAGGAAACTTCAAGGTGCCTGACTTCTGAGGTGGAGGCTGCAGCATTTTCTCTGATCTTAGGCTTATCTGTCCTGTGCTGGGTGATGCTCCGGAGATTTGCACCATATGACAAGCCTCTTGATCATAGAGGCTCTGCCCTCTTGATTCTCATGATCTCTATTCAAAGTCAGACTCTGGGGGCCACTAGGGTTTTTTCGACCTTGACTGTTTGTGCTTCTTTGAAGAAGATGGCTCTGCTTTAGCTTTAGCTTCCAAGGCATGCGTCCTGCTTATATTGGATCCTTCAAGTTCTCTGTCAAGCGCTTCGAAGTCTGGACAATTTAAGGTCGTACCTGCTAGAGACAGAGAAGAGGAAGGATGAGAAGTAGAAGAAGAAGAAGGAGAAGGGTAAGAAAGTGGGGGACTTTTGTGGTCGTTCCCCTCGTCAGACCGCTCTAGGCAGCAATTTACGCCATCACTAAGGTTGGACGTGTGCAGGGGGTCTTTTAGGTATTTCCTGTCATAGACCGTTAGCTTGTGCTTTTAACATCTTCACCCTGATGGGACATGATCTGAGGAGAGGATGACTTGGGGACATCTTGATGGGATGGAGAAAGAAGAAGAATAATGCCAAGGGTAAAGTCCAGTAAAGTTGGCAGTTGGGGAAGGGGCCTGAGAAATTCCTGCTCAACTGGAGGTTTGTTTATAGTGCAAAATAAGAGAGATCTTCAGAGGAAGATCCCTCAGATCTGAACACCCCAACAAAATTTTAAAAGAAGATGATAGATAATGTGAGGAAAATCGAATTCTGATCTGAGGCCAGATCCATCGAGAAACAGGCGGATCTGTTCTCAGATCAGGGCAGCGCCAGCATTGATCTGAATATGAAACATGAAATAAAAAGAAATAAAAACTAATATAATCTAATTAAAATGATATAAAAGCAGAAAATAAATAATTTTTCTTAGCAATTCGCCTTAAGACCATGTAAGAATCCGATCATCTTTCCCTCCTCTAAGTAGCAGGGAGGTTCTAATATCAGTCTTCCTCTGATTTCCCTTGACCCAGGTTGGCATCCAAAATCTCTTTGACAATGGTTGTTGAATTTTTGTTGACCTTTTCCTTTAAACTGCTCCACTTGGACCTTGATTTTGGGACTAAAAATCATTCTTAGTTTCCAAATCCCTTAGCCTTCTGTATGGACGGATAGGCCCATCAAGGTTTCCCGTTAATGGAGTACTTCATGTTTCAAATTAGGCTTTAATGTCTTTTGAAGTGTGAGGCATGAATGCCTTATTTAGTTATTTGCAAGGGGTGAGTGATCACCCCACTCCTTTTTGGTAACCTTTTTCATTACAAATTTCAAATTGTTTTTCGGAGGTTAACTCCATGATAAGCTCTTCTCAGTGCTCGAGCTTATGTGACTCTCGCACAAGAGGAGTGATTGAGTTGGTACTAAATGGCCTTACGACATGTTGGGAGTCAATAAAGAAGGATTCAATCTCATTAGTTTCCCTCGTTGTATTAAACGACCTAATGATGTGTTGGGATTCAACAAACAAGGGTTCAATCTCATTAGTTGTCCCTATTGTATCCTCTTCATGAAAGGAGTTTGCCCCTATTGAATATTCTGATGGGGTTTCCCCTGCAGGGCTTTCTGTTCCGTTGGGAACTTGCTCTTCACAAGATGCATTCTCTTGACAGAGTGGTGCTCTGGTTATCGAAGTTGTGCTCATGTCATTAATGACTTTTAGAGAGCCTGCCTTTTGAGGAGGTAACGTAGTCGGATTTTCAATATCCAATTCTTGATCCCAGATTGGTGGATCATTCAAGAAATCTTGTGAAAGTAGCATAAGTGGGCCCCTTAGAATTTTCAAAGGTTTGTGCTCCATCAACTCTAGTAAAGATGTCAAATCTTCGAGAATAGTCAAATTTGGGCTCTTTGCTTTTCCATCATCTATAACTGGCACCTCGAGAGGTGACTCGGTTAAATCTTCTGAGCATGGCTCCTCATCCCTTATAGGTGGGTTGGTCAAGAAGTCTCGTGAAGGTGGCCCAGGTGAGCCCCTTGGATTTCTTAATGTTTATCTTTGTTTGATATTTGAGGTGTTGGCCCCTTATTTGGAAGTACAATAGGAGACTTTGGGGTGTTGACCCCGTTTTTGGAAGCTGATCCCTTCTCGTTGATCTGGTTCACATCAATTTCTAACACGTCGTCCTCATCATTGATCCCTCTTAGGTGGGTCGTCAAGGTTTTGAGGTGAAGGGCTTTCTCTTAGCACTTGCTCATTTTCTCCCTCATGAGTTGTTGTCTAAGAATTAAGGTTTTTCCTGTCATAATGGGCTTGGGAGTCCATAGCTTCAAAACCTTGGTTGAGTTTATGCTCGAGTTCATATTGCAGTTGTGAGTTTGATTAGTTGCCACACACGTATGAACCATTTATTGTATTAACTTGGAATGAAGGTTTCATTTGGCCTAGTGTGGTTCTCGATGATGGGGATTTCTTGTGCCACTTTTGGGGCGTATCTTGGAGTGGAATTCCATATGCGATACCGCTTTCTTTTTTCCTCTCGTTGGTTATGGACTTGGAGCTAAGATCATCCTCAGTACTTTGATCGTGAGTATCCTTGGTCATTAACTCCTGTATAAGGTTATGCTCGCTTTGTTCTTCATCTACTAGACTTTCCAACTGGTTTCTTTTTACGCTCTAAGACCTTTGTGGATGTTCTTCGGGTTTGGGCACAGCTTGTAATTCCCCTGAGTTAATCAGGTTGACACCAATATCCTTTGTCGAGACATTTAGAGTTTCTGATTCTTTTTTCCTGTAAACATCTTCCTTTTTGACACTTATCATGCCATTATCGATGAGATATTGAACTCTATTTCTAAAGCTCGACATTCGTCAGTGCTATGGGCATAGTTTTGATGTCAATAGCACCATCGAGATGTATCGCCTCCATGGAAAGGAGGAATCTTGGCTGTTGTTAGTAATTCTATGAGCCTTGCCTTAAGCAGCTTCTTCATGACATCGATCATAGGCTCATCAATGGGAGTGAATTCCCTTGGTGTTGAAGTCTATAATCTCCATGTGGTAGAATGATATTTGGTCTTTTCTTGTGAATGGTTTGCTAAAGGGTTACTTTTCTTGATCATGTTCACCTTTCCCTCTTGAGAAGGTTTTTCAACTGCCGCTTTATCTTCCTTGGCTCACTCATATCGCGATATTCTTTCAAGAATAACATCAAATGAGTAATGGAATGTCCCCATACTGAAGAAAGTGACATATTCTGGAGTCATGTTCTCTAATGCCAAGCTTACCCTCACAGCTTCAGGGAGTGGAGTTTCAGTGACTCGCATAGCGGCCTCTCTGAATCTGGTTATAAATAGGGAAGGAGATTAGCCCGATTTCTATTTGATGGAAGTTAACTCACCAAGGGTGATGGTTCTCAGCCTTCCTCCAATATAGCGAGAGGAAAATTGCTTGAACATTTGGTCAGGAGTTGCTTGAGGTTATCGTTCATGAATCTTCAGTGCGACATCAAGGGTTTCTGATAATTTATGCGAGAACATTACCTTAAGTTGGTTGGGTCGGTCTCGCAGTGTGTGGACCATCAATAAGTAGGTGTTAATGTGTGTCTCAGGATCCTCGTTCCTTAAAAATTTGTTTTTGAACTGTGGCATCACAAACCCCATTGATAGATCTTCTAGGTGTCCTAGAATTTATTGTACATAAGCTTTAAGAGTTGAGAAATCCCATATTCTCATTTTCTCTATAGAATCTTGGAGGTGTTTTGTACGAGCGATTTGAGCCGTCATTATAGCTATGAGCCAGCTCGATTGTATGGTCTAATGAACCTGACTTTGTGGAATGTGGCTCGTATAAACTGGCTGTGGGGCCCATGTAGCGGGGTGCCCCAAGGACTGAGCCTGATGTGTTGAACTTCATGTACCGGTTGTCGGCTTGTAGACTCACCTGAGTTGAATTAGTATACCCATTCGAAGGTTGCACAACTTGGCCATGTAAGGAGGCCTACAGGATAGTGTCACCACTTAATTGGGATGGACGATCTAAGTTGCTATTACGATTAGACCTCTGACCTTGGGCGGTTAAGTCTACCTGACCCTGACCTTGAGTGGATGATCTATCCCTAGGGTTAGGGCATTCTCTTGCCCCAGCACTGGACTGAAAGAGTGAAGGAATGTCATAACTACTGCTAGAGGGAGTCTGCCCTCTAGGTAGTCTTGGGCTCGAGTGATGATTAGAACTAGACCCCTGGCCCGTAGTGGGCTAGATTAGTAAGAAAACAGCCCTAGGATTATCCTGGTTTGAGCAAAAATGTTGGACTTGGCCCATGGCTTGAGCTTCCAACCTGACTTTCCCGGAGTGACTACGCTGGATGGTATACCCTCTATTAAGCAGATCTTGAAAGTAAGCATGCACCTTAAGATTGTCTTTATATCGAGTTAGATCAAAGCCCTGATCTTTACTAGTGATGGGTTGCTCGAGTAGACTTTCCGTAGTTGTATATGAACTCATTCGCCCACTAACTGGCTGATTGCTAAGACTGAAATGTTGGGCTGCAAATTGACCATCGCGATTCACACAACTGAGATGGGCTGACTCAGAGATTTGGGCTGGGGCCTTATTCTTGTTGTGCCGACTGGATTTGAGGATAACCCCTATGTCTTAGTGGATTTCCCTCGAACTGACCTCTTGACTATTCAAGGTGTTATGAACCTTATCAACCTGTTGGCTCGTGACTTCTAACTGGTGGCCTTGAAGGCGGCTTGGACGGCTAAGTTTGGTTCCATGTGGGTCGAGAGTCAGCTTATTGACGTGAGTGCTATTCATGATTTGTGAGGGAGCACTGTGATGGTACCTCTCGGATGGACTAGGTTCTCTAGATCCAGACTGAGCTGGGGCCACAGGGTTGGACCTTGCTCTGCTATGATTATGGGTCATGATTCCTAGACTCGGTGATATCTAGACTCGATGCCCATGGGTAGACCTAGTCTGACTCTAAGGGAAAAACCCTAAATAAGATCTAGGCTAAGACTAAATTGGATGAAACCTACTAGACTCAATGGGTTTTGGTTCAGACGTTGAACTAGGGTAAGCCTACTCTAGCTTTAGAGACAATTCTAAGCTTAGACCTATACTAGAACCTAAATTGAGATCTAGACTAGGTGGGTATGAGTCTCAGCTCGGACCAAGAGTGGGTTTAGGTTCGAACCTAGGTGTGAGCCTAGTTCGGACCTGGACTGAGATGGGTGCAAGCTTGAGCGTGGACCAAGAGGGTTCCGAAGATCAGACGAGGTGTGGACCCGGACTGGATCAAGGTTCATTTGGCACGAGCCCCTGGCTCGGACCAAAAGGGGGCCTAGGTTCGGACCTGGGTGTGGACCTGGCTCAAACCTAGGCTATGCTGGGTATAACATGTACTTGGACCCAGAGAGTTTTGATGATCAGACTAGGTATGGACCCGGACTGGATCAATGATGAACTAAGAACGTGCCCTCGGCTCGGACCGAGAGGGGACCTAAGTTAAGACCAAGGCAAAACCTGGTTCGGACCTAGGCAAAGCTGGGTACAAGCTTGGACTTGAACCCAGAGGGTTCTTCTCGGACTAAAAGCTAGCTCGGTCTGAGATCTAAAATTAACTAACAAAAATAAGCAAGCACAAAACATGAAAACTTTTGACCTAGATTATAGGTAGGCTTGGCTTGAGAGTGGTTTCTAACTATTGAAATGCAGCTAGGCTGATACAGGTCCCCACATAGATCCTAGCCTCCTGTTATTAGATGTTCACCAAGTTCTACTATATGCAGAATTGCTTTCAGGCAAAGGATTACGGAGGGGCGCTCACAGTTAAAGTTACGCAAATCCCAACCGCCTTGACTCTCAAAGCTAGGTTACCCTCACACTGTTAACATGGATTTTGGGGGTTTTCGAAAATATTTGTTGGTTTCCTTAGCATTCTCGGTCTGGTGTGCGCAAGTGTGTGTAAAGAAGCACGCAAACAAAAATAAAGTAGCAAGCAGCAGGCACACAACGCAACAAAAATGTGAGCACTTGGTGCAAATCGTGCCAAGTGAGCTGCGCTTCGGGTCGGGATTTTGACTGACCAAAGCACAGTTCAGATGTGGGGGTAAGCAACCTCTAAAAAGGTATATAATAAATAAAAGTGGAACCAGGCACAACTTGTGCCTAGTTGAGCGCATCCAAAGTCGAGGGTGACTCGATCAAGGCACAATTAGAGAGAGTGCAGGTGACCCCAGAAAATTTTTTTTTTAACACCTTTTTGTTTAATGAGGAGAGAAAGAAGCAGCAAAATGTTGAATTAAAAGCAGAGAAATGAAAGAGATTTTGTTTTTTTACAATTTTTTTTTTTGTAAATATTCCCTCATTTTTAATTTTTTTTTTTTTATGAACACGAAATGACTTACAAAAAGAAACTTTTGTAGCATAAATGAATTTTTTGTTTTTTTTGGCAAACAAAATTTTTCTTTTCCAAAAATGAGATGCCTCAAAAAAAGTTTTTTTTTTTATGAAAGCAAGATTATATATATATATATATATATATATATATATATATATATATATATATATATATATCAAAGCAAGATTGCCTTTAAAATATTTCATTTTTGCCTTTAAAATATTTTAAAAGCTAGATTGCCTTTAAAATATATCAAAGCAAGATTGCCTTTAAGAAAGATGGCCTCAAACACCCACACTTTTTCCTTTTTGTTTTTTGTTTTTTGTTTTTTGCTTTTTTTTTTTTTTTTATTTCAAAGAAATTTTTATTTTCCTTTTTTCAAAAATGAGAAAGGCCATAATTTTCTTTTTTTTTTTTTTTTAAAAAAAGCAAGATGGCCTTAAAAGAAATTTTGTTTTTTTAAAAGACTAGTGGCTTTATTAATATATATTTTTGTTTTTTCTGTCTCCCACACCCTAAAACTCTCACTCTTTCACGATCTTTTCTTCCTATTTTCTCTAAATCTCCTTTCCCTATTTCTTCTCCCTATTTTATCCCAATTTCCCTTCCCTATTTTCTCCCAATCTCCCTTCCCTATCCATCTCTATCTAAATCTTCCATATATTTCCTCTGAAGGGATTTGTTGCTATCGATGTAAATCTCCTCTCGAGGGAATAGTTTCTGTCTAGTCCCCAAAATCCTTTTAACAGCTCACACACCTCATCCCACTTAACTTAAAGTCACGTATTATTGATATGAAAAACTATCCCATGAATACCAAAAAAGAAAAAAATTCTTCCATGAATATCAATAAAAGATTAAGGAAGAAGAGACCAAATAATGTTTTGAACGTGAATACCAATAGAGACGACTAACAATTAACCCAAAGTGATAACTACGGAACAACTCCAAAAAGAAAGCCCTATCTCTTAATAAAAAACTCTACCTCTTTTAATAAGATAAAGGAAAATAAATAAATAACAAGGAAACCTTATGAGGAAAGAAAAGAAGACAACAACGAACTACAAAAAAATAAGGAAACTAAAGTCAAAATCCCAAAAGATAATATTTATGCCCTTCTCTCTCTTTCTCTCTGTCTAAAACTCACAAAAGTACAAGGAGAAGAAAATAAATTAGAAAACATTGAGATCTAAAAATTTATAGTCGTAAACAAAGACATGCAAGTTCCCTAAAATACAAAAAAATTATTTGGAACAGATCCAAGCCCTTAAAAAGTTGGAGTAGGTGGAGAGAGAAGAAAATAGGAAGTTGAGTAGCCCTTTTGAATAGAGAAAAGCATGAACCCAAAACGACCTTTTAGAAGTAGAAAAGAAATAGACACATAAACATAAACATGCTCTTATCACAAAAGTCCAATGAGTGATCCTTTTTCTTTCCTTTTTTGTTACTTACGAACAATAATAATAATAAATAAATAAAATGAAAATAAATACTATGGGAAAAAGGAAACAAAAACAAGATTTTCCTATGAAAAATATTATTATTTTTTGTTTCTTTTGGATTTGTTTTTTTTAAAAAAGGCCCTAAGAAGGAGATCGGGGCTGCTTTTATTTTTTATGTTTTTTCGTTCACAGATTTAGCTCGAAATGGCCCACAGTGGGCGCCAAACTATTTATAGTGTAAAATTAGAGAGATCTTCAAAGGAAGATCCCTCAGATCTGAACACCACAAACTAATTTAAAAGAAGATAATAGATAATGTGAGGAAAATCGAATTCTGATCTGAGGCCAGATCTTCCGAGAAACGAGGGGAGCTGTTCTCAAATCAGTGGTAGCGCCAGCATTGATCCGAATATGAAACACAAAATAAAAAGCAATAAAAACTAATCTAATCTAATTAAAATAAAATAAAAGATGAAAATAAATAATAAAAGAGTAAGAAATGATACCAAACTTGACCTGATGGCCCGAGACTCCCGAGCCTTCTGGGGCTCGCCCGTATCAAAACTAGTCGTCCTTTTGTCTCTCTGAGTCGCATGTTCACCAAAACATCTTTGGTTTAAGAAGATGGTTGTGCCCTAAGGGTAGATCTAGGGTGGTTGTGTCATAGTCTTATGTTTTCTCAGACTTAGGTTTCCTCTAGGAGACAATGAACACTTTTGTTTATGATTTGAAGCAGTTTCTAGGGCTTTCTCTTCTCTCGTATAACTCCCTCTGGTTTTTTCTCTCTGATCTCTATCTGTTATCTTTCTTTTTTTTTCTCTTTGATCTCTATCTGTTCTCTTCCCTAAGGTTCGGATTCTGATCTCTCAGATTTTTTATCCCTATCTGCTCTCTCCTTAGGTTTGGTCTCTCTCTTCCCACTTCAAATGACCATGAAAAGAGGGTTTATAGGGGTCAAAACCGCTTGGGAGGATATACTCACATACCCTACACGTACTTATCGAAAAAAATGGGCTTACTAGGCTAAGTGTGATCTTAAGAGTTCAGGAAACCACAGAATTTACGAGATTTAAAATGGGGTGTCTACAAGGTTGATCCATCTTATTTCTTCGACGAGTTACCCTTGGTGCCCGTCTCTTTCTGGTTTTCTGAGGTAGTGCCCTAACTTGGCGGACTGCTTCTCACCCTAAAGACTTTCGTCTGCTTCGCTGCTGGTGGACTATCCATGGCTGGGAAGTCGAGGGTTCAGCAGAGCCTGAATCATTATTAGGAAGGCCTTATGTTGGAAGATCCTCTTGCACCGGTGGATCAGTGGCTTGGGAATCACTTACTGGGACATTGTAAAACTCCTGACATTCTCGCATTTTCTTTGCAAATATATCATGGAAACTGGTGTGTTCCCATAAGTAGTGGCCCCATAGCTGGTGATACGGGCGCCAACAGTCCTCAGTTCCCTGTGCAAAGCGTTGAGGCTGCCTTGTGGGCTTCGGTGTGATTAGGCCTTCCTGAAGCATTATAATAAAGAAGGAGTGAGAGATACCAAAGGCTTTGTCTTCCTCTTTGACAGTTACTGCATGGGAGGCTTCTGCTGCCCCGATGGCCTTCTTTAAGTCTTCAAACTTTATCTGACCCTTCTGAATCAGGGCCTCGATAATATCTTTTAGCGTGAATCAATCATCTGTTGGGTGATTGATCCTTCTATGGTAAGCACAATAATTTGCCTGAGTATCAAGTTCATCTTACTTAGGGAATTTGGCTTTTGGAAGCTCGATCATATTCTGTTCCAATAATAACCAAAACAGTGCAGGGACCCATTCCTTCTCAAAGGGGTAGACCTTGTTCGTATGCCTTGTGAAATAATCATCCCGATTAAGATTTGCCGGTGGGGGTACTCGATTGAACTACTATTGTTGCTTGCTTTCCTAAGGAGTTGTCTTTACTGTACTCACCCCTTTGGAGAGGTCCAAAGTTTGGGAGGGAGCCTTCTTCGAATTAGTGACTGCGACGGCTGCACTGATCACCCCTTTTTGTTGGCTGCCCCGGTTGTTAATCAAAGAGCTGCAATTACCCTGGTTGCTCCCCAAGCTCGCAAGCAGTCATGGTGGCGTGAAAGGCTTTCTATGCGGACTGATTTAGAGATCAACTCTGACATGGAAGTCCGATTAGAGTCTTCGGCGAGTAGAGCAATTTCAGGTCACATGTTTCGCATACAAGTTTGGATTGCTTCCTTCTCGGGCATGGGATTGGGATGGCGAGCAGCTAAATTTCTCCATCTTGATATGAACTGGTCCACGGGCTCATGGGGTCTTGAGTCAAAGTGAGAAGCTCGTTGGTTTGAACTTCTCTCTCGACCTCACAGAAACAATGGTGGAACAACTTCTCCATTTCCTCCTAAGTATGCCCTGAGTTTGGGGGAAGTCGAGCATACCATTAAAAAGCAGGGCCGTCAAGTGTTTCAACAAACTCACTGAGAAGAAGTCTCCCATCGGCCACTGTTTCTCGACATGCTGCCTGAAAGTGAGCAACATGCTGGTTGGGGGATGTGGTTCCGTTGAATAAGGGAAACTTCCCTTTCTTGTAATCTAAGGGAATCGAGACCTAGTCAATGTAAGAAAGATACAGCCTTAGATAAGGCGTTGCACCCTGCATCCCGAAATTTTCCTGTTCTTTAAGCTATGTGTGACCATAGCTTCTATGTCTGCTTGTGAGACGAGGTGAGGGACAGAGTTATCCTGTGAGGCAGAGGGAAGGGATTGCCTTGGAGGTGCACCATCGGAGTGATGGGAATTGACCTCATGGTTAGCTAATTGTCACACGGTATCTGTACGATCAATCTTCTCCATCATTGCGTGCACCATACCTTCAAACTTATTCATGTGGTCTTCCTGCGAGTCAGGTTCATCTATAACCATCACGCTGGCTGTTTTTTTGGGGAGGTCAGCCTTAGTTGCAGTTGAGGGCTTGTGAACTTGACGGGTCTCAAGTGACAGATCGATCAGCAGAGGGCCAGCATGCCCTAACTGCACTCGACTTTTGTATGCCGATTGTGTTAGGATCGATGCTTGACGGTCTTGGGACCATGGCTGCTAAGTGGCTAGGTCATCTTCTATGACACCAACCACAGTACAGGGCTCAAGGAATTCTTCTTCAGGCTTCGTGGTCTGAAGAGGGCTCAAGCGAAGAGGGTCATCAGAGCTAGTTACTCCGACTGCCTTGATCACTTGCTCGGTGAGAATTCATAGACCCCTATCGTGTTTAGCTTTGAGGTTTTGATTGACCTCACGTCAAAACTATGATTGGGACTACGGTTGGTCGGCTCTTCTTGCATAAGAGAGAGCTATCTTAATCATGTGCGGTAAAAGATGAGGGTCAGGGACTGGAGTCATCTTGGGCTGGGGAGGATGACGGACTTGATCTTCCATCAGGTCTTTGCCCCAAGCTCTCTTATGTGGTCCAGACACACGATCGAAATGACGAAGCTGGTTCAGGATGGTGCTCTTCGAGAAGGTCTTCGAGTACCATAGCTGAAGGTGCTTGCTCGAAGAAGGAGGAGTAGGCAAAAGCAGGGTTGACTCATGAGGGCACCTGAGTTGAAGGCGAGAAAATATCTGTGACAGTGACGCATGTGCGCCCCGCGAAGAAGGATCATGGGTGACCAGAGGGTCGGCTCGAGCTCGAGCAAGTGATCTTGCCTTAGGAGGTCGAGAACTACGAGCAAGTGTCTATAAGAGAACAAGTGGAGGCCTGCCCCTTACAGGGTGTGCTTGTGTGTGCTGAATAGGAGGATGAGAAGGTCATTTCCTGTACTTGGGTTGGCACACCAATGGCATTGCCTCGAGCAGTGAGATGCATATGAGCAGCGTGTACAGGACTTGGCCTTGAGAGGTCCGATCCTGAGCGCTGACTAGAGGTAACATAAGGGTTGCTCGGAGATGTGGCTCAAGTGGGTGACCCACGAGCCTTATGGTGTGTGCGAGGGGTGGAGGACACATGGTCTCATCCTTGATGTGTTGAGCCTCTAGGGATAGAGACTCATTGTGGTGTAGAAATATAGGGGGAAGCCTTGCGGCGACGCACAGAACAGTGATAACTTGCTTGCCTTTTGCAGAAAGGGACTGGGCAGCCTTCCGGCATACCTCGGTAATACAACCAACAAGTGACTTGCCCATGGCAGGGTGCATGCTGTGTTTGGCAACAGATGTGCTGCCAATGCAAGGCGCCTTAGTGGAGGTTCCACCAGAGCGAGGAGATGGGGAGTTAGAAACTTTTAGGTCCCTTCTCATGCCAATCCAGGTTAAGACTTGGAAGCTAGATCTGGGGTCTTTGCTCAAAAGAAGGGTTGGGAACGAAGTTGGAGGAACTTGTTCCTTGGGGACACTAGCGAATGCGAGGATGAGAAAATCCTTGATCCGGATGAATGGGTTACAAAACCCCAGCAGCCATAAGTGCAGATACAAAAAATAAAAGGAGAAACTTAGCCAAATAAGTAAGATTCAACTAAGGGGTAGTAAAATCCTAGTGGAGTCGCTAAGCTGGTTGGGTGCCTCGATCTCACCCTCCGGATCAAGATGATTGGGTGGCATGCGTCTCGTGGTTCAACGAGACCCTGGACTTTTGAGATCGCTCTCTCGAGAACCTCATTTGAGAGCAAGGCCAGGTATTACCAACCGATGAGAGAGGAATTTAAGGTGGGTTCAAAACTTACTCAGGCTGGCCCACGTGGATGCCCTCTTAGATCACGAAGAAAGCCCCCCAGTAGTAAAACAGGTTCGGAATCGCCTCCCTTGGCTTGTATTCTCCCGTCTTCAGCAATCACACACAGATGGCAAATGTTAGAAGACAGGTGGGTCAACATACCTCACCTTGCCTTCGAGTGAACGTATACAAGCATGCACATTTCAAAAAGAAGAAGAGAATAATGAGAAAAGAAAGATGGGAGAGAGAAGAATTTGATCAGGCGGGGAGATGAACACAATGACTAAGCTGGTAGGTAATTGGCCTGAGGTGGCAGTAAAACGGGCTCGGTAACTCAAACTAGCTCAACAGAATTACTACTATATGTCAATACTGATACTATCTAGCTAGACATAGTGGTTAGTTTATCGTGGTAGTAAAACGGGCACAGTAATTGTAGCACAACAACATTACGGCTAGATGACAAGAGTACCGTGGAAGGCTAATCTTAACCCCTCTTAATCAAACGAAAGAATAACAGAAGGAATGGAGATCTTAGAGGGAGAATAAGAAATAAGATAAGAGAAGAAGAGAATAGAAAGAATAAGAGAAAGAGAAGAAAGGGAGAGAGGACACAGACGGTGCTAAGCCTCGCTGACTGTATTAGAAGAAGAAGAGAGAGAGGACACAGGCAGCTGTTTGAACGCATTTTTCAGCACATTGGACCTCGATGCGGAATAAAGAGGTAGCAAGTCAATAAAGCCTACAAACCAATAGAAATTTTGAAAGTCTCAGAATGGTGCTAAAATTGGTCAAGATCTTCATCAGCACTCCAAAAGGCCACCTGTCAACATTTATTATGATCATACATGTCTAGGCAGTGAGCACAGAAATAATTTCAAAAACATCGGCCTCTAGCACCTTGAAATAGCCTTAACTAGAACTATATTTTTGGTGTGACAAATAGCGGTGGGACCACCGTCATTCGATCCAACACGGTCGAAAATCCCTAAGGGACAAGTTTTGGCTTAATCGAGCACTCTAGGACAAAGTTATGGGGAAAATACCAAAAGGGGTAGGACACACACTATTCCCGTGTTGCCACCCTGAACCAAAACACCATTAAAGGTGGTTGTTTTAACAGTCACAACCAGTAACTTTCGGGCCTATATCTCTCACTCGTTACAAGTCAAATCACTCTCAAATTTTGTGAGCATGTTCATCTCAGCAAGGCGAGCGTTTGATAAGTGGTATGCCACGTGATGATGCCCGAGCAGGGAGAAATAGTAGAGAGAAGTCACTGATCCGTGAAGAAGGTTGCGGAAATTCAGCAGCAACACACCCCACTCTGACGACCAAATACGACGCTCGCGTACTCGATTACCACAAAAAGAATTGCATTATGTGCATGAGGTCCGTGGCTATCTCTGGTCTGCCTCGCATACGATGAACAGTTGCATTTCACACATGAAGGCATCAAAGCTGCCCTAAATTCTGGCCGCCATTTCAAGATTTTTGCCAAAAACTTATGACGACGAAATCTTCATCCAGATGCAAAATCCAGCTGCGTTTGTTGCAATGTGATCGTGACGGCATGCTTAGTGTGAATCAACAAAAAAAAGGATAAAAACATCAAGGAACGAGTGCACTATTGATCCGAAGTTTTCAAGATTCATCCAAAATTTAGGTCTCATGATCATGGCTCAAAAAAAGATAAATTGGTATCAAATCGATCATCATGCCAAGCCCTACAATAAGGCAATCATATTTCGATCAAATAAGCATCAGAACAACCCGGGATCAGTCACGAAAGATCACGCAAGTTCTCGGGCAATAGCAGGGATTGTTCTGAAAATCCACACATTGTTAGGCAGGGGCAAAACATTAACTTTTCACCTATTTTTAGAATTTTTTTTCAATTAATTAAATTGTAATTATTTTCAATTCTAGGTAGTTTTTGAGCGTCCACCCATGTTTGAGCCCAATTCTATATAAGCATGTAAAGCTCAATTGTAAAATCCCCATGTATTGATTCTTAAAGGTTCAATAAACACTTCAATTTTGCTTAAGCTTGTGGGTGCATCTTGGAGACAAAGAGAGGAAGGTAACTTTCTCTCTCCTCCCCTCTTTCTCTACTCCCCTCATTCTCTCTCCTCTCCTCTTTCTCTCTCTTCTTCTCATCTCTCTTTCTCTCTCTTCTTCTCATCTTCATCTCTCTTTTTCTCTCTTCTTCTCATCTCCATCTCTCTTTCTCTCTCTTCTTCACATCTTTATCTCTCTTTCTTTCTCTTCTTCTTATCTCTATCTGCCTCTCTCTTCTTCCCATCTCTATCTCTTTCTCTCTCTTCTTCCCATCCTCTATCCCCTTCTTTAAACACAATCAGTGACGCTCAATGCCGATTGCATCCCCTCTCTCTCCTCTATCTAGCCTAGTTGGTGAAGCTCAGCACCGACTACATCTTCTCTCTCTTCTTAGAACATAGTCAATAATGTCTAACACTGACCGTGTCTCTCTTTCCGTTGTTCTTATAACACAGTCGGCAAAGCCTAGCGTCGACTGTCTCTCTCTCCTATCTTCTTAAAAAAAAAAAACACAGTCGGCGATGCCTAGCACGGCTGTGTCCTTGTTGGCCTATCTCTCTCTAACACAGACACTGATACCTAGCACCGCTTATGTCCTCTTTATCTTCTTCTTCTAACATAGCCAGCGATGCCTAGCGCCGACTGTGTATTCTTTCTCTTCTTCTTTCAACACAGTCGACGATGTCAGGCGCCGACTGTGTCCTTCTCCCTCCTCTCTCCTTCCTTCTCTCTTCTCTCACACTATTTTCCACCTTTCTTTCCCTTCCTCTCTTTCTTTCTTTTCTCCTCTTATTCTCTTACTTCTTATTCTCTCGTTACGATTTCCATGCCTTATGTTATCCTTTCGTTTGACTAAGAGGGGTTGAGATTAGCCTCTTAAGCTAGCCATGTCATCTAGCCGTAATGTTCTTGTGCCATAATTACTGTGCTCGATTTATTGCCACGACAGACTAACCATCTCCTCTAGTCAGCGAGTATAGGTATTGACATCTAGTAGTAACTCTGTTGAACCGGTCTGAGTTAGCAAGCCCATTTTACTACCTCGTCAGACCAATTACGTACTAGCATAGTCACTACGATGATCTCCCCACCTAGTCAAATTCCTCTCTCCCCCATCTTCCTTCTCTTATTCTTCTCTTCTTCTTATGGATGTGCACGCTTGTGTATGTTCACCAAAGAGACATGGTGAGGTCTGTTGACCCACCTGTCTTATAACATTTGCCATATATATGTAATTGTAGAAAACAAGAGAATACAAACCAAAGAAGACGATTCTAAACCAGTTTTACGACTGGGAGGCTTTCTTCATGATCTAAGAGGGTACCCACGCTAGCCAACCAGAGTAGGTCATGAACCCACCTTAAATTCCTCTCTCATCGGTTGGTGATACTTGCCCTTGTTCTCGACCGAGGTTCCTGAGAGATCTATCTCAAAACAGCCCAGGTCTCCTCTGAAACCCGATACGCGTGCCACCCGATCATCCTGATCTAGATGGAGAGATCGAGGTACGTAACCTGCTTGGCGACTCCACTGAGGACTTATTATTCCTTAGTCAGATCGTACTTATTTAGCTAGTTTTTCCTTTTTCTTTTCTGTATTCAGACATCACTTATGGTTGCTGGGTCCTGTAACCCATTCATCTGAATCAAGGATTTTCACATCACCGCATTTGTGAGTGTCCCCAAGAAACAAGTTCCTTTTGAGCAAAGACCTCTTGTCTAGCTCCCAGGTCATAACCTAGATCGGTGTAAGGACTTGAAGGTCCCTCACTCCCCATCTCCTCGCTCTGGTGGAACCTCCGCCAAGGCACCCTGCATTGGCAACACGTCAGTTGCCACACATAACATGCACCCAGCCATCGGCAAGTCACTTGTCGGTCTTACTGTCGCCCACATTCTTGCACCACCATGAGTCTCTATTCCTAGAGGTTCAACACATAGAGGCAGACGCCATGTGGCCTCCACCTCTCACACAAACCATAAGGCTAGTGGGTCACCCACCCGAGCCATACCTCGGGCAACTCTTATGTTACGTCAAGTCCGTGTCTAGAATCAGACCTCCCAAGGCCAGGTCCTGTACACCTGCTCATATGCATCCCACCACTCGGGGCAATGCTGTCATTGTGTCAACCCGAGTACGCAGGAGATGACCTCCTTGTCCTCCTACTCAGCACACACAAGCGCACCCTATAAGGGGTAAGTCTCCACCTGTTCTCTTACAGACACCTGCTCGTAGTTTTCGGCCTTTTAAGGCCAGATCACTTGCTCGAGCCTAGGCTGACCCTTAGTTCCCCCATGATCCTTCTCCGCGGGGCACACACATGTCGCTGTCATAGACAGCCCCTTGCCCATAACTCAGGCATCCTCATGAGTCAACCATGCTCTCACTTCCTCCCCCTTCTTCAAGCAAGCACCTCCAGCCATGGTACTCGAACACCTTCCCCAAGAGTACCATCCTGAACCAGCCCCATCATTTTCATCTTGTCTATGGAGCCCACAAGGGAGCTTGAGAAAATGACCTAATGAAAGATCGAGTTCTTCATCCTCTCCGACCTAAGACGACCCAGTCCCTGACTCGCATCCTTTGCTGCACCTGATGAAGACAACTCTCTCTTGTGCAAGAAGAGCTGACCAGCCGCAGTTCCGATCACAATTTTACGCCGAGGTCCATCAAAGCCTCAAAGCTAAGCATGATAGAGGTCAAAAAATTAAAGAAAGCAGCTTTGATAGCCCTCTCCACCTAAATCCCTCTTCAGATGATGAAGCCTGAAGAAAAAGGCCATGAGCTCTGCACTGCGGTTAGTGTCGTAAAAGATGACCCAGCCACTCAATAGCAACGGTCCCAGCACCCTCGAGAACCGGTCCTCACACGATCGGCATACAAGAGTCGAGTCCAGTCGAGGCACGCTAGCCCCCTACTTACCGATCTATCGTGCACGACCCGTCATGTTCGCAAGCCCTCCGCTGCAACCAACACTGACCTCCATAGAGAAATAGTCAGTGTAATGGTTGTAAGCGAGCCCGATGACGTGCATGAAGAGCGCATGAACAAATTCAAAGATATGGTGGGCATGATGATGGAAAAGATCGATCGTATAGATGTCGCACGCCAATTAGCTAACCATGAGGTCAATTCCCATCACTCAGATGGTGCACCTCCACGGCAGCCCCATCCTTCTTCCTCACAGGACAATTCTATCCCTCACCCCGTCTCTCAAGCACACATTGATGCTATGGTGATGACAAATCCCGGGGATACAGGGTGTGACGCCTTATCAAAGGTTGTATCCTTCATACATCGACTAGGTCTCGTTTCCCTCAGATTACAAGAAAGGGATGTTTCCTCTATTCAACAGAACCATGTCCCCAAACCAGCATATTGCCCACTTCCAGGCAGCATGTCGAGAAACAGCGGATGGCAGGAGAGTTCTTCTCCGTCAGTTTGTCGAACCCTTAACGGCCGAGCCCTTCATTGGTATGCTCGTCCCCAAACTTAGTACATACATGGGAAGAGATGGAGAAATTGTTCTATCAACACTTCTATGAGGTCAAGAGAGACGCCCAAATTATTGAGCTTCTCACCCTTACTTAAGAACCCGATGAGCCCGTGGACCAGTTCATATCAAGATGGAGAAATTTGGCCGCTCGCCATCCCAATCCTATCCCTGAGAAGAATAGGATGTCCACACATCTCAGAAGAATACCATCAAATGACCGTCTGAAGAGAGCATCTCCTTCAAGGAGGATATCCTTGGTAGACATTCGACGTATATTATTGCGTTCGGCACCGTCTTCTCGAAGCTTGCCATGTTTTAGGAAACTAGTGATAAGCTCTCTCCAATCTTCCACTTACTCAATTTCCACGCACATTGGTTCGAAGAACTTTGCCGCTTAGTTTCGAGCCTTAGTTCCTTGACTCCGTGCCATTTCTTGTTCAGTCTTAATTACTTCCATAGCTGATAGAAGTGCTCCGAATAGATAAGGAGGGCACCCGAGGAAGATATTCCTCTCATCATCCGTGTCTACCTCGGTTCTTAGTTCAATGTGTCTCCATTCTTCCACCCAAACAAGCATGGGTCCAAATGATGACAATTGAATTGTAGCCCCGAGTTTCATAAGTGCATCAACCTGCGAGTTTAGCCTCCTGGGGATGTGACTTAAGCATACGTCCTCAAACTGGGCCATATACGATTTTACAGTAACGTGATAAGGCTTGAGAGTGTCTTTTCTCACGTCATAGATCCCTTTGAGCTGCCGAATAACCAACTCAAAGTCACCATAAATCTTGAGCAGCTCTAGGTCTAGGTCAAAGGCCATCTCCAAACCAATTATAAGGGCTTGATATTCTGCCTCGTTATGAGAACTGACCTTGACGAGAGAGAAAGAAAGTGGCAATACTCCTCCTTTCAATTTTAGGAATACCACTCCGGCGCCTCCTCGGTCTGATTGGAAGGCTGCGTCGAAGTACAATTCCCACGCATGGGAAAGCTCAACACAAAATACTTCTTCATTACAGAGGTCGATTGGTAACGGAGATTCCGCTGATACGGGGTGTGATGCGAGAACATCAGCCAAGGCTTGGCCCTTGATGGCCTTTTGTGGGACATACTTGATGTCAAATTCCATTAACAATAATGCCCACTTGGCAAGGCATCCTGATAGGCATGGACGTGTCATAAGAAACTTTATAGGATTTGCTTTTGATATGAGTTTCACTTCATGACCAAATAATGGTGAAGTTTTTGTACCTCGAAGAATAGAGCCAAGTACATCTTCTCTATTAGGGGATAATTATTCTTAGTCCCTTGCATCCTGCAGCTGAGATAATAAAGTTCTGTTTCTGTTCCCTTATCAATGTTTTGTTTTGAAAATGCTCGGAGTGACTCGTCCAAAGCGGTCATTTATAGGATAAGAGGTTTTCCCAACACTGAAGTAGAAAGTACTTGAGGATTGAGCAAATACTGCTTGATGTCATCAAGGGCTGCTTGACATGCTTCATCCCAAATGAACAAAGTATCCTTCTTTTAGTAGAGGTGTGTATAGGGTTTATAGTGATCTAAGAGATTTGAGATGAACCTGCGGATGTATGCTAGCTGCCCTTGAAGAGAGCTCAGTTCTCGCAGTGTAGTTGGCGCCGACATTTCTTGGATCGCCTTGATCTTGACTGGCTCTACTTCAAGCCCTCGATGTCTGACAATGAACCCCAAGAATTTTCCCTAACACAAGCCAAAAGCGCATTTTAGCGGGTTCATTTTAAGTTGATGAAGGCATAATCGCTCGAATACCTTTTCTAGGTCTCTCATGTGAGCATTCTTCTCTTCAGATTTTACCACCAAGTCATCTACATAACACTCCACCTCTTTGTGCATCATGTCATTAAAGATGGTTGTCATTGCTCTCTGGTATGTGGCACCAGCATTCTATAATCCAAAAGGCATCATTGTGTAACAGAAGACCCCTTTTGGAGTCAAGAACGCAGTGGCTTCCTCATCTACGGGCGTCATCTAAATCTGATTATACTCAGATTATCCATCCCTGAAGGACAAGATCTGGCAATGGGTCGTAGAGTGGATGAGCATCTCGGTGAATGGCAATGGAACGTCATCCTTGAGACAAGCGGTATTGAGGTCGTGAAAGTCAATACAAACCCAGATTTGGCCATTCTTCTTCTTGACTAGAACAACATTTGCTAGCCATTTCGGGTAGTTGACTTCATGAATGAAGCCTGCTTGTCTAAGTTTGGTAGCTTCGGAGTCTATCAGCATTTCACAGTCAGGCCTGAACTTTCTTGATTTCTGCTTGACAGGTTTGACAGTCGGATCAATGCCGAGACGGTGAACTGCGACTTGAGGGTCTAAACCAGGCATCTCATGGTAATGTTAAGCAAAGACATCTCGGTTTTCTTGCAATAAAGTAGTGAAATTTTCTCTCTTCTGGCGATAGAGTCGCTGAAATAAAAGTAGGTCTGGAGTCTAGATTTATTTCAACAAGCTCGTCTGTTGTGGCTTGACCTCCTTCTTCCCACTCTTCAGAGGCGTCCAGCAAATCTTCATCGTTGTTTTCAAAGGTCTTTTGATCTACCTCAAGTGCAGAGACCCATGATCATGGCATCTCCGCCTCCGATAAAGGTCCAGGTAATTTCTGCACCTTCCTCAGATTGAGGAACAAAAGGATCTTTCGTAAATAGAGAATGTTTCTCAGGCTGCAGGAGTTCGACTTGAAAATTACAGGGAATTTGAGATTCACCGATTGTGGCATAAGAAGTGTCCCCGTACGAATCACACGGTCTTTGAACGGGTGTCTATAGTGTTTGCTCTGAGCTGGCTGGTACTTCGTAGACTTGTACCATGTGGCAGTTTTCCTGAGAGTAGAAGCTTTGCCCTCTTGATTCTCTCAATCTCTACTCAAAGTCAGGCTCAGGGGGGCACTGGGGTTTAGCTACTAGGGCATCAACAACTGTTCGGAATCTTGCTGCATGTGCCAAGGTCTTTCTGAATCGTTTTCGTTGCATCTTGCTTATATTGATCCCTTCGAATTCTCTGTCGAGAGCCTCGAAATCCAGATATTTCAAGGTTGTACCTGTAGGAGACATAGGAGAAGAAAGATGAGAAGTCATAGAAGAAGGAGAAGTGTCAAAAAGTGGGGGACTATTAAGGTCGTTTCCCTCATCGGACCGATATAAGTGGCTTTTTAGGTCATCACCAGGGTTGGACGTGTGCAGGGAGCCTTTTAAGTCTTTCCCTTGCTTAGACCGTTGGGAAGTGCTTTTACTGTCCCTCATTGAACGTTTTCTGAGGAGAAGATGACTCAGGGATGTCTTCTTGACGAGATGGAGGAGGAAGAAGGATCATGCCATGGATAAAGTCCGGCAAAGTTAGCAGTGGGGGAAGGGGCCTGAGAAATTCCTGTTCAGTTGGAGGTTGAGTTGTCTTGTTTCTCTGGTGAACAGCCCTTGGTGCCCGTCCCCTTCTGGTTTTTTGAGGTGGTGTTTGATTCATCTTGCTAGGAGTGATCAGCCCTAGCTTGGCGAACTGCTTCTCGTCTTAAGAACTTGAGTCTGCTTTGCCCATGGTGGACTATCCATGGTTGGGAAGTAGAGGGTTCAGCAGAATCTGACTCATTATTAGGAAGGTCTTGTGTTGGGAGATCCTCTTGTATCGACGGAGCAGTGGCTTGGGGATCACTTGCTGGGACATTGTAAAACTCTTGACATTCCCACATTTTCTTTGCAAATATATCATGGAAACTGGTGCATTCCCATAGGTAGTGACCCCATACCTGATGATACGGGCACCAATCGTCTTCAGTCCCCTTAGTAAGGCGTCGAGGTTGCCTTGCCTGTTTCGGTGTGATTAGGCCTTCCTAAAGCATTATAACAAAGAAGGCATGAAGGATATTAGGGGCCTCATCTTCCTCTTGGATGGTTACTGCATGGGAGGCTTCTAATGCCCCGAATGCCTTCTTTAAGTCTTCGAGTTTTATCTGACCCTTCTGGATTAGGGCCTCAATAATATCTTTTAGCATGTAGCAGCCATCTGTGGGGTGATTGATCCTTCGATGGTAGGCACAATAATTTAACAAGGTGTCGAGCCCGGCTTGCTCAAGGAACTTAGCTTCTGGAAGCTCGATCATGTTTTGTTTCAACAATAACCGAAACAGTATAGGGACCCATTCTTTCTCAAAGGTGTAGACTTTGTTTCTATGCCTGGTGAAATAATCATACCGATTAAGATTCGTTGGCGGGGGTACTCAGTTGTACAACCATTGTTGCTTGCCCACTTAGGGCGTTATCTTTGTCGTGCTCACCCCCTTAGAGAGGTCCAAAGTATGGGAGGGAGCTTTCTTTGGATCAGTGACAGTGACGGCTGCATTAATCACTCCTTTATGTTGGCTGCCTCGGGTGTTAGTCCGAGACCTACCATTAACCCAATTGTTCTTGAACTTGCAGACAGTTGTCGTGACCCGCCGTGGTGGCGTGATAGACTTTCTATGTGGACTGATTTGGAGATCAGCTCTGACATGGAAGTTGGATTAGTGGCCTCGACGTGTAGAGCAATCTCAAGTCGCCTGTGTCCGTACGTAAGTTTGGACTGCTTCCTTCTCGGGCGTAAGAATGGGATGGCGAGCGATCAAATTTCTCTATCTTGATATGAACTGGTCCACGGGCACTTTAGGATCTTGAGTCAGGGTGAGAAGTTCAATGGTTTGAACCTCTCTCTCGACCCCATAGAACCGCTATTGGAATAGCTTCTCCATTTCCTCCCGAGTATGTATTGAGTTTGGAGGGAGTCAAGCATACCATTGAAAAGCTAGGCCATCAAGGGTTTCAACAAACTGATGGAGAAGGAGTCTCTCATCAGCCATTGTTTCTAGACATGAGTGAGCGATATGCTAGTTCGAGGACGTGGTCCCGTTGAATAGGGGAAACTTCCCTTTCTTATAATCTGAGGGAAACGGGACCTGGCTAATGTATGAAAGGTATGGCCTTTGATAAGCTGTTGTGCCCTGTAGCCCTGGAATTTGCCTATTCTTTAGGCTATCGGTCACCATAGCATCTATGTCTGTCTGTGAGACGGGGTGAGGGACAGAGTTGTCTTGTATGGCAGAGGGAAGGGGTTGCCTTGGAGGTGCACCATCTAAGTGGTAGGAATTTACCTCATGGTTAGCTAATTGTTGTGCGGCGTTTATATGATCAATCTTCTCCATCATCGCGAGCACCATGTCTTCAAACTTATCCATGCGGTCTTCCTGTGAGTCAGGTTCGTTTATAACCATTATGCAGACTATTTCTCCTGGGAGGTCAACCTTAATTGTGGTCGAGGGCTTGCGAACTTGATAGGTCATACACGACAGATCGGTCAACAGGGGGTCAGCATGCCTTGATTGAACTCAACTTTTGTATGCCGATCGCATGAGGACCGGCTCTCGATGGTCTTGGGACCGTGGCTGATGAGGGGCTGGGTCACTTTCTACAACATTGACCACAGTGCTCATGGAGCTTTTCTTCAGGCTTTGCCATCTGAAGAGGGTAGAAGGGGTTCAGGTGAAGAGGGTCATCAGAGTTGGTTACCCCGACCGCCTCGGTGAGCTGCTTGATGAGAATTCGCAAACTCATATCGCGTTTAGCCTTGAGGTTTTGATGGACCTCACGCCAAACCTGTGATCGGGACTGCGGCTGATCAACTCTTCTTGCACAAGAGAGCGCTGTCTCGATCAGGTGAGGCATACGATGAGAGCCAGGGACTGAAATCATCTTGGGTCGAGGAGGATTAAAGACTCGATCTTCAATCAGGCCTTTGCCCCGAGCTCGCTTGTGGGCTCCGAAGACATGAGCGAAATGACCAGGCTAGTGTAGGATGGTACTCTTGGGGAAGGTCTTCGAGTACCAAGGCTGAAGGTGCTTACTTGAAGAAGTAGAAGCAAGCAAAAGCATGGTTGACTCATGAGGATGCTTGAGTCGAGGACGAGGGGCTGTCTGTGACGGCGATGCGTGTGCACCCCTTGAAGAAGGGTCACGGGTGACCTGAGGGTTAGCCAGGGCTTGAGCAAGTGGCCTGGCCTTAGGAGGCCGAGGACTGCAAGCAAGTATCTACAAGAGAACAGGTGGAGGCCTGCCCCTTACAGGGTACGCTTATGTTTGCTGAGTAGGAGAACGAGGACATCGTTTCCTGTGTACTTAGGTTAGCGCACTGACGGCGTTGCCCTAAGCAGTGAAATGCATATGAACAGCGTATGCAAGACCCAGCTTTGGAAGGTCAGATCATGAGTGTTGATTCAAGGTAACATAAGGGTTACCCCGAGGTGTGGCTCGAGTGGATGACCCACAAGCCTTATAGTGTGTGTGAAGGGTGGAGGTCGCAGGGTCTCTACCTCGATGTGTTGAGCCTCTAGGGATAGAGACTGGTGGTGATGCAGGAATGTGGGGGGTAGCCTTGTGGCGACCCACAGAAGCAATGGCAACTTGCTTGCCCTTTGTAGAGAGGAACTAGGTAGCCTTCCGGCGTACCTCTGCGACACGACTGACAAGTGACTTGCCGGTGGTAGGGTGCATGCTGTGTGAGGCAACATATGTGTTACCGATGCAATGCGTCTTGGTGGAGGTTCCACTAAAGCGAGGAAATGGGTAGTTAGGGACATTTAGGTCCCTCCTCATGCCAATCCAGGTTAAGAACTGGGAGCTAGACCCAGGGCCTTTGCTCAAAAGAAGGGTTGGGGACGAAGTTAGAGGAACTTGTTCCTTGGGGACACTCGAGAATGAGGGGATAAGAAAATCTCACATTCGAATGAATGGATTACAGAACCCATCAGCCATAAGTGATGTGTGAATACAAAAAATAAAAAGGAGAAACTAGCCAAACAAGTACGATCCGACTAAGGGGTATTAAGTCCCCAGTGGAGTCGCCAAGCTGGTTAGGCGCGATCTCGCCCTTTGAATCAGGATGATCGAGTAGCACGCGTCTCGGGTTCAGTGGAGACCCAGGACTTTTGAGATCTCTCTCTCAGGAACCTCGTTCGAGAATAAGGGCTGGTATTATCAACCGATGAGAGAGGAATTTAAGGTGGGTTCGGGACTTACTCGGGCTGGCTCACGTGGGCACCCTCTTAGATCACGAAGAAAGCCCCCCATGTATTCTCTTGCTTTCTGCAATCACACATATATGACATTGTTATAAGAAGGTGGGCCAACAGACCTCACCTTGTCTCTCTGGTGAATGCACGCAGGCCTGTACATTCATAAGAAGAAGAGAAGAATAAGATAAGGAAGATGAGGGAGAGAAAAATTTAACCAAGTGGGGAGATCAGCATAGTGACTAAGCTGGTTGGTAATTGGCCTAATGTGGTACTGAAACGGGCTCAGTAACTCAGACTTGCTCAACAGAGTAACTAATAGACGATAGTACTAATACTGACTAGCTAGACATGATGGTTAGTCTATCATGACAATAAAGTGAGCACAGTAATTCTGGCACAACAACATTACGGTTAGACGACAGGACTACCATGATAGTCTAATATCAACCCCTCTTTAATCAAATGAAAAATAATCAAAAAAAAAAAAATTGGAGATCATAAAGAAAGAATAAGAAGTAAGATAAAAGAACAAGAAGAGCATAAAAAGAAGGAGAGGAAGAGAAAGAAAGGAAGGGAAGAGTGTGAGAGAAAAGAGGACACAGACGGCGCTAGGAGTCGCCGACTGTATTAGACAAAGGTGAGGCAGAGGACACAGTCGGCGCTGAGTATCGCCGGTTGTGTTAGACCAAGAAGAAAGAGAGAACATAGGCGGGGCTGAGCATCGCCGGCTGTGTTAGTCAAAGAAGAAAAAGAGAACACAGTCGGCATTCAACGTTGCTGACTGTGTTAGATAAAGAAGAGAGAGAAAACACAGTCGGTGTTGAGCATCGCCTGTTTGTCAAAAAAGAGAGAGAGAACACAGTCGGTATTGAGCTTCGTCGACTGCGCTAGACAGAGGAGAGAGAGGAGATGCGGTCGGTACTGAGCTTCACCAACTGGGCTAGACAAAGGAGAGATGGGACGCAGCCGATGCTGAGCTTCACCTTATCTAGATAGAGGAGAGAGAGGGGATGCACTCGGTACTGAGCTTCTACAATTGGCCTAGACAGAGGAGAGAGAGGGGATACAGTTGGTGCTGAGCTTCACCGACTGGGCTAGATAGAGGAGAGAAAGGAGACGCCGTCGACACTGAGCTTTATCGACTGTATTAAAAGAAGGGAAAAAAGAGAGAGAAAAAATATAAAGATGAGAAGAAGAGAGAGATAGAAATGAGAAGGAGAGAGGAGAGAGATAAAGATGAGAGAAAGAGAGACAGATAGAGATGAGAATAAGAGAGAGATAAAGATGAGAAGGAGGAGAGCAGAGAGATATAGATGAGAAGAAGAGAGAGATAAAGATGAGAAGAGGAGAGAGAGAGATGAGGAGAAGAGGAGATAGAAAGAGGGGAGGAGAGAGATAGAAAAAGGGGAGGAGATAGAAAAAGGGCAGGAGAGACAAAGTTACCTTATCAAAGGGTATCAGCCCTTTTCTTCTCTCTCCTCTCTCTCGCCAAGATGCAGCCACAAACTCAAGAAGAAATTGAAACTTTATTGATGTTTTTGTTAAATGAACCGAAGGTCATTTTACAATTTAGCGTTGCATGTTTATATAGAATTGGGCCCAAACATGGGTGCACGCTCAAAAAAGCTAAAATTGAAGACAATTATAATTTAATTGAATTAAAAGAAATTCTAAAAATGGGTGCAAAACGATTATTTTGCCCCTACCTAACAATGTGTCGAATTCCAAAACAGTCCCTACTGCTGCCCCAGAACTTGCGTGATCTTTGATTGAAAGATGATTGTTTTCTTATAGAGATCGGTATGGTGATCGTTTTGATACCAACTTCAAGCCATGAATCATGGTTTTGAGCAATGATCATGAGACTTAAAATTTGCTTGAATCTTGAAAATTTTAGATCGATAGTGTGTTCATTTCTTGATGTTTTTTCTTATTTTATTTGTTGAATCATACAGAGCATGCCATCACAATCACATTGCAACAAACGCGGCTCAATTTCGTTTCTAGATGAAGATTTCATTGTCTTGAGTTTTTGGCTAGAATCTTGAAATTCGATAGACAAAATTATAGTAACTTCGACGCCTCTATGTGTGTAATCCAACCGTTCATCATATGCGGAGTTTGGACCGAAGATAACCTCAGACCTTACGCACATAATGCAATAAATTTCATGCCGATCGGGTACACGGACGCCATGATTTGGCTGCTCGCGTGAGGCATGCTATTGTTGAATTTTCTACAATTTTTTTTACGGATCAGCATCTTCTTTCTGATTTTTCTCGCTGCTTGGGCATCGTCACGGGACGTACCACATATCGAAACCCTTGTCTTGATGAGAAGAACATGCTTACAAAATTTGAGAGCGGTCCAACTTGGAACGATTGATATATAGGCCCCGAAATTTACTTCTCTTAACTGTAAAACACCTTTAATGGTGTTTTGGTGCTGGGTGGCCACACAGAAATAGAGTGCGACCTACCATCTTTTATTATTTTACTCATAACTTTGTCCTAAAGTGCCCGATTATGCCAAAAATTGAACCATAAGGGTTTTTGACCATGCTAAATCCTATGGCGGCGGTTCCACTGCTGTTTAATGCACCAAAAATATAGTTCTAGTTACAGGATACATTTCGGAGTGCTAGAAGCGAATTTTTTCGAAATTGTTTCTTTGTGTTCACAGCCTTAGACATGTCTGATCGTGATGAAACTTGGCAGGTGGAATTTTGGAGTTCTTATGAATATGTTGACCAATTTGGGGGCCATTTTGAGACTATCAAAATTTCCAGTGTTTTGCAGGCTTTATTGACCTACTTCCTCTTTATTCTACATCAGGGACCAAGGTTCTGAAAAATGTGTTCCAACAATCTCGCTTCTCTAAAAACACAACATTTGGTGGGGCAAGCTTTTTGAACACATTGTTCAACACCTTGGGTCCCCGATGCGGAATAAAAGAAAAGTTGGTCAATAAATCCCTGACTTACAACGGATTTTTTTACAGTCTCAGAATTGCCCTAGAGCAGGTGAAAATGTTCCTAAGTACTTCAAAAGGACACCTTCCATGTTTCATCACAATCCAACATGCCTAAGACAGTGCGGACAAAGAAACATTTTCGTAAATATCAAAGAAACATTTTCGTAAATATCAACCTCTAGCACCTT
Organism: Amborella trichopoda; assembly: GCF_054954075.1. Lineage (NCBI taxonomy): Eukaryota > Viridiplantae > Streptophyta > Magnoliopsida > Amborellales > Amborellaceae > Amborella > Amborella trichopoda. Next base: position 39,461,884 of record NC_142337.1, on the reverse strand, counting down.
GAAACATACCCTGTAACTGAAACCCTATTTTTGGTGGGTAAAATAATTGTGGGACAACATCTATTGGATCTGGCACAGTTAAGGGATTTTAGTTTCAGCTTAAACAAACGTTTCAGGATAAAGTTATGAGCGAAAGACTGAAAGAGCAGAGGTCGCATGCTATTCCCATGCGCCCTCCCTACACGAGACTCCATTAAAGGAGACTAGTTTCACAATCGCAAATAGAAACTTTGAAGACCCATAACTTCCTCGTTTAGAGTCCAATCGCGCTCAAATTTTGTGAGCATGTTTGTCTCGTCAAGACGAGCATTTTGATATGCGTCACGTCTCGTGACAATGTTCGAGCAAGGAGAAACTCTAGAGAGAAGATTGCGATTTGTGATTAAGGTTACAGGAAAATCAGTAGTAGCACGACCCACTCGAGCGATCATATCACGACGCTCGCGTACCCGATCGCCCCGAAACCAGTTGCATTATATGCATAAGGTTCAAGGCTATGGCTGGTCCGAACACCGTGGGTGATGAACGATTGGATTCGGTGCACAAGGATATCGAAGTTGCTGCATAATTTAGACCGTCGGAATTCAGATTCTGGCCAAAAATCAAAAATAGTAAAATCTTTGTTTGGGCACGAAATCGAGCTGCATTTGTTGCAACGCGATTGTGATGGTATGTTCAGTGTAGTTCAGTGAAGAAACCAATAAAATATATCAAGAAATTAGTGCACATCGATCCGAAGTTTTCAATATTCGTACAAATTTCAATTCGTGTGGTCGTGGCCTAAAAACTTGATCCATGACTTGAAATTACTATCAAATTGATCGTCATGCCGAGCCCAATAAGAAAGTGATCATCTTTTTGTCAAACAGGCGCTGGAGCAACCCAGAATCAGCCTAGGAAAATTGCATACATTCCATGAGTGCAATAGGGACTGTTTTGGAATTTTGTGTATTGATGGGCATAAGCAAAATCATCATTTTGCACCCATTTTTAAATTTTATTTTAAGTCAAATAAATTTTAATTATCATCAATTAGTTTAGATTTTGGGCATGCACCCAACTTTTGGACTCAAGTCTATATAAACCATGTTATTTCTCATTGTAATGGACCTTCAGTTTGATGAATAAAATTCAGAATTAAGCTTTGAAATTGAGGGCCACATCAAGGGGAGAAAGATAGGAGAGATAAGAAAAGTATGGTACCCTTAAGCGAAGGTAATTCTCTCTCCTCCTCTCTTCTCTCTCCTCTTTCTTTCTCTTTGCTCTTGTTTTCTCTCTCCTCTTCTTTCTTTCTTTCTTTCTCCTCTTCTTGCTTTCTCTCTCCTCCTTTATTCTCTCTCCCTTCCCTCTCTCAACATGAACAGTGGCAAGCATTGTCGGGCAGGTCTCACTTTCCATTTCTCTCTTTCTCCCTCTTTCTTAATCTTTTCTCTTTTTCTTAATCTTCTCTTTCCTTTTCTCTCTCTGCTTTCCCTTCTTTCTCTGCTTTCTTTCCTGATCTCTTTATGCACTTTCTTCCCCCTCTCTCTCCCTTCTCTGTCTCTCTTATCTCTCTCTCCTTCATCATGGATGGCGAAACCTATCACTATCTATGTTCTTTCTTACGCTCTCTCTCCTCCCATGAACGGCAGAACCTATCACTGTCCATGTTCCTTCTCCCCCTTCACTCTTTCTTTGTCCTTTGTCATGGACAGGGGAACCCCATCACCGTCCATGATTCTCTTTTCTCTCTCCTCTATTATGGATGGCAGAACTCTATCACCGTCCATGCTTCTCTCTTTTCTCTCTCCTCTATCATGGACAGCAGAACCCCATCGTCGTTCATTCTTCTTTCTCTCTTCTCTGTCCTCTGTCATGGATGGTGGAACCCCATCGTCATCCATGCTTCTCTCTTTTCTCTCTTCTCTGTCATGGATGGTGAAACCCCATCGCCATCCATGCTTCTTTCTCTTTTCTTTCTCCTCTATCATGGACAGTAGAACCCAATCATCGTCCTAGCTTCTCTCTCTTTTCTACCTCCTCTGTCATGGACGGTGGAATCCCATCGCTATCAATGCTTTTCTCTTTTCTCCCCCCTCTATCATGAATGGTTGAACCCCAAAGCCATCCATGCTTCTCTCTTTTCTCTTTCCTCGTTATGGGTGGTGGAACCCCATCGTTGTCCATGCTTCTCTCTTTTCTCTCTCCTTTGTCATGAATTTAATGTTGTATATTTAAAGTATTTAGAAATTCTCCCTAGATTGGGGATTACACCCCAAGAATTAGTGCTATGCTCGTTTTCTGCCACCTTTCTCAGAATTACTCATTAAGTTATTCAAGTAGCTATGTAACATTTTGATAAGTGACAAATGAGTATTATGTGATGTCTTTCATGCGAATTCCATAGTGTTATGTGGATGGTGCTACGCAACTATGTGCTATGTGATAAATGGATAAGTGCAAAGCTAATGTGATTTTTCTTTGATGAAGGTTACATGATAAGTGTCGAATTGTTACCAATGACATCTAAGCGTAAATGCTATGTGATAGCTCATGTAATGGATGCTTCATGATAAATGTTATAATGTTTTGTGAATGTTGGATGATTTTGGGTAAGACTCCGTTCTTGCATGATGACATCAAATTTCATCTGTTATAATGCACTAATTTAGCAAGGATGAAATTAAATGCTTGAGCACTATAAGAGGCCATAATAATGACCACTATGCAATGGAACACCCATTGGTAGTGGGCACTGTTCTATGATAATACTGTGATATTGGACATTGTTTCACTGATACTGGTCACTACGCGATGGGGCATCCATCGATAGTGGACGTTGTTGTACTGGTACTGCTAGCTACGCGATGGGTCACCCATCGGTAATGAGGATTGCTATACTGAGGAAAGTGATGCTGGCTATATCCCCTAACTTGCTGAACGATAGGATGCAGTTAGGGGAAAAGTGAAATGGGAGGGTCACAGCCCCCTAGATTTACTGAGATGAGACTAACGACTGATGTCTTACAAGGTAAGTGCCTATCGAATCCCCAAGGCACATTGGGGGCCATGTGTGTGAGTATGAGGGCATTACGAAGTGGATTTCCCCACTTGTCATTGCTCTCCCTCCTGAGTGATGGTAGAGGTCCTAAGCAAGAGGATTGGCTTAGCCGAATGGATAGGGCCTCTACTGTAGGAGTAGGTGAACTAGGGAGTGAGTGGGTAATGATTAAATAGTGATTTCGAATGCCGATGACTGAATCGACTAAATGATACTTGTTATATGGATAGAATGCGTATAATAGATGCACTGATCTAATAGCTGATTCTTATGACTGTTGCATTGAAATTTTGTATAGTTAAATAAATCGTTTATGATTCATGAGTAGGCTCATTATGGATGCATAGCAATTAGACCTATTTACTGGGTTGTATAGCTCATCTCATTTCTCCTTCCCTCCTTGTAGACTGATAATAACAGGTCAAGAGTTGGAACAGTGGGGATTCCTGAAGGAAGTTGAAGCAAGACTTATTAGAGGCGGGATCTAGATCTTGTATGTGGTTGGGAAGTCTAGCCTTGGAATTTTTTTATTACATGAACCTATAAATTTTGTGCCCTGTTGCCCTAGGCTCAAATGTCATATTTTAGAATAATGTTATGTAAAGCCCTTTTGTTAATGTATGGAGCTTCAAATTAATAAACTTGCCCCTATATTTAGAATTACTAATGTATCTATCTTTCCATGGTTTGCTTTGATTACCGAAATGATGATATTGAGTTCACCTCAACCTAATTGACAAACGCTACTTTGGGATCACGAAACCGCACTCGATCACCCTCCGTCATGTATGGTAAGGGGGTCGGGGGCGAGGTCATGACAGATATGGTATCAGAGCAGTCAGGACAGGATTCTTAGCCTAGGGAGTTTAGGAGAGTCTTTAGAACAGTTTTGGGGCAGATACGTGACTGCATGCTCCTGTGACTAGGTTGAAGATGCTGAGAGCTCGTACCCACAATGCAAGTTCCAGCAATGAAAACATCGAGACGCTAGGTAAGTTTTATAGGACTCTAGGGGCCATGACCCAGATGATGAAAGAGTAAATGCCAGCTCAGTCTACCCCTACGCGGGAGTAGAATGAAAATAACCTTATAGAAAGGTTTAGAAGGCTGGCGTCCCCAACCATTTTAAGGCAAGGAGGAGTAGATAAGGCCGAGAGGTGGAAGTGACAAATAGAAAATATCCTAAAAGTGTTGCATTGCTCGGATGAGTAGAAAGTTTGGTTAGGAGCCTTCATGCTTGAGGGAGAAGTCGAGCACTGGTGGGACTCGGTGAAGCAATCCTGGAGGGAGTCAGGAACCGAGACCACATGAGAAAAATTCTTGACAGCCTTCAATGAGAAGTATTTTTCTGACTCAGCCAAGGAGAGAAAATAAGTAGAGTTTGTTGAACTCTAGCAAGGGGGTATGAGGTGGAGCACTACGTTGCCAGATTTGTAGATCTCTCTAGGTACGCACCCCACATTATTACCACCGAGGCACAAAAGGCTACTAAATTTGAGAGAGGCCTTCGGTCGAATATTAGAGGGAGAGTGATGTTGGCCAATCAGAAGTCATACGCCCCATTGGTGGACCTCGCCTTAAAGATTTAGAGGGACTGCGAGGACCATAGATCGAGGAAGGAAGGAAAGACGAAGACTGTGCCACCAGGGAGGTTTGGAAAGAAGCCTCAACAATTTCTAAGAAGGGATATTAGAGGAAAGCCCTACCAGCTTAATCAGAAGGCCCAGAAGAATCACCCGAGCAATATGGAAAGTGATCGACCCCCGATATGCTCTCATTATGGAAAACCACACTACAGCCGAATGCTGCAAGAAGCATAACGTATGCCTAACGTGTGGCAAGCCTGGTCACTGGGTTAAGGATTGCCCCATGGCAATGATCGACGACCGACCTCACCGAACAAGAAGCCAAGGTGTCCACCTCCGTAATCAGAGGTACGCTCTCTATCTATTGTGTTAGAGCCAAAGACTTAATTGATCCTGGTTCCTCTCATTCATTTGTTGCACCCCATTTTGCTTGCCATTTGAATGTTACACCTGCATGTCTCAATTATACTTTAGTAGTATGCACACTTGTGGGAGATTCTATAGAAACTGATAGAGTATATAGACAATGTAAGATTACATTTGATGAGTGTGACCTGTCAGTAGACTTGATTCATCTAGATATTTGATACGTTGACGTTATTTTGGGCATGGATTTGTTGTATACCCACCATGCCACCGTTAATTTCCATGAAAAGACGGTAACCTTTAAACATCTTGACCAAGTAGAGTTACACTTTGAGAGCACTAATGATACTTCCCCTCTACACTTTATTTTTGCTCTTCGAGCCTCTCACCTCCTGGCTAAGAAGTGTGAACGATATATAGACTTAGTGCAAGACCGGGGTGTTCAGGCTCAGCTAGAAGAGATACCAGTCGTAGGAGAGTACCCTGAGGTATTTCTAGAAGAGCTACCGTCCCTACCTCAGGAGAGGGAGATTGACTTTATTGTAGATGTTGTCCTTGGCACTATTCCCATCTTTAAAGCACCATGGTTCAAGGAGAAGAAGCCTCACCATGAAGCATAGCTCGACATCCGAACCTTGGATCACCATGAGGACGAGTTCAATACAACCACTTCACGATGAGCTACACACTGGTACAACTCTTGTATACAATCCAAGGTCCGACGAATGCAAGTCCCTAGGTCACCAGAGAAGTAACTTATGTCGCTTGCCAGAATCCCTTTTTCTGGTAACCTCCCAAATTAGGCAATGCGAACCAATACCAAATCAGCCCAAACTTAGTGCAAAACGACTGCGACATCGTCTTCTCTGACTTTCAAGCAGTGTCAGGAACTAGAACGATGCAGCTCGAAGAAGCATTGGCAAATGAAGTTCATAAATCTAGTTGGACTTTCACCACGACGGAGGAGTCCATCACAGCACGATTAAAAGGGCATGAAAATACTCACAATCGATAGAACATTGAAGATATGTTGCTAAAACAGCTGAACCATTGCCACAAGTTGCACCATGACGAAGCAACCTCCATTCAGGGATGGTTTCATCAATCATGCAAAAGATCTCAGGGACATTTTAAGTCATTTGCGCCTAATTTCAGGATTTATTTCTAATTTCTTAAATTGTAATTAAGCTTGGCTTTTGAGCATTCACCCTTCTTTAGTGAATACTCTATATATGCAAGCTTAACCCATTTGTAAAGGGGGAAGAAATGAGAGGAAAAACCACCTCTAGAAAGGTCCCTTTTTTAAGCTCCAATATCCCCAAAGGTTAGGAAGAATCAAGGCTAGATTGTGCTTGCCTCATTTGCTCGTTTTCCCTTGTGAATCCCCAATCCCCGTGGGAGAGGAGAGAGGGAAAGAGAAAATTTTGAGAGAGAGAAAGAGATGATACCCCTGTGTGCACGGTCCCGTGAGTACACTGGCCGAGCGGGTCATCTTCCCTCTCTCCTAAGCTGAGCCACCCTTTCTCTCTCCCTCGCACCTCCACGTGTGACTTCATCTGTACGGCAACCCGAGGACATGAGTAAACCCATGAGTCTCGACCCTCGGGTTTCCTCATGCCCCCTTTAGTGGCCAACTAGTCCCCTCAGGAGGGCAGCCAAGGAGGAGGGACATTCGGATCCCATTCCAATAGCATAGAGAGAGGAGAGAGAGATTGCGAGCTTGAAGAGGGCCCCCGTCTAAACCACATTGACAAGCAACCGGAGGGCTTCATGATTGCTCTAAGAGGGCTATCCGCCCGAGCGTGTCCCCGAACCCCCCAAGCGACGTAAAGAGCGTATGTGCTCCAGTCACAAAATCTCTCTCACCATCGGCACCTATCTGCAAGCAGGAGGGCCCACGTGTGCCACACGTCAGACCTCCACAGTTGTTTAGCGTTCACCCCTGTTTGGTGAATCTTCTATATAAGCAAGCTTAACCCATTTGTAAAGGGGGAAGAAAAGAGAGGAAAAACAACCTCTAAAAAGGCCCATTTTTTAAGCTCCAATACCCCCAAACGTTGGGAAGAATCAAGGCTAGATTGTGCTTGCCTTATTAGCCTGTTTTCCTTTGTGAGTCCCTAATCCCTACGGTAAAAGAGAGAGGAGAGAGAAAATTATGAGAGAGAGAGAGAGAGGATACCCTTAAGTGTGCGGTCCTGTAGGCATCCTAGCCGCACAAGTCATCTTCCCTCTCTCCTAAGTCGAGACACCCCTTTCTCTCTCCCTCTCCCTCTCACTCTCACCTCTGTGTATGACTTCATCCGTGCGGTAGCCCGCGTCCGCTCACAAGCTTGCGAAAGTGAGTAAACCCATGGGTCTCGACCCTTGGGTTTCCTCATGCCCCCTTTAGCGGCCAGCCAGTCCCCTCAGGAGGGCGAACAAGGAGGAGGGACATTCAAATCCCATTCCAATAGCATCGAGAGAGGAGAGAAAGAGGTTATGAGCTTGAAGAGGGCCCCCGTCTAAACCATGCTGACAAGCAGCTGGAGGGCTTCATAATTTCTCTAAGAGGGCTATCTGCCAGGGTGTGTCCCAAACCCCCCAAGCGGCGTAAAGAGCATCTGTGCTCCAGTTGCAAAATCTCTCTCACCGGCACCTATCCGCAAGCAGAAGGGCCCATGCGTGCCACATGCCAGACCTCCACGGTTGTTCGAGAGAGGCTTTCTGCCTCCTGACCCAAGGGAAACTAGAACCCCACGGACATCAGGTTGTTGTTGGTGTTGGTAATCATGGGGAAGATCGAAGGTGGGTTGATTGGGTATCATCCCAGGGTTAGGTTGAACTCTGTTATGTTAAGGGGGGCTGACATTAGGATGGCTAAAAGGTTGGCTAAGTTCTAGTTTCTCATGGCTTGAGCAACAGCTTGGACTAAGGCTGGGTCACGTGTGTTACCCACTAGAGGTGGTTTGGGCCCGTGATGGAATGAGCCCATAGTGGGTCCGAGACCCTCCTTGTTGTGGGAGGACTAGTTCTAAGAGGTGGTCAGTCCTAAGGATTGTTCCTATGGTTGCTACCACTACTGGCTGACCCAGACTTACTTTACTTAGTGGATACCTCCCTATTGTTCTGAGCGTGAGGCACTTGATTCTTTAGGTCATTAATAACATCATCAGCCTGCCCTCCACTAAAGGCTTGGACATTAGCCCTGTCTTGGGTCTGGTGTTAGGAAGGTTGCAACATTCCCGCTTCTTGGACAACTGCCCCTGGCCTAACGCCCTGATTGTTAAGGGTGCTCCGTGCAATACAAACTTGATGGCCCCCATGGTCTGATTGGCAACCAGACTAGTTGTCGGCTAAGTAACTGGGGAGCCCAATCATAAGCTCTATCGGATCCAAGCTTATAGGATTGACCCAAGTCCCATAACCCTGGGAGATTGTAGTGTGTTGCCGCCCTGGATGGCGGGTCAATGTCCTCGGACAGTTCTATGACGAGGCAACAAACTTAACATTTGAATCTCATGCTTTCACTTCCCGATCGAAGAACATCTTCCTAGATCTAAGTAGAAAAGAAGCAAGCAAAATAACTAAACACCTCTAGACCTCTATCGGGTGAGTTTCGAAGCTAGGGGTTCTTACCTAAGTGTAAGATTTTTTAAATGAGGTAAGGTATCAAGGTACACCCACCTTTGGTTCGAACCACTCTTATAAGCAATTATAGGACCAAAGTATTGTGGGGTGCTCCTCGAGGCCAGGTATATACAGAGGGCGCACTCCTATTGTGGGTCTGCACTCCAAACTCTAAGAACTAAGTGCCTACTCTGGGAGCCTTTAGGCTAGATACAAGGTTTCTGAAAAATGATTGAAAAATGTTTTCCACTCATGTATGGAGTGTGTGGATAAGTGTGTAAAACAACACAAGTGCACGTGCAAGAGTGTGACAGACAAACAGTAGTGCGCAATCAATTTTGTGAGCATAGGGCAAGGGTTGTGCTTTAGTGAGGCGCGCTACGAGTTGGAAGGACCAATCAGAGCACGGTGAAGAGTTAGAGGCTAGATGCCAGGTAGGTCTGATAATTTGAATGCAGAACATGTCAGTGTCTGACGATGCGTGCCTCATATGAGAAACCCGATTGAAGGCGTAGTACTGATAAGAGTTGGGGAGCCCCAGGAAGTTTAAAAAGTAAAGTAGGCGCCTAGTGGTTGGCACCCTTTCCAAGACACGGTTCTAAGTGAGGGCGTAGGCGCCCTAGACAGAGCAAAAAAGAAAATAAAGATGCGAAAAGCAAAAAGAACGAAGAATCCACCCCCGACTGTTGAAGGGTCTTAGAGGCCAATGTATGTAGCACAAACACGGGAGGAGCTGATTCCAACGTTGAAGCCAGGACCCTCAGTGGGATTGGGAGAGATCCGACTCGAAGGAAGTTATCAGTAGTGCCAATTTCAGTGTCTACCATATTGGGCAAGCTCTTAGCACTTTCCAACATCTAGGCACAAAAGAAAACAGAAAGCAGGGAAAGAAAAATAGCAACAAAAGAAAGGAACTTAAGGTATCAACGTGGATTAGAACTGTGCTAGCACAGGTAGCTTTCGTGTCATGACCGATCCCTTGAAAATGGGACTAGGCATCCGAGCATGATGTGAATGGCACTGGCACTAATGAGGGACGCAGCAATGTCAACAGTGACAATCTAAGGATGCCCAATGCGGCAAACAGAGAGAGAGAGAGAGAGAGAGAGAGTCCCCTGGAAAAAGAAACAGGTTGTTCAAGGTTTCAGTGATGTTACAGGAGTGGAAGCTACGTGAATACAGTTTCCACCATCATCCATTAGAAACCCCTTAAATCCCGACCATCCTGAAAAATAGGAAGGCAGGACGAGGGAAAAAATAGGGAACAGTCCAATAAAAGTTGGAGCTGTGGGGGCACAACTTCTATCCTCCTTGGATTGTTCTAGACCACGACAGCAGAGGAAATGACCAGGAAGAGGAGGCGAAAGGGGTTTCGATTGATGGCATCCCTTCGAGAGCGATTCCTGAGGGTTGCTTCAATAACTTGGCAATTCAAAAAGCTCGACAAGCCCTATGGTAGGCGCCAGAATGTTTTGAAAATTTCAACATAAATGATACTTCTGCCTGGTTTTCATGCCTAAATTCGTCAAAAAGTGGGGTTCAGTAGAGGATGAGTATCGTTGAAATACAATCAAGGTGAGAGTTAAGCTAGAATACCCTTCCTCGCTCAGACGGCCAGCAGAGCCGACTATTGGAATTTCCAAGCCCAAAACCAGTTCGAGAATTTTAAAAATAGGGGTAAAAGGGGAAGAGATTTGAGAAAGGTTTGAAATAGAATAAAATAGAAAAAATGCAAGAAATAAATAAAATCAAATGATCCTGAGACCGAGCCCCAAGGACCGACGCTTGGAGAAAACACCGATTCCGGAGCAGTCCGAGCGCGACGTATCTTGAGCTGTTAAAGATTTACCAATTGAGAGTAATGAATGTTGTTTTAATTTTATGATTGAGGTGTAGGTACACAGGTTATAGTTTCGATTCGGGTTGGATCTAGATTGAGGTTTGAACAGGTTGAGTCTAGGTTAAAGGTTTCAAGAATTCAGAACAACAGAGTCTTAGCACCAAAATTCCCTCTCTTTTTTAACTTTCAATTTTCTAACCCAACCAACCAACCAACCCCTTGAAATGAGGTGCGAGTTCCAATTTATAGACCTGCGTCATGCCTTATCAAAGTTCAAAGTTTTGATATCGAATGTGAACCATCTGATGGCTATCATGGCTGGTAAGTTCTCCAACAAAGGTGTCAACTTTGTTGACCTATAATGATTATGGGTCCTATAACTTGCCATTTTGATGCTATGGCTCACATGATTTTAGACGGTGTCGTGTTACATACACAATGGTGCTTTCACCTACATTGTCATTAATTGAAACATCATTTTGGCCATTTTTGAACTGAGAACAGGGTTGCACCTTCGGTAGATCATGATGATGCCAATTGTTTTTCTCGAAAGTTGTTTTTGGGTGGTGATTTCGACCAATATAAAAACAATGAAGTTGCCAGTGTCGTTTGTATCAATAATGGATAATCATTAGGTGTCAGTCTCCGCATTCTAATGTCTAGCGAATGGCAGTTGGTTTGGTCAATCAGGAGGTGGGGAAGTTGTCAACCTCGTTGACGTTGTTCACTCTAACGTTTCAAGTAATGATTGCAATTTCTCTCATTCCGATGCCAAGCGGTTAAACCATCTTTTCTAGCCAATCCGAGACCTGCACACCCATGAGATGTGTTGATGTAGGTAGCAACTGCGTTTGGTAAAATGATTACATTCAGTGATTCAAAAAATGAACCGCCCAATGCCTAGGAGGCCGCCAGGTGGTCCAGAATGCTAAACAAAGGCAGAAGTGCCCACCTAGGTGATTGGAAGCCTGCCTAAGTGCTTGGAAACCCACCTAAGCGGGAGCCTAGAGCCCATCTCTGGGCAGCCGCCCAGGGCCTACGCCTCGCTAAGAGGCGAAAAAACCACTCATTGGGGGCATTTTGTGTCATTTGTTTTAATAATAAAGGGCCAAATTGTGGGTTTTATGTTCATTTGAAACCTAAAACCCATTAGATCCTATTTTAGAGAGAGAAAAACCCCAAAAAAAACTAGTTTTCATGGATTTCCATGGGATTGAAGGGTTTCTCAAAGTTATGAGAAATTGATCAAAACATCATCATTGATATTATATTTAATTTTGAATGTTTTATAAATCTATTAGAGGGTTTTTTTAAAAGATTTTGAGTCCTTATAAACATTTTAGAGGTGGAAGTTTGGAGATTGAGCAATCAAAGTAAGTGATTTTTTTATTGCTTGTATTATTTTGAGATGTCTTCTTCGGGATCTAAACAAAGTGGTGATCCGGGTTGGAAATATGGCTACAACCCAAATCCTTGGATAAAAATTACATAAGATGCAAGTTTTGTAAAAAGGATACAAAAGGGGGCATAAACTGGTTCAAGAAACATCTTGCCGGTATTAGGGAGATGTTGCCCCATGTAAAAAAAACTCATGATATTGTTAAAGAGGGAATAAACGATTTTCTCAGTCTTGTAAAAATGAAAAAAGATGAGAGACATGCCTCCATAATAGAGATTAGGACTGGAATTCAGGTCAGTTATGATGATGATGACAGTGATGAGGACAGGGAGGAATGTCAAGAGGTAGAATAATCCATTATTAGTGGCAAGAGAAAGGGAGGTGTAATTCCCTTTGGGAGTTCGGTGCCTAAGAAGCCTCGGGTTAGAAGCCCTCTAGATTGTTTTTTGCCCCGGCTTGACCCTGAGGTTGCAGGAGAGAAAACAAATAAGCAAACCACTTTTGAAAATAGAATTAAGAAAGAAGAGAGAGATAGAGCCACATCTTTTGTTGCTACATGGTTTTATGAGGCGAGCATTACTTTCAATACCGCTCGCCTAAGCAACTTCTATGCCTTGGTAGAGGCAATTGGTCAATTTAGGCATGGGATGAGACCCCCAACCCTATATGAGCATTCAGAGCCTCTTTTGAAAAAAGCGGTGAGTATCACGCAGGATGTTGTTGAAGTTCAGAAGTATGCATAGACTCAGTATGGAGTTTCTATTATGTCTGATGCTTGGAGTGACAGAAAGAGAAGAAACCAGATGAATTTGCCGGTGAATTATCCTTTAGGGACTGTATTTTTAAGGTCTATTGATACCTCTGATCATATCCATGATTCCCACTACATACAAGTTATAAAGAAGGGAATCAAGGAGGTTGGGGAGAAACGTATTATATAGGTTGTCACAAAAAATGTTGCTCCTAATGTTGTTGCTGCTAATTTATTACGTACAGCTTACCCAAGAATCTATTAGACACTGTGTAGCACTTTGTATAAACCTCTTGCTTGAGGCTCTTGGCAGGTTAAGCAAGATTTCAAGTGCAGTGAAAAATGCAAAGTTAGTTACAAATTTCATTTATAGCCACACTCTCACCTTTAACATGATGCGTAAATTTACAAAGAAGAAAGAGATTGTGAGGCATAGGGTCACAAGATTTGTGACCTGGTACTTATGCCTAGATAGCATACATTTGAGGAGAGTCCAATTGAGGCAGATGTTTACCTCAGATGACTTGAGAGCATGAAAGTGGTCCATGGATCAGGTTGGGAAGAAGGTGAGAGATATTATTCTTTCTAAAGCGTTTTGGCAAGAGGTGAAGGGTGTTCTTAAGGCATTTTTTCCTCTTGTCAAAGTCCTTTGCATGGTTGATAGTGACAAGACTTCTATGGGCTACATATATAAGGCTATGGAGAGATGCAAGAGAGAGATAGCCCAAAATTTAGATGTTGATGAGAACCGATATAAGCTTGGTTAGGAGTTTATTGATGAGAAGTGGGATAAGCAGCTACATCAGCCATTACATGTAGCTAGTTATTATTTGAACCCAGCTTTTTTTTATATTGATAGGGATATACACACAATTATAACTGGATTAATAAGTATGTAGATGTGCTAATCCATGATCCAGATATCCAAGATATTATATGTGCTAATGAGCTGATAAATTACACGTGTGCATTAAAGTCTTTTGAGAGTCCAATGGCGATGAGGCAAAAGACTAAAATTGATCCAGGTAATAATATTCACAAGTTCATCAAGTTCAAGTAATCAAGTTTTATTTCTACAATTCTATTATTTATTTATGATTTTATTCTATATCTTTACAGCCAATTGGTGGAGCCAACATGGGTGTAGTGCTCCAAATTTACAAAAGTTGGCCATTCGAATCTTAAACCTAACTACTACCTCATCTGGTTGTGAACAGAATTGAAGTAATTTTGAAGAGGTAAGGGTAATTTCTATTAGTAATTTAGTACTTTAGTAGTTATTAGTTTTAACTATTTTGTAATATTACTATTATATATTTAATTATTTCTATTAATTAGTCTCATTTGACTTTTTTAGATTCATACAAAGAAAAGGAACAAATTTAAATCAAAGAGGATCAATCACCTATGGAGTAGTTGGTTGATGATGATCAGGTCGAGGGACATGAAGGATTGACATGGGACATGGTCATGGATACTTCAGGGACATCAGTCGACCCTCCTAGGGCCACTAGATCTTCTGCACAGAGGATGATGGTGGAGGAAAAAGAGGAAGTAGAGGCAGATTCAAAAGAGACAAAGGATGATGACCATTATGTCGAGGAGGGAGATGATGACAATGATGATGGCATCGACTCTGATGTATATGATATAAATGTAGCTGACCTTACTTTTTTTTATGATGAATGATGATTGAACTTTGAACATTGAAGATTCTTTTGAGTCTTCAAGTATTTCTTTTATTTTTTTTGTTCCTCCTCTTGGTTGTGTAGTGTGGATAGTGGATTTGTGGTTCCACTAGTTTGGTATTTGGTAACTTTAGTAATTAAGTTGGTAAATTTTAAATTTTAACTATGTGTGGAATCTCGATTGTGGAGTGTGGACTATGGACTATCAATCAGACTATGGATAATTCATAATTTATAATTGGACATGGACTTTATAGTTATGGTCTTACTCTTATGTGTTGTTACTACACTTTTGAATTTTGATGTGCCCTAAATTCCTAATTTTTATATTTTATATAGTTATAGTTAAACCATTAGATACTATAGAGACATTTTTCTTTCTGCTGGGCCGCCCAGGTTCTGGGTCCCTGCCTAAGCGCTGGGTATCTTGGACCCCCCAGGCCACCTAGGACCTACCTAGCGCTTTTTGAAACACTGATTACATTTCCACATTCTGATGTGAGGCGGTTAAACCACCTTTCTTGGCCAATGAGATCAGAATGTTATCGTCATAAGCATCAATGATGGTTCAACCTGAGTTACGACTGACACTGCCTTAAAACGATGGTGGAACTTGCATTGGCCCTCTTCTCCTGTAAACACTGGTTTCTTGGCCTTGGTTTATCATTTTTGGGCTCTTTTCTTTTTCTTTTGGGGTTATCTGAGATTGCCTTGCTGAGTTCAGACCTCTGCCCATGGTCTGGGTGGTGATGCAGGGTTTTTGAGGTGTTAGGAAGGGTTTAGGTCTTTGAGATGGTTGTCCTGAGAATTTTTGGTTTGCATACAATTTTTTCAATCGGGAACGGGGTGTCTACAATATAAAAGCATGGAGTGCTATAGTTGGTTGAGGTTTGATTCTTCTAATACTCTTTTTTTTATGACAAAAGGTCACATTTATAGCTTTATTAACAAAAAGGAAAAAATGGAGATTTGACATGCCACATGTTGCTTCCTTCCCAAGTATATCAACCAAGGTCGTTGCTTCAAGCTACTCCAAGTTGGATGCCCATTGTTGCCCCAAGTTTCTGATGCCACGCCACTAGTTGCTAGTTCTGTCGTTACTACTCTCTCCCTCTCTTCCTCGCCACCCCCCCTTCCTTCTTCCTCTTTCTCTAGATCTACTCTCCCTCTGTCTCAAGATCTGTTCACCCTATCTAGATCTACTCTCTTTCTCTTTCCATAGATATGTTGCTCACTAGATCATTGTTGGTCGCTACTGTCGAAAATGTTCTCTCTCTCTCTCTTTATAGATATGTTGCACTGTAGATCTGCAGCAATAGTTGCTGAATCAACTGCTATCCCTTTCTCTCTTCCACTCTCTAGATTAGCTTTGCTTTTCTCTCTTTAGATTTGATCTCTCTTTCTCTCCCTCTCTCTCTTGATCGGCTGTTGTTGTTGCTCATAGCTCTCTCCCTTATAATTGTTATGCTCTCGTTCTAGCCCTAGTTGTTGTTTTCTTTGACCTCCGTTGTTCTGACCTTTTTCTTTAACATTTGCTCAGCATTCCTTCCTAACCCTCTCTCCCTCTAGCTCTTGCCTCTCTTTTCCTATCTTAATTCTCTTTTTCCTTCAACCTTTTCTTTAGCCCCCACACTTTCCCTCTCGCCTAGACCGTTGGTTCTTTCACCTTCTACCATCCATCCCATTTTCTATTCCACTTCGTTTTGCTCCTTTGCATTTCATCGATGACCCCACCATGGCTTTGTCCTCTCTCCCTTACCTTGACACTCTTCTCCCCAAAATTGTTAGTGCCTAATATGGGTTTCACCTTTTTTTGGCACTTAATATCCTATCATGGGGTTTCTTGGGCATTTGGGGTCTCCTTTTGGGGTTTCGACGCCTCATGTATACGGCCATATAGATTAACACTTAAGATGGGACTTGGCTCAGGGTGAGCTCTATCGTGGTTTTTCAAGCTCTCTTTTAGGGGTTTGAAATTCTGTGTAGCCAAATACTATTTATTTAGGGAGTTGTCAAAGCTGGAGCATGCTTCGGGTGGAAGGTATGTGGTTTCTAAACCCCACTTTGCCTCTTCGCTTTAATCCTTCCACCATCCAACCCCTTTTGTACTCCACTTTCTTTTGCTCCTTCACATTTTGTCGATGACCCCACCTTAGCTTTTGTCCTCTCTCCTTTACCTCTCATCATCTTTCTTTTATCAGTAAGGAGTCGTTCACTCACTCCTCAAAATTATTAGCGCCTACGATAGGTTTCTCCTCTTTTGGGGGTTCAGTATCCTGTTGTGGGGTTGCTCGAGCCTTTGAGGTCTCCTTTAAGGGCTTCAACGCCCCCATTTATTTGGTCATATAGGTTAATGCCTAAGATGGAGCTTGGCTCATCAGTGGATGAGCTTTGTTGAGGTTTCTCAAGCTCTCTGACGGGGGTTTAAATTTCTGTGTAGCCAAATAATATTGTTTAGGAAGTTGTCAAAGCTAGAGCGTGCTTCGGATGAGTGATTTGTGGTTTTTTTATCCCCTCGCCTTCTCTTCAATTCAGCCCTTTCACTTTATGGTGCTTCCTTTTTCATATTTTCCTTCACGAGTCAATCCGACATTTAGTCGCCGGTTATGTGGTACCGCCACCCTCCTATATGCCGTTATATGCTATTCTTGTTTTTCTTTTGTGCATTATTCCAGTGCATGTTATGCACCGTCCTAACCCCGATCGATGAGGTGATTATAAAAGGGAAGGTGCATTATGGGGTGTCTTTGTATCTTAGGTAAGGCAGTCTAGGTTATTGTGAGGGATGTCTTTGGAAATTGTTCTGTGTGGTTTAGTTGAGTTCATAGGAGTTGATGAAGTCAAGGCGGTCATCCCTGGAAGTAGGGGTACTACTTGTATTCTTTTATTTCTTCTTCTTCTTCTCTTTTTACTATGCTGCTTATAAAGCTTTGCTATTTTAAATAATGAAATTAGTAGTTAACATTAAAAAAAAACAAAAGAACTTCTTAATTCAAAGTCGCAGTTATATAGCTTGTAACGACTTACACATATATACAAATTAAACTTCTATCCATCCCACACATATTTACATATTTACACTCATCCCCATACCCGTAACTAAGAGTCCCTTGTAACTTGTCCATCTGAAATTATTGTCAGCTCTTGCACCTATACTCCTTTAGCCAAAGCTTCAACAATGGAATTATTTTCTCCATACCCAGGCTTCAATTGTGCTACAAGTATAGGAATAAGGGTTATAGGCATCAACCCGAGCCTAACCAGTCAAAACTCAGGTGAATCATGACATTAGAAATGTCACAAAGTCCATACATGCCATACTCCCACTACAGCCATCGCATCACTATATAAGAAATTTTTAGTACATCACTATATAAGAAATTTCTAGTACAACACTGGAGCCATCACATCCCACTGGAGCCATCACAACACAAGGATGTTGGGGTTACGGAGGCCATCAAATAGTTATTGAGATGTCTTCATAAGAAATACAACACATTTAATGGGGGCAATGGAAGTGGCTCAAGATTCTGGGTCTAGATTGTTAGAATGGCCTGTAGGCCTTGCCTGAGGTGAACTTTAAAACTTTTCAATCTAGAACCGCAGCAAATCTACTACCACTTGCCAATTACATACAAAACCAGTAGCATAAACTTCACTTGAGAACCAAATTAAACTCAATTATAACTCCAGTACAATTAAAGGCCAAGGATACACTCTTGGTTGCTCCAACACTTCTTTACCATTCTATTACAAAGTAGAGATTGCAATTACAAGAAAATATACACTTGACAATGTCGGTAGTACAACTAGTGCATGCAACTAATCACATAGAACGTGGCCATAACATCAATACATGGACACAATTGCAATCTCACAAACATAAAATCAAACACAACAGCTTGAGAATCATAGGAAGTCAAATGAAACTATTTTCTCCAAAGACTAACTCTACGGGTCTTCATACGCCCCATATGGCAGATCACATGAACCAATAGCGCATGGCTCAAGGCCCTTTCTCAATTTGGTGGGATGCTCCAAGATGATGCCGTAACCAAGCATCCAATAGCATGCAAAGGGCTGATAAAAATGATATCAAAGTGGGCTGCTACTCCTTGGCTTTGGTGTGCCACTTAGTGGGAAGAATGGTGGCCAAAATGACCTCAACCAACCAAGCAAATGAAGTGCATTATGAGGTACATAGTAAGCTTAGCATTGAAGCTCCATAGGGGGCAAAATGGTAGCTAATTCAAGGGGAGAAATGGGGCTAAGATCTGAAACTGGCATGGAGTCTATGGAGACTAGGGCAGCTTTTAGCCCTTTGTGAGATAGGCACAATGGAACTAGTGGATGGCATGAAAGAGGGCTTAACTAAAACTCAATATGAACTCTATACCAATAGGCCATTGGTGAGACAAAAATGGAATCCAAAGTAGGGTATGAAGGCTAAGGAGATGCTCTAGCTCAAGTTTGGTAGAGGTTTAGCATGGTAGAGACTAATGCCAAATGGGGCTCTCCCATGAATTCTATTAGATAAGAATTAGGGTTAGTCCGGGGTCTAATCATCACTAATATGTTTTTTTTAAGGGAAGAGTACTATGACTCATTGATCATTGTGATCTATGGGGTGTAGAAAGGTTTGGAATCAAGCTATCGATTCTCTTGTGCCGCTATCATGATCAAGGTTTAGATATACGCCTTCATGATTAGCTATTCTTAACGGTAATTTTCTTTCGAATTAAATTTCATTTCAATTTAGAATAGTAACTTTCAAATTCAATTAAGTTCAATTTGAGCTTCTAGATAACTTAGAGAGAAAGAGTTATCAAGCTTGTATAAGAGTAAATAGAGTGAGAAAGAGGTCGGGCGTTCTCCCTATGGGTTTGTCTCATATCACAGTCCCTCCTTTCAACCTTATGAAAAGAGGAGAGAGAAGATATCTTCCTTGACTACCTCTAACTTGTCATGTGTTCAAATATTTTTAGTGACTTGTATCCCCAGCACTCAAAGCTTACTTTACATGTGTTCAAAAGATCTTGCGGTATGCAACCCCCTTTAAACCAAACTACAGAACTATACATACTCGGACTTTGTCACATGAGGAGAGAGGGAAACCAGAAGTTGATGTCATCACTATGGCCAGCTTGTGGGTGGTTGTGGGTCCCTTAATAGGTCCTGATGTGGGCCCCTATAGGCCCATGTGAAGGCCCTTGGCTATTGGGCCTCCACATGCACCATCAGCCCACATGTGCATCCTGAATTATCATTTCATAATTTGTTTGTTTTCCATGTTTTTCCTTGTCAAAATAATTTTATAAGAATAAAACAAATTCCCAAAAGGAATTTTTTAATTCCTTTATGAAAACCAAAGATCTTAAACTCAAGAAATAAATCATTAAAAGCGAATTGGCACCTCGCTTTTAAATTTCGCACTTATAGTAAGGCAGTTCACTCACCCTATACCCGTAATCCTTGAATCACATTCTCAGACAAACCAACAGAACCCATGACACATAGTCGTACAGGCAACGGCTCATGCTCTGTACATCAAAGCCAGTAAAGAGGTACTGGGACTATGAAAATCGCACATGGGTTACATGTTTACACCATTTTGGGAATATGTACCGCAACTCAAAGGCATGGGTCCTCTCTTTGGCACGTGCACCTCCTCCCCAAAATGGCTTCCTAACAGAGTGACTATGACATGCATATATCATGCAAGAGGTATGTCGCTTTGGCCCTTTTCCGCAAAAGCCACCAACCTACACATGAGAGTATCTTCCTCTGCCAACCACTACTTGGCATCTCTACAACCTAGACAAAGGAATACTCAGGGTCAAAAGGTTGAGTCTTTTCTCACCGTACCTAGACTGCTCAACCAAGGTGAGTCAGATAGCTGCAACTACACACACTGGCGAGCTTAACTCACCTCCCCTTGGTGGGCCTAAGTCACATCCTGATCCCCTTGAGAACTATGCACCCATTGGGAACAAAACATCTCACTAATAATGAGTTTGAATATAATGGTGCCTAGGCCTTTAAAGGCTAGAAACCCCAACATATTGGTGGACTGGTGAATGCCCTCTCTATGAAAGGTTTTTCAAAATTGTATGCCCTCCTAATCCATCCTGATGCATTAGGTTCACACTTACTAGGAGTGATCAGGAATTAGGGGCCTTCATTCGTTTACACGAGGAGATTTTCGAGTTCTATTACCATCTATCAAATGAAGACTCTCTTGCTTAGGAACCAGATACCCAAGGAAAGTTCTCTGTAGGTCCTGTTATGCTCTGCTTGTGGGTCATCCAGTCAGGAACTATTGAACACAATGATACAATCAATATGACACACTCAATACGATCTATTCTAAGAATACACAAGATTCAAGCTTTTTCATGGCCGGCAGTATTAGAGAAGGTGCTCACCGTCAACCATCTGGCACAGGGAATGATAATACCCAATATATGGCTCTTCTGCAAATAAAATGAGGAGTTCAAGGGTGATTTTAGCATTTTGTCCTTGTTCTATAGACTTGTGGTCTTGCATCATTGGAATGTTCGAATTATTGTCAACTCCCTGTTCACTAGTGATGCCTACCCTCGTCTACTCCCTTGTTCACTCAATAGAGCTCAATGTGGAGACTCGCAATCCTAGCCACCATATGGCATATTTGTGGCCTGCATCATTAATACCATTTCATCCATTGTTGCAAGTTGCATGATGTAAGGAGATTTTCTGCCACTCCAAGTTGATGAACAAAATCTATTTTCTGTTAAACAAGTACATCACTTGGAAAGTTTAACAAGGAAATATGCCAAAATGTGAACTCTGCAGTGATGAACCCATCACTTACTAGAGCTGCAATTTTAAAATAAAATTACTAGAGCTGCAGTACTTCTATTCGTCATCTTTGTATGGGTACTCCTCTGGAACTTGCTTCAAAAGCTTTACTCTTAGCTCATAGGCATCATCTCCACGTAGCATATCACGTACCCAGTTGACTTCCGTTTTCATAGAAACCTAAATCAATAATCATAGGCTGATGTCATGCAAGCAGATAAATTCAAGCACTAAAGCTCAACAATGGTCTCTGATGATTAACTGTAGCAACTGCTGTATAAAGATTTTAAAATATTTTAAAAGAACCTTCAAAAATAATCCTAGTTGCATATCAACACAGTGCAATTGCAGGTTGCTGAGTGATTTTAAACTACAGATAGCCAAATACAGGACCAACTTGACAAACTATAGAAACATATTTCCAATGTCGGTATGTTCACTATGATAAAGAGCCTGATTACTTCATGTCTGCCACAGCTAGATTCTACAATGGTCAAGAAGGAATTTGCACCCAATCAACAAGACCCAAATTTATGAGTAGAGGAATGAGTTCAACAAAGTGATACTCTCTTTCCTTAATATGATGGAAGTGTTACAGAATATTCAGCAAATACTGAATTTTCAGTGGATGCATATCTGAATGTCACAATAAAATAAGCTCAGATGCTCGATGATTCACCTGTTGGATAGCATGTGTACATGATAAAGAATACTGTAGCTTCCCAGGCAAGCAGAGTCATACGTATGAATAACTCTGATAATTGAGAACTTGTAAGATTATTGAGTTCTGGAGGTGGTTTAAACAAAACTGCTTTAGGAGTTATTCCCTTAGTTTGAGGAGTAACTAATCGTTCTATACGTTCGGCTTGTTTTCCTAAATATTGCATATATAAATTAGTATAATTGTTTTGTTAGGTATTAGTTCCTATTTTTTACCTATTTCTTTAGGTAGGACTTTATATGGTGTTGCAATAATATCATATAGAGATTGTGGTGGTTCTCCTTTGCTTAATGGGGTTATGGCACCTTTGAGTATTATACTTTTTTCAGGAGGGTGTGTACTAGCAGTAGTAGTACCATCCGTACTAATATATGTTTTTTCTTCTATGGTCTGAAGAGTATTAAATGGAGGAATGTTTATTTTATATTGAGTACATATTTCCTGTAACCATATAAAAAATCCTTTTGTTTCTCGTTCTTTTTTAAAAAATTTATTATATTTTTGATGGAATAATTCTATTAACCTAGGTTGGAAAGTTTGAATATACCATTCCCTAATACCTTGATTTGCTGGAGAAAGATAATCTTTTTTGAAATAATCAATATCGATTTTTCTCTTTTTGCGTTCTAATTTAGCAGCTAAATATGTTCCTATATATGCATCACATGCATTATTTTTATTTATATCTTCTTCTATATCATCTTCTATTTGTAATGTAAGTATTTGAAATTCAGCGATGTCAGGTTCAGATGTATATGTAGAAATGACGACATGATCAACTGTTCGTTTGACTCCTTGTAATTGAAAGTCTGAAGATGTTATAGGTATTGTAGAAGGAAGTAAGATAACATCGGGAGTAGTATGACAAGATTTTCTAGCAGGTAGTAATGGGGTTTTATTTCTTTTCCTATTAATATCTATATCATCCTGTACTATAGGCTGTTGGAATATTATTTCAAACAAATATAGAAAAATCAAATACGATTATACCAAAAACCATTACTTGGTCCGATATTATTCTACCTCAATCATGGGCATTGCAACATGCAAACCAGCCCAGGGAAGTACCTGTGAATAATATTCTAAACCAAATAATAGAACATCGGTTATATATATATATATATATATATATATATATATATATATATATATATATATATATATATATATATATATATCCATTGAAGAAAGTTGAAACAACTCACGAGAAGGCAAAGAGGTTATCAATCAATTTAAAAAAAAAAAAACTCACAAGAAGGCTGAGGTCAATCTAAGTGTATGTATGTGTGTGTGTGTATATATATATATATATATATATATATATATATATATATATATATATATATATATATATATATATATATATATATGGAAAAGTCTTACCTATAGGCGAAAATGAATAGTGATTTCGCCTATCCTCATCACCGTCCAAATTTCATCGCGCGGTCATGATTGTCCGGTAGTGTTTTATTTTTCATTTTTTTTTTCTACAAATCGGAATGACCTGAAATTTGGAGGGTATGTACATCTTACTAAGACGCATCTAATTAAAATATAAAAAAATTATCCGCGAAAACAAAATTAACCAAAATACCCCCGAAACTTTTTGGGGGTATTTTGGTCAATTTTTTTAACATAAAATAATTTTTTTATATTTTTCGCAGATTCCCCTATTTTTTATGAATACATGCTCCAAATTTCAAGTCATTCCGATTTGTAGAAAGATATGAAAAAAGAAACACTACCGGACAATTGTGACCGCGCAATGAACTTTGGACGGTGATGGGCGTAGGCGAAATCACTGTTCATTTTCGCCTATAAGCGTTGTGTAGTGTTTTCCTATATATATATATATATATATATATATATATATATAGCAAAAATCTTGGGTGAGCCCACTAGCTTATAGGAAAAAATGAGTCCAACGGCCCAGATTGAATCTGGGCCGATCTAACGATCACAGATGTCCAGTAGTGTTTGAATTTTAATTTGTTTTCTAAAAATCCAAATCACTTGAAATTTTAGACGTGTGTTTTTCTCATCAAGCCGCACCTAATAAAAATATAAAAAAAAATTAATTCGGGAAACATATTTTGACCAAAATACCCCCAAAAATTTTCGGGGGTAATTTGGTAAATTTATTTCATGTAAAATATTTTTTGATAGTTTTCGAAGATTGACCTATTTTTGATGTACACACACTCCAAATTTCAAGTGATTTGGATTTATAGTAAAAAAATTAAAATTCAAACACTACCAAACATCGGTGATCGTCAGATCGGCCCAGATTCAATCTGGCCGTTGGGCTCATTTTTTCCTGTGAGCTAGTGGGCTCACCCTAGCATCTTCCACATGTATATATATATATATATATATAGGAATAGGAAAAGGATGCGGTCAGCAGGCTCGCGTACCAGCCCTTGTTTGTCGACAGTCGCGATTAAAACAAGGAAACACTAACCGCTAGTAAAAAAATTGGCCTAAAACAGAACATCCCAAGTCCTTTCTCTCTCTCTCCTCTCTACACTTCCCGCCTCCGCCTCTGTCTAACACTCATGTCAACAGCGATCTCCATCTCTCTATCTGTCTCTATCTGATCTTGCGCTCACACCACCCCAGCTTCCAACCCACACCTACAAGCTTCCCCCTCTCTCTATATCACATCACACAGAAATACAGACAAGCTCTTCACCCCCAAAGATAGCACAAAATACCTCAACGAATATTTAACACAAACAGCCAAAATATTTCAACGAATTAGAGTAGAAAACCCCTTACATGGTACCTGTGTCAACAAATTTAAATGAATTCACAAATCTAGTTCTGTGTCAAGATAGCAAATTGGACCTCCATTTATCAGAATAGAAATGCTTCCAAACAACACAAGGCCTGTGCAATTACCCAAAAAACACCAGGCATGTGCCACTTTGAACTCATCCACTGTGAAATCATTAAATTAGAATAAATAAATAAATAATTATGGATTCACAATTAAAAATGCTCAGGTATCAACCCAACTCAGCATTAATATGAATTTTATAAGATCCAAGTAAAGCCCCCTATACAGTTAAATCAATCTATGTAGGCACATTTTCTAGGAACCCTTTGGCTTCTGCCCATTCTCTCTAACATTCATGTTTTCTATGAACCGTTTGCTGATGCTTTCTTGGGCCTTCATTATAGACAGTGAGGGATGGCAGAGGAGAAGAGCATGGGGTGAGTTTGGGGTTGTAAGAGGTTCCTTTGAGAGAGGAGAAGGGTTGAGATAGAGGAGTGAAAGAGAGAGGAGATGGGGCAGGAATTAGGGGGTGGGAGCACGTAGCAGGAAGGCAGAGAGGAAGAGACGCGGTGCTAGGGATGAAGGTGGGAAGAGTAGATAGAGAAACGACGCGTTATTTCTGCCCAATTTATAAGCCCTTAATCTTTCCTGTTTTAATCGCAACCGTTGGCATACAAGGGGCTGGTACACGAGCCTGCTGAGCACATCCTATATATATATATATATATATATATATATATATATATATATATATATATATATCACGGGAAGGTTGAGTTCAATCTAAGTGTGTATATTAAATCAGTGCCACTTGCATTCCAACCATCAGGTCTGCTAGTAGCTCACAGTACCAAGTGTATCAGCAAAGTAGCCTCTGTGATCCATGTATTGCAAGTACAGTAGCTACCATGTATTGCAAGTACAGTAGCTACCACATTTACCAGTCAACCCAGTCCCAACCTCTACTGAATGAGCAGAGATGGGAGCATGACCATGCATAACTAGCTCTTGAACACCACAAATAAATTTCTTATGAGACCAAGAAAGCCAAAGCCCAGAGCAAATAATTCAAGAATTAGCGAATCGCCAGAGGCAAATAAGTCAAGTTCAGAAAGTACCAGTGAATCTACAGCCAGTTTTGGTAATATGGATTAACTTTTCACTCAGTTTCACATAAAAGACATGCTAAGAAAGAGCTCTAACATATGCAGAATTGAAACTAATGAGAGAAAACAAAGCTTGACACACTCACCACCTCCAGTGCCCCTCGAATAACTCCACTTAAGATGTTGCAATAGTACAGACCTTGGCAAGTATCAGGAAGCTCAACAAAGTCTACCAAGGGGTTATCCTCCAAAATTAGACTGCAACTTGCCCCATCAGCATCCCAATTTGCAACAGATGCGGTGACCCCTAAAAACATTTTGAAACCTACCTGTTTCATAACATTATCAAAGTAAGCATACTTAGAGAAAGGTACAAAACAATCATTCAGAAAGTACACATGAAGAATGCAATCCTTGGGAAGGAAGCTGATTTGACTAGTGTTATCCATGCAAGGTAATACTTTCTAGCTCCTTAAAATTCATCAAAGTTGAGAAATGAGCAATGCTAAAATGCGGGTCCCACCTGACCCAACATAGTCGGAGATATGGGCAGGTTTGGAATGGGGGAGGACATTAACAATGCTATGCTGACATTTTTTCATATCATAGATGATAGGGCTCAAAGATTTTGATCCCAAGAAGGATTATTGTGTACATGCATTGATGTCCAGAAGTACCAAAGTTGCTGGGATCTCATCCCTCGACAAAATAACATTCCGCCGCTACGGGAAAGGGATCTTGATTTTTAAATTCTGGGATCTCACTCCATTATTAGGGATATTGATCTCCAGATAATGACTAAACTAATGGTTTTCTACATTACAGCCGGCTAGTAATGCACATACACTTTCGTATACTTATATTGCTTGCTAGCTATAAATAAAGAGATCCCTACTTTAGGGCCTGATTGATAACATTCCAATATCCTGAAATTCCAGGATATTTTAGAATATAATATAATTTTAATTATGCAAAGTTCATAGGGCAGCATTCCATGCAATTGACGATCTGTGTCCTCTCTCTCTCTTCTCTAGTGGAGCCCACTTTTCCCTCTTCCTTCCTCTGCAACCCCGAGCTCTCTCCAATCTCTCCCTCCCTCTATAACCCATAGTTGTCTCCACCCAAGCGCCTTCTCTCTAAATGTAACCCTTACCCCTTTTCTCTCTCTGCAGCCCCTTTCTATTTATCTCTCTATTCTGGTTGCTCTCTCTCACAGACCCAATCGTTCATCTCTTGGATCACTTTGGTTTATAGAGTATACAGTATGGTACTCCTAAAGAAGGCTGGAGATAGAGAGAATATGAGCAGCCATAGATAGCAACATAATCCAAATCACATATTAAGACCCACCATCTCCAAGAAACCTATATCAGGTCTTCTCAGTCACTATATCATAGTTAAATGGCATATTAAACACAAAATTATTAGAGAACGAATTCAATAATTTTTGTGGGTTTTCTTCTTGGGTTTCCTCTGTGTATTCTCCAACTGTTTCCTGTGTTAGATCATTGTGCGGCTTTCTACCAGCTACTGTTGTTGCAAGTTTCATGGCTGCTTGGCTTCTGATCAGAGAGTTTCTTCTTATGGGTTTTGCTCTTTTTCCATGGATGATCCTCATTTGAGCATTGTGCTTGCAACTTGATTTTTAATTGAAAGATGCAGTTTCGCAAGCATCAAGGTTTGATAGAAATTGAATGGAGAGAGACTGACTTTCTTGAACGGAAATTCAATTCAAATAGTATTTTTCAATGGAAGGATGCTCTACATTGAAAAATGCAGTTTCGCAAGCATCAAGGTTTGATAGAAATTGAACAGAGAGAGACTGACTTTCTTGGATGGAAGTTCACTTCAAATCGTATTTTTCAATGGAAGGATGATCTAGATTGGATGGAACTATAAGAAACCATATATTTAAAGGAGAATGATTAAATCAATCGAAGGAGAAAGGCTACAATTCAAAGGACGTTATTAATGAATCAAAGCAAAAAGCCATAGATTTCAAAAGAAAACATTTGCTTAAGAAAGGCAAACAGAAGAAACAGTATGGGACTTGGAAAACAAGAGCTGCAGGAATCTCCATTATAGAAGCAAACCAAAATTTTCAAATCCAAAGGAAATCAGAAACAGAACCATAAAGAAAAACCAGGATTAGAAAAGGAAGAATACTTGCTTTCAAAGATGGAGAAAACTGAAAGAATATGGAGGAGAAAAAGAGAGAGAACGTATACAGGGGATTCAAAGCTTAAAGTAGAATAGTAAACCCAAAATTAGATGATTGTGACCTGGAGAAAAAAAGAATTTCAGCTTAAAGGAAGTGCACACCTTGATACCCAAGAAAAAAATCTAAGATATCCAAGAGATTATTTATAGTCAGTCATGCATAGTTCTTGCACCTTGATTCTTTTTATAAAATTCAGTCAAACATGCACAGAAAAACACATATTAGGATAACATATAATTCATATACACGAAAAGCAGGGCACCGGCAATTTTCAGATTTTCTGAAATTTGGATATTCAGATTACGTTTTATCAAACTGATCCTTAAGCAAGATATATATTCCTGGAGTAAAGACATTCTTTAAGGTTGAGAGCAAGATCCCCAAAAGGTTGGGATCGAGATCCCTCATATTCAAGAATCTAGATCCCTAACATTTGCAATGTAAGGGCAACGCTTCCAACCATAGGGATCTTCTAGCCTCTCATGATCTCTCTCGATCCCACTCCTGATTCTGCTCCTGATCCCAACAACTATGAGGCCTGCATGCAAAGGATCTAGATCCAAGGAAGAACCAAAAAGGTTAGTATGTCACTCAGATTCGGTGTGGTTGGTGTTTCCAGTTGTACATGCCGATTTGCTTGCCAACACAAATTGAAATGTTATTTACTATTACTGCTTGTATATTAATTTTGACTCAATGTACATATAAAGGCTCACCATTTCTCAGGTAGAAACACACACACTTATCTTTATTTGGTTTTTATGAAGCAATGGAAGGAACTTGTTTTGTTTCCTAAGATTTTGTTGTGATTTCTTGCTTTATTTATGCATCTTCATTGAATAAAACATTCACCTCATATGCATCGCTCTTTCTCATATGATGGAAGCATCATCAGTCTCTGTTGCGCCGCGAAATGTTTATTTAAGTAAAGCTTCCTACTTCCTGCTTTGGTTGAAGCTTTTGTACTTCCTACTAACACAGATATGCCCGTAACTCAGATAAGCCGAAAGGCCGCTTCAAGATAATTACTTATTAGACCATGCTTTGCAAGAGAAATCCATGTGACACCTATGAGTATGTGATACGTATTACAGAGTGAGACTCTACGAGCATCGCTATTTCAAAGGTGGACTTCTTCACTTCTTATATTTATTCCTTATTTGCTCATGTTAGAGCATTCCCCGAAAGCGACGCATTGTACCAGCACACGATGCAGTAAGAAATGAGCAAGGGTTAACTAGGGCATAAGTAGGCAAGGGTTACTATGTCATTTTGAGCAAGCACAGGTAAAGAAGCTAGTCCAAGATAATATAATTCATTTGGCCACACGGAATGTAGGAATTCTCTCATGTAAAAATATAAAGTTCGTGGATTCAATGAGACGAATGAGAGTTAACATAGCTTGTTTATAGGAGATTAAGTAGAAAGGGGCAAAGAGCTAAGGAATTTGATGGATATAAACTTTACTATATAGGAAAAGAGGTATAGGCAATAATGGTAGACAAAGAGTAAAGGATAAAATTTCTCAAAAAAAGATAAAAGGATAAAATATTAGGTGTCAAGAGAGTAGGTGACAGGCTTTTATTAATTAAACTTACATTAGGATGCAAAAAATAATGTAATTAGTGATTATGGATTACGATTTAATAATAGCAAACACCTACTTTAAAATGCGAGAAGAACATTTCATAACTTACAAAAGTGGATCATGTAAAAGCTAGATAGACTTTTTTCTAGTTAAGAAGACAAAACAATCATCATGTAAAGACTGTAAGGTTATCCCAGGAGAGAAATTGACTACACAACATAGGTTCATGGTTATGAATGTTTGCATTACGAGATGAGTAGTGACATTAATGGGTTCCCAAGAACTAAGTGGTGGAACTTGAAAGGGGAGAAAATAGACCTATTTATCCTAAATGATGAAAGAAAGAAAATGGAATTCTAATGACAAAGTTAATGTTATGTAAAGTGAGATGATTGATTGTATTAAGAAAGAGCCAAAAAAAGTTTTAGGATAATCTAGAGGTTAAAGACTTTCAGATAAGAAAACTTAGCAATGGAATGATGAGGTTCAAAAAGCTATTAGCCAAAAACAATCATGTTACAAAGCTTAGCAAGGGAAAAGAAACGATCAGAATTTATAAGAATATAGAAATGTCAAGAGGAATGCTAAGAATGGCAAAAAGACTAAGCTTAAGGCATATAATGATCTATACAATAAATTGAAGACAAGAGAAGGTGAAAAAGATGTCTTCAAACTAGTAAACATTTGAGAGAGGAAGTACAGAAACTTAGCTCAGTGTTAAGAGGAACCATTGACATAAATGAGGTCAGAGTTATAGATACTTTTATAGGATTACAATATCTGAAATGAAAAAGGCTTTGCAAAAGATGAAGATAGGAAAGGCTATAAGACCAAATAGTATACTACTAAAAGTTTGGAACGAAGCTATTCAATAAGATTTTGAGAACAAAGAAAATGCAAGATGAATGGCGAAAAAGTATTGTGGTATCTATTTACAATAACAAATGAGACATACATAGTTTTATGAACTATTTAGGGATTAAATTTATGAGCTACATTATGAAACTGTGGGAGAAAGTGATTGATCCACCTAAGACATGCAGCGAGTGTATTAGAAAATTAGTTTGAATTTATGCCAAGGAGGTCAACCATGGGGGCTATTTTTCTTTAGGAAAATGAATAAGAAATTTAAGGAGAAGAGACCTCCACAAGGTCTTTATTGATTTAGAGAAAACATACAACACAGTAACTAGAGAGATAATTTCGTGGGTGCTAGAAAAGAAAGCAGCCTCAAAAGCATATGTTGACATGGCTAGGTATATCTATGATGGAGCACTAACGAATGAGGACGTGTAATAGAGAGACAAGTGAGTTTCAATGACAGCAGATCTACATCAGGGGTTGGCGTTGAGGCCATATCTCTTTGCTGTGGTTATGAACGAGTTAACAAGGCTTCTACATGATGAGGACCTCTGGTATATATTGCTTACGGATGACACATGATGAGACAGAAAGTTAGAACTGCAGAGGGATGTTATAGAATGTAAAAGATTTAATATTAGCCAAACTAAGATCAGTGTATCAAAAAGCGCTAGGCGGGTCCTAGGTGGCCTGGGGGGTCCAGGCCACCCAGTGCCTAGGCGGCTGCCCAGTTGAAACCAACATACCAATATATCATATTCCAAGTTGAAAAAAAAAAAGATAATTGTCGAGAAGAGAATTTTAATAATCAATATTGTTAAAACAGTAAAGTATAAAATCATAGAAGTGTAGGAAATAAAAGTCAACACTCAACACAACAGAAATATACAGAAATTTATAAAATATACAATCTAACAAAAGTCAACACTCATGACTCAACACAACAGTCAACACTCATGACCCAACACAACAGTCAACACTCAACACTCAGCAGCAAGAGGCAAGAGTCTTCAGTCGCCATCATCATCATCATCATCAAAAGGAATATTAATAGGGCAAGCCTCATCATATGCATCAGAGTCGAGGCCATCATCATCAGTGTCATCTCCCTCTTCAATATAACGCTCGTCCTCCTCTGTTTCTTCTGAATCTGCCTCTTTCTCCTCTTCTTCTTCTACCTCCTCTTACTAGTATGTGCAGTCTGTGCATATGAGGCCCTAGGAGTCTTGGCTGCTGTACCCTTTTTTTTGGGCTTCTTTGAACTCAAATATTATATAATTTCCTCCCTGGTAGCCTCAGAAACATTTTTACACAAGGCAACATCCCCCTTAATACCAGCAAGGTGTTTTTTAAACCGGTACATGGCGCCATTAATATCTGTTCCGCAATAATTATATTTAATACGATTTTTATCACTTGGATTCGGGTTATAACTATACTTCCAACCCGGATCACCACTCCGACTAAAACCTAGAGAAGATACTTCCATAGAACAAGGCTTATTTTCATCCTTTTCTAGTTCTTCTAAATTAAAAGATGTCTAATCTCATCTCGAACTGCTTCAGGAACCTTTCTACAAAAAGTAACATTACCTCTAACACCAGCAAAGTGTTTTTTGAATCGGCTAATACCCCCATTGGTATCTTTTTCACAAAAATTACGCCTTATACAATTTTTATCATTTGGTTTTGGGTTGTACCAATACTTTCAACCCGGATCACTTCTTCTAAAAATAGCAGAAATAGATCTATGACAAGAATTTTGTTCTTGTTTATGTTTTACATAACTTATATATTGCTTAATCTCCTCTCTGATAGCTTCAGAAATTTTTCTACAAGGGGCAACATCCCCCTTAATACTGGTAAGATGTTTCTTAAACCGGTTTATGTCTCCTTTTGTATCTTTTCAAAAAAATTGCATCGAATGCAATTTTTTTCATTTGGATTCGGGTTGTATCCATATTTCCAACTCGGATCTCCACTCTGACTAACTACTGAAGAAGACATCTCAAAATAAAACAAGCAATCTAAAAAATAAAGTTTTGCACTTATTTTGATTGCTCGAACTCCAAACTTCGAGAAACACTTCGATCCATGAAATGTAGTTTTCTGGAGGTTTCTTTCCGTCTAAAAGGGGTTCTTGTGGGTTTAGGTTTCAAATGAACCTAAAACCCCTCCTTCTAACCTTTTATATCTTTAAAAACAATCAAAACAACAAAAAAAAAAACATTTCCGCCTCTGGGCGGGGTGTAGGCCCTGGGCGGCCACCTAGGCGGGTTCCGTACCGCCTAGACGGCTGCTCAAGGACCACCGCCCAGTTTGGCCGCCTAGGCCTGAGCGATGCGCCCAGGCCTTCTAGACTGCCCAGGCACTGGGCGGTCCCTTTTTTTGAACATTGGCTAAGATAGAATATAGGGAATGCACATTTAGTAATAATGGGAACATAATTGACGAATTAGTTAAGACTGATAGTCAAGCA
The DNA here is from genome assembly GCF_054954075.1 of Amborella trichopoda. Classification (NCBI taxonomy): domain Eukaryota; kingdom Viridiplantae; phylum Streptophyta; class Magnoliopsida; order Amborellales; family Amborellaceae; genus Amborella; species Amborella trichopoda. Next base: position 39,429,014 of record NC_142337.1, on the reverse strand, counting down.
CCTAAAAGAAATTATTTTCAATATCTTGGTGGATAATCCAAGAGAAAGGAGAGATTGAGGAAGATATTGCTCCTACAATAAGAGCCGAGTGGGTGAAGTGGAGATATGCTTTTGGAGTATTATATGATCCTCCCATACCAATGAAACTAAAGGGGAAGTTCTATAGGATGACTGTAAGAACAGCCATGCTTTATGAGACAGTATGTTAAATGGTTGAGAAACAGTATATCTATAAAATGAGTTTGGTTGAGATGAGGATGTTGAGATGGAGTGGCAAGACAAGGATAGAATTGGAATGAATGCATTTCAGGGATCTTAAACGTAACTCCAATATGCAATAAAATGAAGGAAAGTAGATTTAAGTGGTTTGGTCATGTGTGGTGTCGATCTAGAAAACACCAGTTATAAGAGGTGATTTGATTCAAGTGGAAATCTCTAAAAGGCAAGGAAAAGGCCCAAAGGACATGGATGCAAGTAGTGAGAAATAACTTATGGTTTGACTGAGTGTATGGCCTTGAGAGAGCAGAATGGCAAAACAAAATTTGCATAGCCAGCCCCTAATAGTTGGGATAAGGCTCGGATGATGATGATGATTTGTTCAATGGATGCATTGAAGTTTCGATCAAGCACCTTACCTAAAACTACGAAAATATAACAGTAAAGTGCAGGTAAAAGTCCAAGAAACCAGATACATAGATCACTTCTATAGAATTCAATCACTCCATTACAATGCTTCACATACAGGTTTAGAGACTCAAGTTGTTGATATTTCTATAGAATTGCTACAATAAAATTAAAGAAGAGAGATATTGAAACTGCATATGCTACACAAACACAACACCATGACAAACTTCATTTTCCATAGAAAAAGAATTCGACCATATATCGGACTAGTCTCTCATGCTTGTTTGTAATGACAATGGTTGTGCCAATACATGTCCTAAGCTGTTTACCCTCATTAAGACACATACATGGCCGACGCCATATATAGAGAAATAAAGTCATGCGAGACAACCATGCACAAAAATTCAATACAAGAATACTTGCATAGAGAACAACTAAAGAATATTCAAATAGTATCAAAGAAGAACAACACCTATCGATATCTATTTATTCCAAAAATTTTGTGCTCATACTAAAAAATGAGCCTTCAAATAATCTATAGAAGATGTAAGGAAGGAAATCAACTCAAACGTACCTTTGCAATCACTTCTGCCGTCTCCTTGAATTCAACACACCTAGAAACATTTGACTTGGCTAGAAATTCATCAATCAGTCGTATTCCAATGTTATAGCCCCTGAAAAAGAATCAATGGATCATAAGACAACATAAAAACATAGAAAACGATCTGACAAGACCAGTTATGGGAAGCACTAATTGACACATGCCTAGCTCCGTTTTCTCATATTGCCACAAATAGAAGTAATAACACAAGTCACAAGGTCAAAAAATATACAACATTATAACCAGAACTCAGAAGACGATCTAATTGGACATCATGTAGATAATTCTGAAAGAGATGGTGGACCACCTAAGGCACCCACAAAAAGTGGCATGCTAAAGATCGGCCCTAGGTGGGCCCATGATCATGAAACCTACGATTGGACTTTAGGGCCACACTCTAGGTTAAACCCTTGGCCATCCAATTCAAAAGGGTTTGGTTAAAATAAATTAGTAAATTATAGATCTTTTAGCAAGTAATTCCAGCTTACTACAAGTTTCCTATTCTTTTTAGCACTTTCTAATATCATAAAAGGGGATAGTTTCCAAAAAAATATAAAAGAATTAAAATCCATAATTTGGGAAGAAGGACGATTCAAGAAATATTTAAATTGTTTGTTTTCCAAGAAAAATGCAAGTAAAGAGGTATAACCTCTATAAATAATGCCATGTAAGGCTTAATGCCAACTTACTGAAATTTGAATAAAGAGCAATTATTGGTGATACACCTATTTTTTGAGGACATACCACTCTCAAATGGGGAGGAAATTTCCACTAGAATGGGAAGTGAAAGCAAGTTCACATCTAGGTCAATGCAATTTTTGTGTAATTGTGTTATGATAAAATGTACATCACGAGCATTAGGAGCAAGGAGCAAGCAGGAAGCTATCAACAAAGATTTGCAAGCAGGAAGCTAACAAAGATTTAGTGAAGTAATGAATGCCTCTATTGAAAAGCTACAATTCTATTGAATAAAGAGCAAGTTGGTTAGCTTGAACAACTTGATGCTAGGAGGATGAAAGATTAGGTATTACCAAACCTAAAACTCAAGGAGCTTTAAATTGGAGCATGGGAGGGCGTGTGTGAGACATTATTCCTTTATGAAACCTTGTCAATCACCTAGGGACGAAGGTCCTAACTAAGGGAAACAGGAAGCATGGTTTGGAATATATTTTGCAATACAGATCCAAAAATGAAAAACATATTCCTCTGACTCAAGGCCAAAGTGATCCATCTCTAACACATGCAGCACTTGAATCTCCATGACTCCATCTATTAACTTCGATCGAGTTCGAATAACACAAAATCAGATTCTAATTATTAGATAGACAATTTCTAGAGCCATCACATAATGAGATTCATGAAAATCAAATGCAAATTTCCTATTGAGAAGCAGAAATTGCACTGTCAACTAATTACACAGTATTAAACCATTGCAAATAAAACGATAAAAAAAAAAAAGTAAAGAAAAAGTCTAACCTATTGTCAGAGCAGACCTCCATGTCCGTTACAATATGGAAATTTTTTTGTAAGTAGGTAACAAATGATCAAACACCAATTGCTGCTCATAACATAAAATATTTTAGACCGAAACCAATTTCAAGATTTTAATTGGACAAAGGTTTTATCATCTTTTCTATCCTCCCAAAAATATTCAAAATGTTAAGCCAAAGAAAAAAGGAACAACAACGGAAAAACATACATTTGATCGAGCTGCTTGTTGACTTCTTCAACCTCTTCCAGATCAGTGAGCAGCTGGCGCACAATTGCTCCATATGTAAGAGTGAAAAGCTCTGCATTCTGTTTCAATAAACAACAAATATGGAAAAACAACGCTTCAAAGGACAACATGAAATGAGAATACCTTGAAATTTAAACCCTAATTGCTGATAAATTAAAAAACCGAGCATGAGAAGCATCAAATTAGACAAAGAACAGCACGAAATTCGTATATGCTAAAGAGAAGTGAATCACCACTCTCTCGACATTGGCAAAAACTGCATCTCCAGATCTCTGGACCAGAGGAGCCATGGAAATTAAGATTTAAAATTTACCAAAAAAAAAAAAAACGGAGAAGAAGAAAACAAAATTCCTGAAAATGCAGGATATTTTCTTTAATTTTATGGAAAAATAAGTTTTCACTTTTCGAAGAGAAATAAAACGGAGGAAAAATTACAACAAATCCCTCTAATTTGAGAGCTCTTTGAAGGCACAGTAAATGGATCGCACTTCGTAGCAACCTGTCCATTTTCGCAAATGAAACGCCCTCCATAAATTTTGTAATGACAAACATGACTTTTCCTGACGGGTAGGAGCATTTAGAAATCTTTAAAAAACGGATCGGTTCCGAAACGGGCACTTCAAAATCCATCCAAATCGGTAAATCGCAATTTTGGATTGGAAATCGGCTAAATCGGTCGGTTTCGGCTTTCAAAACAATTAAAAAAGTTATTAAAAATCATTATATATATTGTTTTATAGGAATCCAATAAAAAATGAGCGTACTACATTAACAACTTTTATTTTTTTGCATCAATATGCGAATATTGAGATGTTATTTTCCTGTATGAAGATAATCAACCATTTATTAAAACTTAGCTAAATATAATATTATACATTGAAATTAAAATTATTGGTTTGTATTTTATTATTTTATCGTCATCTTACTATACAAATAAGAATAAATTTGAAATTTGTCTTATAATATCATCTAATTTAAAAATCTAATTTACAACTATAACAAAAAATAATACATTGCATAATTTATAATGTAAATAAATAATAAATAAAATCTAATATTTGATTATCATTGTAATTAGTATAATTATTAATTACAATATTATAATTAACATTATTTAAAAAACAAGGATCCTAATAAAAAACAAAAAATTCACTAAGTATTTAGAAACTCAAAATCCTTTTTTCTTTATACTTTAGTTTTTATATTTATAAATATTGACAGATTGTAAAGTAAACCACAATATTTTAGATCTTTTTTATTGTTCAAAAATAATATTTTAAACTTAAAAACACTCCATAACTAAGCTTTTTCACCAAAGGGATTAAGGGTACAATGTAATCCTACAGGTACATGCACTCTTTTTCACCACTTATGTCATACTTATGCGCTTTAATATGTTAGTAGGTTAGTTTTTAAATAGAAATAAAATAATTCCATATCCAAGATGATAGGCTTGAACAAGTAAAATATAAAAGCCATTGAGCGTGCGCTTTTAAAACAAATGGTTGCTGGTGGTTGGGTGATCTAATGAGCTGTTGTGACATCACGTGGCAATATTAAAAAATTGCCAAGCTTGATGGTGGGTGGGTGGTGATATTAACCATTTATGATGTCATTATTGGTGACGCGTCTTCTCTGTGATGTCCTAAGGTGAGAAAAACAGTCGGATCCCGTTTTATGGTTGGATCAGGAACGGGCTGGATGATACCCGATCCAGATCGCCCGATTCCAGATAGGGTCACCTATTTTTAAAACATTGGATATAATATTTTCTAACTTTTCTATAGGAAACAATCACTTTCTACAGTTTCGTTTAGCGCAGTGATTTTAAATGATTGTGTTAATACTAGCTTCTATCAAAATTAGGTAATGTGATTTTTTGTTTTGTATTTTCTTTAAGATGTTTTTTCTAGTGAAAGTTTCAGTTTTTTTACTCGGGTTAGGATTTTCTGCCAAAATGTGAATCTAGTGATCATTGTGCATCAATTTGATCGTTTTTTTTTTTTTTTGAATGATCATGCTAATACGATCTTCCATCAAACTCAAGTGTTTGAAGATATTTTTCAGCACCTTGGATTCTCGATGCGGAGTAAAAGAGAAGTCGGTCAATAAAGCATTGAGGTACAATGGAATTCTTGACAGTCTCATAATTGCCTTAGAACGGGTCAGAATCTTCCTAAGCACTCCAAAAGGCTACCTGCAAAGTTTCGTCACAATTCGACATGTATAAGGCAACGCAGGCAAATAAACAATTTCGGAAAAATTAGTCTTTAGCACGCTGAAACGAACTCCGTAAATAGAACTCTATTTTTGGTGAGTCAAACAGCTGTGGGATAGCCACCATTAGATTTGGCACGATTGAAAACCCCTAGGGGTCAAGTTTCGACTTAAACAGACATCCCAAGACAAAGTTATGGGTAAAACATTAAAAAGTGGTAGCCCGCACACTATTCCCGCACGGCCTCCCTACACCAATCTCCATTACAAGAGACTGGTTTGTATGGTCATAAACAGCAACTTTGAAGAATCGTATCTCAAACGTCTTGAGTCGGATCGCACTCAAATTTTGTGAGCATGTTTGTCTTGTCAAGACGAGCGTTTTGATATGTGGCACGCCCCATGACAATACCTGAGTAGGGAGAAAAACTAAAGAGAAATTGGTGATTCGTGAAGACAGTTGTAGGTTTTACCCCTAGAGTGAGGCTAGGTCTACCCTAAGTCGTCGAGTTTAGATCTTACCTAATTTAGATTCTAGAACCTTGCCAAAAGCAATCACCATGTCAGTCACTCAAGGTGACCATGATGATCGCTCCACGGCCGACTCTAAGCTGAACCTGCCCAAACTTAAGGACCAATATGTCACGATCCCTTGGGATTATCGACAGAACTCAGGTCAATCCATTATCCAACGCCCAGGTCTCTAATTAGAGGCAGAGTCCCAAGGGTCCACCCCTAATCCTGAAATTTGTGTGGCTCGAAAAGTTGGCTCTGCCCGAAAGACTTTGAATAGTCAGGGGATCCTACCGGGCGTTGTCCTACAGGGGATTTTAGGCAACCAAAGTAGGAGTCAAGTGAGGGAAGAAATTTATGCAGCATCTAAGACTAATTCCCACAACTCGAACCAAAATAACCCCGAGGCTCAACGATCTCAAAACCAAGACCCACCTAGGTCTAAGGGATCTAACCCAACCTCGAGTCATCATAGTACAACTCGTGATGTCTTGAACACTGTACGAAGCAGAGATGTCGACCCAGCTGCCCTTAAAAGTCCAGTTGACCTAGGTTACACTATTCATGCCCCAGCTTACGGGTCTATCCTAAACCAAGTTAGTGTTGTAGGTCAACCCTTAGCACAACCGAGTCTGCCGATCCTTCAATCGGTCCCTCTAGTTCATTCGGTCCAACAAACCTTGCAATTCTCACAACCGATGGCGACACCTATAGGTCAATACGCCCCTCAGGCACAAATCTATAAAACCACCCCCGTGACTATGGCTCATCAATCTCAGACCCATGCAAGCCAACAGGTACCTCATGTCTCAACTCATCAGGCTACGCTTGGGAACCCACCGATCAGTGGTCCTACTATCATGTCAAATACTCAACAAGAAGGCACCCTAAAAGCGATGCAGGACATGCTTGTAAAAATGGGCATGCATGAAATTCTAACCTCGAAGGCCTATCTTCATGAGACCCTTGGAGGCATGGAAGACCTTCCCCTAGAATTTCTTGTTCCAGAATTTAGAAACAAGTTCAATGAGAAGAGCGATCTGGATACTCACGTCAACGCATACCTCCTCTCCGTTTGAGCTTTACGAGACATGTCTAACCAATTGAATGCCATATTTCACAAACATTGACCGGCGAGGCCTTGAATTGGCATCTAAGAACAATGTCCGCTCGACCACACATCACTCTAGACGAAATGTTCAACCTATTTGTCTCTCACTATCGCAGGTCGACACCAAGACCTCTCTCCATGGGCGAGCTCAGTGCAACGAAACAAAACCCAGGAGAATCCTTTGAGGATTCATCGATCGATTCCGCAAGGCAGCAATACGGGTCATAGAATATCCACTTACAGACCCGGCCAAGATCTCCATAGTCTTGGAGAATGCCGCTCTTGAATACAGGACTTCTTCAACCAAGGTCTTATTCTCCACTCTTTCGACTCCATGATTGAGTGGGTGACGCGATATGAAAAGGCTAGAGGAACACCCCTCAGCACCAGGCCCAACAACAAACCGATAACAACTCCCCAAAATAAGAAAAAAAACAATACTAAGGGGAATGCTTCTGATCAAGTTAATGATATTTACTGGAAGACATTTTTCAACACCATGGAAACCCGATACGGAATAAAAGGAGAAGCCGGTCAATAAAGCCTAATGAACAGCGAAAATTTTGACAGTCTCAAAATGATCCCAGAACTGGTCAAGATCTTCATAAGGACTCTTAAAATTTTCTTGTCAAGTTTCGCTGTAATCCGACATGTCTAAGGCAGTGCAAACTAAGAGACAGTGTCGGCAAAGTCAGCCTCTAGCACCCTAAAACGGACCGCTATAACTAGAGCTCTATTTTTGATGCATCAAATTGTTGTGGGACTACTTCCATTGGAGCTGACATGGTTGAAAATCCCTGTGGGTCAAATTTCAGCTTAACGGGCACTCCAGGAATAAGTTATAGGCGAAAGATTGAAATAAGAGTAGTCACACACTATTCCCGTGCGGCCACCCTGCAACTAAACTCCATTAAAGGGACAATCACAAACAGTGACTTGCAATGCTTATATCTCCCTTGTTCGAGATCAGATCGTGCTCAAACTTATTGGAATGCGTTTGTCTCATTAAGACGAGAGTTTCAATATGTGGCACGCCTCGTGACGACGCCTGAGCACGAAGAAAAACTAGAAAGAAGTTATCAATCCGTGAAGGAAGTTGCAGGAAAATCAGCAGCGACACACCTCACTCGAGTGGCCAAATCACGACGCTCGCGAGCCTGATCAACATGAAACTAGTTGTATCGCGTGACTATCACGGGTCCGAACCACACGTATGATAAACGGTCAGATCTCGAACAAGAAGCCGATGAAGTGACTACAAATTCTGGTGTCAAAATTCCAGATTCTAGCCAAAATTAAATAGTTGTGAAATCTTCGTCAGGGCACGAAATCAAGCTACTCTTGTTGTCACGCAATCATGACGGCATGCTCAGTGTGATCCAGCAAAGAAACCACAAAAAAAATCAAGGAACGAGCACACTATCAATGTGAAGTTTGTAAGATTCATCCAAAATTCAAATCACACGATCGTGGCCTAAAAACATGATCTATGGCTCGAAGTTGGTATCAAATCGATCGTCACGCTGAGCCCTACAAGAAAACAATAATCTTTCTATCAAACGGGCACCAGAGTAACCCCGGATCATCTATGAAAGATCATGCAAGTTCTAGGGCAGCAATAGGAACTATTTTGAAATTCCATGAATTGTTAGAAAGGGGCAAATCTATCATTTTATACCCTATTTTCCTATTTTATTTAATTCAGTTAAATCTTAATTTTCAACAATTAGGTTTAATTTTGATCATCCCCATGTTTGGGTAAAACTCGATATATACCATGTACTATCATTGTACCTAAACCCTTCATTAAATAAACTTTTGCTTAATGAAATCTCTATTTCGTTTTATTGTTGGGTCACGTTCTAAGAGAGAGAGAGGCAGGAGAGAGAAACTTTTAGATCGGTACCCCTAGGCTCAAGGTAAATCTTTCTCTCTCTTCTCTTCCTTTCTTTCTTCTTCTCTCTTTTCGTCTCGCTCTTCTTCTTGGTCTGGCCTTTTCTCAGAGCCCATGCACGACAGTGGCAGTGCCGTGCATGCCTCTTCCTTTCTTTCTTCTCTTGTGGTTTCGCAGGTCGTGTATGGAGATGGCAGCACCATGCGTGAGCTTCTTACTTATTCTTTTTGTCTATCTCTATCTCTCGGCAAGGCTCGTAGACAGTGCTGCTCATTGTTGTTCGCAGAAGTGTCTTCGACGTTTTAGCGAGGAGCACAGACGGCGAAGCCTATTGCCGCCTGCAGGGGTCTTCCCTTATTGTGCACCTATTGCAAACAGCGATGCCTATTGCCGCCCACGAAGGTTTGCGACAACACCTATCGCCTTCCGCGAGCTTCCTTTGCGCGCTCAGTGCCTATCGCCATCCACAAACCTCTTTCGTGTGCTTGGTGCCCATCGTCGTCCGCAGGTTTCTCTTGTGTCCCACACCCTTCGTCGTGTGCCTCAGAAAGAACTATCGTCGCGGGCTTCACAAAAGGATATCATCGTGCGCTTCACAAGAGGCTATCGCCACCTGCGAAGGGATGTATTGCCTTCTCATGTTGCCAATGGCGATGCCTAGCGCCGCCCGTAGTTCACTGCTCCCCCTCTTGCCATGAGTAGTAGTGTCTAGCGTCGTCCAAGGGTCGTGACAATGTTGCTCCATGACTATGAATGACGATGCCTAAACGCCATCGGGGTCCCATCTCTTCGTCGTCTCACGCTTCCTCCTCATTCTCTTCTCTTCTCACTTGATTGAGGGTAGACTCAGCCTAGCATTGCCATAGCAATCTGGCACTCGAGCAGTATGGCTGTCGTGCTGGTCCTGAGTACGATGCCCATCTTGCTGCCACACCAGATTAGGACAGTCATATCGGCCTCAGTTTCGAGTAGTATTGCCGTCATGGTGGTTCTAGTACTATGCCCATCTTGCTACCACTCCAAGTCAATCTTTGTATTGGTCCAGCTATCATGCTAGTCTCATCTCCTTACCAAGTTCTCTTCTCTTTTCTACATTTATTCGAACCTTCCACTTCATCACCCTCACTTATAAATGTGCATTGCCCTAAGACAAGTGTGGGTCCTTCGGCCCACTTGTCTTGCAAGTTAACCATGATAATGTTGTACAGAAAACAAGGAGATTGCATGTCAAGGGAGGCCATTATGAACCAGCTGGGGGGCTTTTCTTCGTGATCTAATAGGGCGTTGTTGGAAGATATTTTTCATCATCATGGGGCCCCCGCTCAATAAAAGCCTAACATATAATGGAAATTACGACAGTCTCAGAATAGCTCCAGAACTGGCCAAGATCTTCATGAGGTCTCTCAAAAGTCTCATGCTAAGTTTCATTGCATTCTGATATATCTAAGGCAGTGCAAACTAAGAAACAGTTTCGGCAAAATCAACTTCTTGCATCTTGAAACATACCCTAAAACAAGAGCTACATTTTTGGTGTCTTAATTTACTGTGGGATCACCACCATTAGATCCGACACAGCTAAAAACCCCCAAGGATTAAATTTTAGCTCAAATGGACACTCCAGGAATAAGTTATAGGCCAAAGAGGGAAATAGGAGGAGCCGCACACTATTCCTGTGTGGCCACCTTGCAACACTACACCATTGAAGGGACAGTCACAAACAGTGACTTTCGATGCTCATATCTCACCCGTCTCAAGTCGGATTGTGCTCAAATTTAGTGAGCATGTTCGTCGCATCAAGACGAGCGATTCGATATGTAGCACGCCCCGTGACGATACCCGAGCGCTAAGAAAAGCTAGAGAGAAGTTGTTGATCCGTTAAGAAAGTACAGAAAATTCAGCAGCGTTGTGCCTCGTTCGAGCAACCGAATCACATCGCTCGCGTTCCAATCGATGCAAGACCAATTCCATCATGTGCATAAGGTCTCGGGCCATCTCTGACCTGAACTCCATAGATGATGAACAGTCGGATTCCACACACGAAGCAGACAAAGCCACTGCAAATTCCGTCGTTGGAATTCTAGATTCCGGCCAAAATTCCAAGGTTGCAAAATCTTCGTTCAGGCATGGAATTGAGCTACGTTTGTTGCCCCGCCATCATAATGGCTTGCTCAATGTGATCTAGCAAATAAATCATCAAAAACATCGAGGAACGAGCACACTATCGATCCGAAGTTTTAAGATCCATTCAAATTTCAAGTCACATAATTGTGCACTAAAAACATGATCCATAGCTCGAAGTTGGTATCAAAACAATCGCCAGGCCGAGCCCTACAAGAAAACAATCATCTTATGATCAACCAGGCATCAGAACGACCCCGGATCATCCATGAAAAATCATGCACGTTCTTGGGCAACACAGGGATTGTTCTGAAATTTCACGAATTGTTAGGAAGGGGAAAATTTGTCATTTTTCACCTTATTTTCTAATTTCTTTTAATTCATTTTAATCTTAATTTTCAAAAATGAGGGTAACTTTTGATCTTCCACCCATGTTTGGGGCAATTTCTATATATACGTACCATCATTGTACACACCAAGGTCTCAATCCCTCACAAAAAAGAGAGTTTTAGTTAATACAGTTTCTCTTTCTTACCATTGTTGGGTCACGGTCTAAGAGAGAGAGCAAGGTGAGAGAAATGTTTGATCGGTACCCCTAGGTCTGAGGGAGATCTTCTCTCTCTTCCTTTTCTTTTCTTCTCTTTATTCTTCTTTTTCTTTCTCTTCCTCTCTCTCTTTTCCCTCTTCTCCATCTGAGTTCCTCGCGGAGGCCATGTGCGGTAGTGACAGTGTCGTGCATGCCTCTCCCGTGGTCTCACAGGTCGTGCATGGTGATGACAGTGCTATGCGTGAGTCTTCTTCCCCTTCTGTTCGTCTGTCTCTCTCTCCCAGTGAGGCCTGCAGACGGCGCAGCTCATCGCCGTCCGCAGATATAGCTTCGACATCTCAGTGAAGAGCCCAGCAGTGAAACGCGTTGCCGCCAACCGGAGTTTTCCCCTGTTGTGTGCCTATTGCAGACGGTGATACCTATCGCCTCCTGCTAGAGGCCTCAGCAACACCTATCATCATCTGTGAGCTTCCTTCGCGAACTCGGTGCTCTTCGCCATCTGCGAGCTTCCTCCGTGCGTTTGGTGCTCATCGTCGTCTCGCTTGCATCCCAAGCCTGTCGTCGTGCGCCTTATGGGAACTACCGCTGCGTGCTTCAGAAATGGCTATCGTCGTGCGCTCCATGAGAGGCTATTGCCGCCTGCGCAGGGGTGCATTACCTTCTTATGTTGCCAAAGACGATGTCTAATGCCGTCTGTAGTCCTCTACTTACCATTTAGCTGTGAGCAGTAGTCTAGCGTCATTCCAAGGCCGTGACACTGCTACTCCACGGTCATGGGTGGCAACGCCTAGCACCGTCGGGACCCTATCCCCTCCTCCATCTCACTCTCTTCCTTTTAGCTCTCTTTCTGTCTCCTCATTCTTTTCTCCTTTTACTTGATTGAGGGTAGACTTAGCCTAGTGCTGCCATATCAGTCTCGGTTTAGAGTAGTATTGACGTCGTGCTGGTCTTGAGAACCATGCCCATCTTGCTACCACTCCGAGTTGGTAGGTTTCCGACCATCATGCTAGTCTCACCCCTTTGTCAGGTTTTCTTCTCCTTTCTCTCGTTATTGGAAGCCTTCCTTTTCATCACTCCGTCATATGAGCATGCGATGCCCTAAGACAAGGGTGGCTCTCTTTGACCCACTTGTCTCGCCAATTAACCATAAAAGTGTTGTGCAGAAAGCAAGAGGATTACAGGTCAAGGGAGGCAATTTCGAACTAGCTAAAGTAGTTAGGGGGCTTCCTTTTTTATCTAAGAGGGTGCCCACGCGAGCCAGCCCGAGTAAGTCCCAAACCCACCTTAAATTCCTCTCTCATCGGTTGGTATACCTTCCCTTGCTCTTGAGCAAGGTTCTAAGAGAGCGATCTCAAATCTGGGGTTAGCTAAAAACCAGAGATACGTGCTGCCAGATCATCTAGATTCGGAAGGTGAGATCAATGCACGTAACTAGGCACCCAAGCGAGTCAGCCAGAGTAAGTCACAGACCCAGGTGAGGTTGGTCCCCACCTCACGTTAAAATTCCTCTCTCACTAGTTGGACACTTGCCCTTGTTCTGTGAACAAGGCTCCCAAGAGAGTGATTTCAAGTCTCGAGTTTTTCCCACATGAGACACGTGTCACCTGATCACCTAGATCAGGGGAGGCGAGATCAAGGCACCTAACCAGCTTGGCGACTCCATTGGGGACTTATTACCCCTTCGTCGGTTCGCTTTTGTTTGATTAGTATTACCTTTTACTTTCTGCACTAGTTTTTATGGCACCTGGGATATTCAACCCGTTCATCCGAGTTTAGGATTTTCTCATCCCCACACTCGTGACTATCTCAGGGAAGCGAATTGCTCAAGCTTCCTTCCCTACACTCCTTCTGAGTCAGGACTCATAGTCCGACTCCCAAGTTCTTTCCTGGATTGGTGCGAGAAGGGACTTAAAGGTCCCTGACTCCTCGCTTTCTCGCCTTGGTGGACCCTCCACTAAGGCCTCTTACATTGGTCGCACAATTGTTATCGCACACAGCACACACCTTGCTACTGGCAAGTGCCTTGCCGTTCATATTGCTGAGGTACGCCGAAAAAATGAAATATTAATTGGAAAAATCGATGATGATGAAGATATTATCATTAGTAATTCTGATTCAGACTCTGATGATGAAAATAATCCAAAAGAAGAAAATTGCCAATGTAATTTTTACAAGGTAGTCATTGATATGAATGAGTTAAGTATCAACACTCTTACAAAAGAAGAAGATCTGATTATAGATCTTATCGAAAAAATAATAGATCCAAAGACTAAAAGGCCGCCTTAGTTCAATATATCAACATGTGCAAAACGCCATCTGAAAAGGCAAGATCTTCTCTTATTCCGACAAAAGAAGATTATAGTTTTCATGATATCCTTAGAAGAGTGCAAAACAAAACCCAGGTTGATAGGGAACCCTCAATCTCTGAATTAAAACATGAGATTAATGAGGTAAGAAACGAGTTAATAACTCTAAAAACAAGGGTTCAAATCCTAGAATTAATTGAAGCCTCCTAAAGAACAAATTGAAGATGAAAACATAGAATTAGAATTTGACAATTTGGTAACAGAATATGATATTCCTTTACCACCCGAAGTGGGGGATACCCTTCCTAAAACAAAGAAAGAATCTGAGACCTCTAACATATAATATGAATATGTTATAAAGGTACAGAATTGCAAGTTTGCAAACCTGGTCGACAAAATAATAACCCAAAAAATGGTTTACTAACATCAAAATTGTAGTACAAAAGGTATACAGTTTTCAAACTACTGCCCTGATAGACTCAGGAGCTTACCTGAATTGCATAAATGAGGGGTTAGTACCAACAAAATACTTTAGCAAAACTGCCCAAGTACTAAATACTGCCGATGGTAGTAAAATGCTTATCAATTACAAGTTATCAGATGCTGCAGTATGCAATAATGGTGTTTGCTTCAGATTCCCCTTCATAATGGTAAAATGTTTAAGTCAACATGTTATTCTAAGAACCCCCTTTTTAAACATGTTCTATCCAATTAAAATTGATGACACAAAGATAGAAGCTAATATTGAAGGACATAAGGTTAAATTCACCTTTATTGACAAGCCTAGAATCCATGAGATTAATAATATCAGGGATAAGATTTCCTCTAAAGAAAAATTCCTTTACCACTTAAAAGAAGAAATAAAATATAAAAATATAGAAGAAAAATTACTACTTCCTGATATACAAAATAAAATTAAATCTCTAAAAATAGATATTGAAAAGAACATATGCACCGATATCCCTAATGCTTTTGGGATAGAAAACAACATGTTGTTGAACTTCCTTATGAACCGGATTTTCGAGAGGAAAAAATTCCTACTAAAGCAAAGCCTATTCAAATGAACAATATGCTACTTGAGATCTATAAAAAGGAAATAAAAGAATTAACTAGACAAAAAACTTATCAGAAAAAGTTCATTACCCTAGAGTTGCTCAGTTTATGTTACAAAAGGCCTCAGAAATAGAAAGAGGAGATCCTAGATTGGTTATAAATTATAAACCACTCGACAAAGTTCTTAGATGGATCAGATATCCGATCCCAAATAAAGAGACCTTCTAGATAGACTGGCTAACGCCTGTATCTTCTCAAAATTTGATCTCAAATCAGGTTACTGGCAAATCCAGATTGCTGAAAAGGAAAAATGCAAAACTACTTTTAATTTCCCATTTGGACAATTTGAATGGAATGTCATGCCCTTTGGATTAAAATATGCACCATCATAATTTCAAAATATCATGAATGAAATTTTTAATCCATATACTAAAGCCATAAAGAATGCTGGCTTAGTGGTTTTATCAAAAAAGATAAATCTATGCCAAACAAAAATAAGATTTCTAGGATACAATACTTTTCAAGGAAGAATCATTCCCATTGATATAGCAATAGAAGTCACATCTAAATTTCCAGATGTAATAAAAGGAAAATTCCTTTACCACTTAAAAGAAGAAATAAAATATAAAAATATAGAAGAAAAATTACTACTTCTTGATATACAAAATAAAATTAAATCTCTAAAAATAGATATTGAAAAGAACATATGCACTGATATCCCTAATGCTTTCTGGGATAGAAAACAACATGTTGTTGAACTTCCTTATGAACCGGATTTTTGAGAGGAAAAAATTCCTACTAAAGCAAAGCCGATTCAAATGAACAATATGCTACTTGAGAACTATAAAAAGGAAATAAAAGAATTAACTAGACAAAAAACTTATCAGAAAAAGTTCATTACCCTGGAGTTGCTCAGCCTTTTATGTTAAAAAATGCCTCACCTCAGAAATAGAAAGAGGAGATCCTAGATTGGTTATAAATTATAAACCACCCAACAAAGTTCTTAGATGGATCAGATATCCGATCCCAAATAAAGAGACCTTCTAGATAGACTGGCTAACGCCTGTATCTTCTCAAAATTTGATCTCAAATCAGGTTACTGACAAATCCAGATTGCTGCAAAGGAAAAATACAAAACTACTTTTAATTTCCCATTTAAACAATTTGAATGGAATGTCATGCCCTTTGGATTAAAATATGCACCATCATAATTTCAAAATATCATGAATGAAATTTTTAATCCATATACTAAAGCCATAAAGAATGTTGGCTTAGTGGTTTTATCAAAAAAGATAAATCTATCCCAAACAAAAATAAGATTTCTAAGACACAATATTTTTCAAGGAAGAATCATTCCCATTGATATAGCAATAGAATTCACATCTAAATTTCGAAATGTAATAAAAGGAAAAACTGAATTACAAAGATTCCTTGAATGTTTAAATTATATTTCTGATTTCTATAAAGATCTGGCCCTGGATGCAAAACCTTTATTTCAAAGACTGATAAAGCATCCTACAGAATGGACTAATGAACATACTAACTCGGTCAAAAAGATTAAAATAAAAGCTAAAGAATTATTATGTTTAGCTCTATCCAGTCCTACAACGTTTAAAATAGTAGAAACAGACGCCTCAAAATAAGGACTTGTTGTTGTATTAAAACATAAAATTAGTCCGGTTTACTTCTAAAACCTGGAACTCGGCCCAACAAAATTATTCAACAATCATAAAATTCCAGAGTGATCTCCTTAACCAGTCATTCCTTATACAAACTGACTGTAAAGTAGCCAGATGTAAAAAATCTCGTTTTAAAACAAATCTTCGCAAGATGGCAAGGTTCTGCTTTTGAATTTACTATAGAACATATTAATGGTAATAATAATTATTTGCCTGACTTTTCAACACCAGATATTTTGCAGGGAGGGCAGAAAGATGTAAAAAATCTCATTTCAAAACAAATCTTCACAAGATGGCAAGGTATTCTCTCTGCTTTTGAATTTACTATAAAACATATTAATGATAATACTAATTATTTGCTTGACTTTTTAACGCGAGAATTGTAGGGAGGGCAAAAGGAATCAACAAAAGCGATCGATGCAAATAATCCCTAGCCTGGGGAAAACCCTGGCATCACCATCAACTTTAAAAGCTATAATAAGAAGGCAAATACAAGATATTGATATATCTCCCATTCAAACACCAATAAGTAGTCAAACTCCTAGTACTAAAACCGCATATTTGGAAACATCATATATTCTTTTGCTGATTATAGAAAATGACCACCAGTCAAAAAATAGCTGTTATATATTTAAGGCAACACATGCATCTCAATATGAATGAAAGATGTAGGGAATGGTATGAAAATATTCTCATGGAAACAGGTTCGCAAGATGGCAAGGTATTCTCTCTGCTTTTGAATTTACTATAGAACATATTAATGCTAATACTAATTATTTGCTTGACTTTTTAACACGAGAATTTTTGCAGAGAGGGCAAAAGGAATCAACAAAAGTGATCGATGGAAACAATCCCTAGCCTAGGGAAAACCCTGGCATCACCATCAACATCAAACGCTATAATAAGAAGGCAAATACAAGATATTGATATATCTCCCCTTCAAACACCAATAAGTAGTCAAACTCCTAGTACTAAAACCACATATTTGGCAATAGCATATATTCTTTTGCTGATTATAGAAAATGACCACCAGTCAAAAAATCCGACTGAAATAGCTGTTAAATTTAAGGCAACACATGCATCCCAATATGAATGAAAGATGCAGGGAATGGTATGAAAATATTCTTATGGAAACAGGTTCGGTACACCATTACCGAAACAATGATATAGAAATAACATACTCCAAATTCAAATAAAAAAGGTTATTTCTTATCAAGAATGGGAAATAGATCTTTTAAAACCAAGGATCACCAATACGAAAGGATTTAAAATCAAATTTTATCACTACTTCGAATATATAAAAGCTTGGGATGAAGTTTTTGCATACCAGAATACAAAAAATTCATATAGCTGGTATATTCAGTTTAAATTAACTGAGCCAAATGAGTTTCCCAATTGGTTCAAAAATTGGTTCTCTATATGGGGATCATCAAGCCAAATCCTACCTATAAATCTACAAATTTCACAGAGAAAATTTTCTGATTACAATAGTCAAAGTCTTAAAAGAGACTACCATATATATTTTATGACCTTATATCAGGTCCCATGGATTTTAAAATGGGATTATCAAATCTCGGAATATCCTATGGATATGTGATTATATTC
Source organism: Amborella trichopoda (assembly GCF_054954075.1). NCBI lineage: Eukaryota > Viridiplantae > Streptophyta > Magnoliopsida > Amborellales > Amborellaceae > Amborella > Amborella trichopoda. The sequence goes on along the minus strand of NC_142337.1, from coordinate 39,411,008 downwards.
CCGAATTAAGGAGACAAATATACATCAAATGGTGGGATAGTTATAAAAATGAATCCCTCAGTCCAGACAAAATAAAAATGAAACTTATACCTTCAGTTTCATCTCAAAAAGAAAAAATGGAAATAGCAAAATATGTTGCAATATTACATCACCCTAAACTATCTAAAGAAGAGCTTAAAAGGAAGCTCTGAAGTGCTATGGAAGACAATGAAAAAATGTCCACCTCTACTTAGAGTGATGAACAAGAAGACTACAGTCCAATGAACAGTGATGATTGTGCATGTATTGAATTTTCTTCAAAGTTAAAGAAAATTCGCAGAGGGACCTGGACGACTCCACCCATATCTAGGACACGTGTCCCACCACCGACATAATCTAATTTTTACTGTAGCCACTACAAAAAGCTAATGTAGCCATCACCGACAGAATCTACTTTTTACTGTAGCCACTACAAAAAGCTGACTAAAGCAAATAAGCATCTTGGAAAAGATTGTCGGTGCGAATTTCAAAGAGAATTCAAATTTGCCTAACTCCTCTGGCTATAAGAAGAGGAAGTTGAGTTGTTTACCACAGACTTAGAGTGTTTTCTTTTGCTTCTTTCTCTTTCTCTCTCTTAATAAATATATCTGAAGGTGTATCCAACCATCCAGCTTCCCTCTTTCTGAAATGGGTGAGAGATTGATGAGTGCTTAAGGATACGTGTGGTTCCTCATGTAGTCCAAGCAGTTAAGACTAGCAGTAAAAGTCTGGTTGTTGCATATTCTCTTCGAGCCTCTGTATTTGGGAAATGTAAGTTTATATAGTTATTCATTGTACTTATATATTTAAAGCTCGTTCATGTTATATTTGTAATTTATGGTTCCTCTTGTAGTCCAAGAAGTTAACATTACCAGTAAAAGTCTGGTTGTTGCATATTCTATTCGAGCCTCTGTATCTGGGAAGTGTAAGTTTTTATAGTTATTCATTGTGCTTATATATTTAAAGCTTGTTCATGTTATATTTGTAATTTTTATTATATAAACAAATATATATCATGAACAAGCTTTAAATATATAAGCACAATGAATAACTATAAAAACTTACATTTCTCAGATACAGAGGCTTGACAAAAATAATCAACAAGACTTTAATTGCTAGTCTTAAGTGCTTGAACTACAAGAGGAATCACATATATACTCAAGCACTCATTAATTTCTCACACATTTACAGACTCAGAAAAAGGGAAGCTGGATGGTTGGATACACCTCCAGATATATCTACTAAGAGAGAGAACGAGAAGGACGCAAAAGAAAACACTCCAAGTCTGCGGTAAACAACTCAGCTTCCTCTTCTTATAGCCAGAGAAGTTAGGCGAATTTGAATTCTCTTTGAAATCTGCACCGACAATCTTTTCTACAATGTTTATATGCTTTAGTCAGCTTTTTATAGTGGCTACAGAAAAAAGTAGATTATGTCGTTGTTGGCTACAATAGCTTTTTGTAGTGGCTATAGTAAAAAGTTGATTCTGTCGGTGATGAGACACGTGTCCTAGATATGGGTGGAGTCGTCCAGGTCCCTCTACGAATTTTTTTTACTTTGATGAAAATTCAATGCCTGCACAATCGTCACCATTCATTAGACTGTAGTCTTCTTATTCATCACTCTGGGTAGAGGTGGACATTTTTTCATTGTCTTCTATAGCACTCCAGAGCTTCCTTTTAAGCTCTTATTTAGATAGTTTAAGGTTTTGCTGCTGTAATATTGCAACATATTCTGCTATTTCTATTTTTTCTTTTTGAGATGAAACTGAAGGTATAAGTTTCATTTTTATTTTGTCTAGACTGAGGGATTCATTTTTATAACTGTCCCACCATTTGATGTATATTTGTCTCATTAATTCGGGAATATAATCCCACCTATTCATAGGATCTTCCGAGATTTGATAATCCCATTTTAAAATCCATGGAACCTGATATAAGATCATAAAATATATATGATAGTCTCTTTTAAGACTTTGACTATTGTAATCAGAGAATTTTCTCTGTAAAATTTGTAGATATGTAGGTAGGATTTGGCTTGATGATCCCCATATAGAGAACCAATTTTTAAACCAATTAAGAAACTCATTTGACTGAATTAATTTAATTTAATATACCGGCTATGTGAATTTTTTGTATTCTGGTATGCAAAAACTTCATACCAAGCTTTTATATATTCGAAGTAGTGATAGGATTTGATTTTAAATCCTTTCGTATTAGTGATCATTGGTTTTAAAGGATCTAGTCCCCATTCTTGATAAGAAGTAACCTTTTTTTATTTGGAATTTAGAGTATGTTATTTCTGCATCATTATTTCGGTAATGGTGTATTATAAATACTGAACATGTTTCCATAAGAATATTTTCATACCAATCTCCGCATCTTTCATTCACATTGGGATACATGTGTTGCCTTAAATATATGGCAGTTATTTCAGTCGGGTTTTTTTACTGGTGGTTATTTTCTATAATCAGCAAAGGAATATATGTTGTTTTCAAATATGTGGTTTTAGTACTAGGAGTTTGAGTACTTATTGGTGTTTGAAGGGGAGATATATCAATATCTTATATTTGCCTTCTTATTATAGCGTTTGATGTCGATGGTGATGCCAGGGTTTTCCAATTATTTCCATCAATCGCTTTTGTTGATTCCTTCTGTCATCCCTGCAAAAATTCTCGTGTTAAAAAGTCAAGCAAATAATTAGTGTTACCACTAATATGTTCTATAGTAAATTCAAAAGCAGAGAGAATACCTTGCCGTCTTTCGAAGATTTGTTTTGAAATGAGATTTTTTACATCTTTCTGAAAAATACCCTTGGCTGATTTACGGTTAGTTCGTATAAAGAATGATTGGTTAAGGAGATCACTCTGGAATTTTGTGATAGCATGGACAATAGCAAGCGTCTCCTTTTTTACTGTTGAATAATTTTGTTGGGCCGAGTTCCAGGTTTTAGAAGTAAACTGGACTAATTGCTCTTGATTATTGATTTTTTGTTTTAATACAGCACCAAGTCCTTGTTCTGAGGCGTCTGTTTCTACTATTTTAAACGATGTAGGACTGGATAGGACTAAACATTGTAATTCTTTAGCTTTTATTTTAATCTTTTTGACCGCGTTAGTATGTTCATTAGTCCATTCTGGAGGATGCTTTTTCGGTCTTGGAAATAAATGTTTTGCATCCAAGGCCAGATCTTTATAGAAATCAGAAATATAATTTAAACATCCAAGGAATCTTTATAATTCAGTTTTTCCTTTTATTACATCTGAAAATTTAGATGCGAATTCTATTGCTCTATCAATGGGAATGATTCTTCCTTGAAAAATATTGTGTCCTAGAAATCTTATTGTTTGGCATAGATTTATCTTTTTTGCTGAAACCACTAAGCCGGCATTCTTTATGGCTTTTATGAATGTACCTAAATGTTTCCAATGTTGATCAAAAGATTCTTAGCAAACAAGTACATCAACAATATAAACAGTCATAAATTTAGTATATGGATTAAAATTTTCATTTATGATATTTTGAAATTATGATGGTGCATTTTTCATCCAAAGGGCATGACATTCCATTCAAATTGTCCAAATGGAACATTAAAAGCAGTTTTGTATTTTTCCTTTTCAGCAATCTGGATTTGCCAGTAACCTGATTTGAGATCAAATTTTGAGAAGATACAGGCATTAGCCAGTCTATCCAGAAGGTCTCTTTTATTTGGGATCGTATATCTGATCCATCTAAGAACTTTGTTGAGTGGTTTATAATTTATAACCAATCTAGGAGCTCCTCTTTCTATTTCTGAGGCTTTTTTTAACACAAAAGGTTGAGCAACTCCAGGGTGATGACCTTTTTCTGATAAGTTTTTTGTCTATTAATTCTTTTATTTCCTTTTTACAGATCTCAAGTAGCCTATTGTTCACTTGAATAGACCTTGCTTTAGTAGGAATTTTTTCCTCTCGAAAATCCGGTTCATAAGGAAGTTCAACAACATGTTGTTTTCTATCTCAGAAAGTATTAGGGATATCGGTGCATATGTTCTTTTCAATATCTATTTTTAGAGATTTAATTTTATTTTGTATATCGGGAAGTAGTAATTTTTCTTCTATATTTTTATATTTTATTTCTTCTTTTAAGTGGTAAAGGAATTTTTCTTTAAAGGAAATCTTATCCCTGATATTATTAATCTCATGGATTCTAGGCTTGTCAATAAAGGTGAATTTAACCTTATGTCCTTCAATATTAGCTTCTATCCCTGTGTCATTAATTTTAATTGGATAGAGCATGTTTAAAAAAGGGGTTCCTAGAATAACAGGTTGACTTAAACCTTTTACCATTATGAAGGGGAATTTGAAGCAAGCACCATTATTGCATACTATAACTTGTAATTGATAAGCATTTTGCTACCATCGGCAGTATTTAGTACTTGGGTAGTTTTGCTAAAGTATTTTGTTGGTACTAACCCTTCATTTATGCAGTTCAGGTTAGCTCCTGAGTCTATCAGGGCAGTAGTTTGAAAACTGTATTCCTTTTGTACTTTGATGTTAGTAAACCATTTTTTAGGTTATTATTTTGTCGGCCAGGTTTACAAATTTGCAATTCTGTACCTTTTATAATATATTCATATTAGCTTTAGAGGTCTCAGATTCTTCTTTTGTTTTAGGAAGGGTATTTTTCACTTTGGGTGGTAAATGAATATAATATTCCGTTACCAGATTATCGAATTCTAATTCTATATTTTCATCTTCAATTTCTTCTTTAGGAGCATTTTGGGTTAATTCTAGGATTTGAACCCTTGTTTTTAGAGTTATTAACTTGTTTCTTACCTCATTCATTGAGGGTTCCCTATCAACATGGGTTTTGTTTTCAACTCTTCTAAGGATATCATGAAAACTATAATCTGCTTTTGTCGGAACAAGAGAAGATCTTGCCTTTTCAGATGGAGTTTTGGACATGTTAATATATTGAACTAAGGCTTCCCTTTTAGCCTCTGGATCCATTATTTTGTCGATAAGATCTATAATCAGATCTTCTTCTTTTGTAAGAGTATTGATACTTAACCCATTCATATCAATGACTGCCTTGTAAAAATTACATTGGCAATTTTCTTCTTTTGGATTATTTTCATCATCAGAGTCTGAATTAGAACTACTAATGATAATATCTTCATCATCATTGATTTCTCCAATTAACATTTCATTTTCTGAATCAGAAGTTTCTTCTTTTATTTGGAGTATCTCAAATAATTGAGTTTTAGGACTATTATCTATTTCTAGAGAGTTAATTTTCTTTTTTACTCTACATTTATTTTTGAAATGGCTTACTTTGCCACAATTATAACAATCAACAATTTTTCCTTTTCCCTTACTTTTAAAGGTTGGTTTGTCTTCTAAAATTTTTTTCTTTTCTTTGAAGATTGTTTGAATTTTTTCTTTCTGAAATTTTCATGCTTTTCTTTACGAAAGGGTTTTGAAAGGGGTAGGGTATTATAACCAAATTGTTCACAAAAATCTCCGAACTCCTTTCTCCTCGTTATTCTCAATTTTTCTAATTGTCTTCAAAGCTTTAAGTCTGTACATAATGCTAGACCTTCAACATAGATTTTTGCTGCTAGTTCTCCTAGGGTATATAAAGAATAAGGAATAATTCCACCATGCTTATTTTAAGCCTTGTTTTTACCTTTTCTGCAAAGAGGTGTGGTAGTCCAGCTACAAACTTTTCTTTCCAATGATTTGATTTACTATCTTCTCTTGATAGTAATATTGAGAAAAATACATCTTTTTAAATGGAAGGCATCCCGAAGAGGTTCTTTAAACTCTTTGAAGAACCATAGTCTTATTTGTCTATTTTCTTCAAAGAATAAATCCTTTTTTATCCATTCTTTATCAATTTTGAATTCATCTTCCTTCTGTACCACACATATATCAAAATCAAGATCAGAAGGTGTTGGTTCTCCTAATTCAGAAGATTTCGGAGTGTCTACCCTGTAGAGTGGTTGTTGAACTTGGTTTGGATTTCAATTGAGTCTTTCAATAATAGTTCTCCTATGAGTGGGTATTTTTTCATATTCAGATTGTGGAACTGAAGAGGTTGAACTTCTAGGAGGATCTCTAATATTTGAATTATTAATCCTTAGTGTAGTCCTTCTTGAAGATGGAAAACAAATTTCTATTTCTCCGTCAGTGTATTCTATTATTTGTTCTGGATCTTTATTTCAAGAACTTTAATCTGAGTTTCAGATTGTAAAACCCAACGCTCTGGTAGTCTTACCTGAGACCATGCCACTGATTTGGGTATGACTAAATTTGATTTTTTCATATTTGTTTGGAAATATATAGTTTGTCCTTTTAAGTCCATTTGTCTAGCATTTGGGCATAAAGTATTCATTACTTTATAACAGATCCTATAAACAAATGCTAAGTTTTGAGAACCATGGTCCATATCAAATCCTTGCATTTTTTGGTTTAGAGTTAGGACTTTTAACAAATTTGAATCGGTTAAGGCTACAGAGAAATTTAGAAAACAATTAAAATATATTGGGCCATTACAGAGACTAGATTTAACTATTCCTAATAAAGAATCAGTATATCTTCTGTGTCGGTTGTCTCTTAAATAGAGTAAAACATAATTATTTAATCACGTTCTTATCAATGGTTTGACAGCTATTTGAACTAACCCAATATGCAAATATTAATAATCTTTCTTTTTATGATCTTCAATCATTCTTTCTGAAAGTAATTGAAATTTGTCTTGAGTTTCCATAACAAAAATACTTTTTTTTATTGTTTTTATGGAAAAACTACTTTTGAAATCAGAAGTTCCCTTACTATAAACATCTGTTATAGGTACTTTGGTATATTCCAATTTTGGATTTTTTTATCGATATTATCTATTATAACTTCTTCTCTATTATTAACACGAAGTGTATTATTAGTAGCAGTTGATCTATTAGATAATGATCTCATGAAATTTGTCATTTTAGTTCGAGTCAAATTTGTCATTTTAGTTCGAGTCAACTGGAAACAGTCTTACACTTTCTTGGCTCTTCCTGGCCTTAGTGATCTTCGGGTTACAGCGACTTTGGACTAATTCTGCAGATTTCTCAGACCCTTACTTAATAGTTCAATTTTCTATGATAGTACAGTTATAGAAGAGAGAGGGTAAACTTCAAACGGTTTTAAATCCGCACGGACAAAGTAAAGATAAGATTCACACCGACAAAGTAAAAGTAAAAGTAAAAGATGCGCTTTACATCAAGAAAAGTAAAAGATTCTTCTACATTGTTTTGTCAGCAGTAATGGTTTTTACTGTAGAGCTTTTCTGGGGACACATGTCCTGAATAGTCTGGAGTCGTACAGCCCCTAATCTTTTCTTCAATTTATTGGGGAAAATATTCCCGTACAGTCAACTCCGTTTGGAGGGTCACAGTCTTCTAAATCATTTTTTGATAAAGTGGGTGTTTGAACTTCATCTTCTTCAAGGGCAAAGAGTGGCCTTTTTCTAATCTCAGCTTTTGAAAGAGTTGGATTCTTTTGTTGCATTAGTGAAATGTATCCACAGAATCCTATGTCAGATTGTGGCTGAAAATTTGGAATAGCTTTCATATAAATTTTCTCTTTCTCCAGAGAATCATTTTTGTAAGCATCCCACCATTTAATTGAAATTTACCATTGTAGTTCTTGAATATAATCTCATCGATCCAAATTATCTTCAGAAATTTGGTCGGACCATTTTAAAATCCATGGGACCTGATATAAGGTCATAAAATAAATGTGGTAGTCTCTTTTTAAACTATTCTTATAATCCGAAAATTTTCTCTGTGATACTTGCAATTTTTCAGGTAATATCTGGCTTACTGATCCGTATAATAGGAACCAACTTTTAAACCAATTTGGGAATTCTACTGTTTCAATTCTTTTAAACTGTACGTTCCAACTGTGTGTATGTTTAGTATTCTGGTAGGCAAATACTTCATCTCATACCTTAATATATTCGAAATAATGACAGGATTTGATTTTAAATCCTTTGGTATTCAATACCCTTGGTTTTAAAGGGTTGAGACCCCAGTCTCTATAAGAAATGATTTGATGTATCTAAAATTTGAATATGTTATTTTCGAGTCATTGTTTTTACACTGGTGTGCTATTGACACCGACCCGGATTCCATTAATATTGTTTCATACCATTCTCTACATCTATCTCCCACATTTGGATGTAGATGGTGGCGTAAGTATACGGCAGCTATTTCAATAGGGTCTTTTTCCCTGTGCTCATTTCTATTATGACCAGCGGTAAGAAATGGAGTTCTATTTTGGTTTGGATTATCGGTGCTCAAAGGGGATTGTTGGGGAGATATTTCAATCTCCTGAGCTTGCTTTCTTATTAAAGCAATTGGAGTATATGGGGAAGCTAGGGTTTTTCCTGCACTGGAACTATTTAGAGTCAGGTATTTTCATGAGCTGGAACCTTTTGAAGCCAGGCATTTTCCTGAGCTGGGACTATTTGAAGCCAGGGTTTTTCTTGGGCTAGAGACTATGTTCACTGGTTGATGTTGGCTTCTCCTTCCCTCCCTGTAAAAATTCTCAGGTCAAGAAGTTAGGAAGATAGTTATCTTTTCCTTGAATATGTTCAACATCGAAATCAAAAGAAGATAGAATTCCCTGCCATCTGGCAAAAATTTGTTTTGCGACTGGAGTTTTTACATCTTTTTTTAAAATGTCTTTGGCGGATTTGCAATCAGTTCTGATAAGAAATTTTTTGTTAAGCAAATCACTTTGAAATTTTGTTACACAATGGATTATTGCTAAAACTTCTTTTTTGACAGTAGAATATTTCTGTTGAGCTGAGTACCAAACTTTAGATGTAAAGCGTATAAGTTGCTCATCATCTTGGATTTTTTGTTTAAGAATTCCTCCTAACCCAAGTCCAGAGGAATCTATCTCAATTATTTTGAAAGCTGTAGGATTAGAAATGGCTAAACAGGGTAAATCTTTGGCTTTAAGTTTTAATTTTTTAACTGCCATGGTGTGTTCATGAGTCCAATCTGGAGGGTTCTTTTTTAACCTTTAGAATAAAGGTTTAACATCCAGAGCCAAATCTTTATAAAAGTTTGAGATGTAATTCAGACATCCTAGAAATCTTTGTAATTCTTTTTTATCTTTAATGATATCAGGAATTTGGAAGCAAATTCAATTGTGATGTCAATAGGGATTATTCTTCCTTGAAAGATATTGTGTCCAAGAAACCTTACTTTAAGTTTGAAAAAGGATTATTTTCTTAGATGAAACAACTAAACCTGCACTTTTTATGGCTTTATAAAAGATATTCCGATGTTTCCAATGCTGGTCAATATTTTCACAATAAACAAGGACATCGTCAATGTAAACAATAATAAATCTGGTATAAGGATTGAAAATATCATTCATAATATTCTGAAATTCTGAAGGGGCATTTTTTAACCCGAAAAGCATCAAATTCCATTCATAATGTCCGAAAAGGACATTAAATATTATTTTATACCTATCCTTTTCTATTATTTGGATTTGCCAATATCTTGATTTCAAATCAAACTTTGAGAAAATGCAGGCATTGACAAGTCTCTCTAAAAGATCCTCTTTATTTGGAATAGGATAACGGATCCACCTTAGTGTTTTATTTAAAGGCTTATAATTTATGACAAGTCGAGGTGCTCCTCTTTCAATTTCTGAAGCTTTTTCCACATAAAAGCTGCACAGCTCCAAGGTGAAGAACTTTTTCTAATAAGGTTCTTATCAAGAAGTTCTTGTATCTCAGTTTTACAAATCTCCAAGAGCCTACAGTTCATTTGTATAGGTTTGGCTTTAGTATGAATTTTTTGTTCATTAAAGCCAGGTTCATAAAAAAGTTCTACAATATGTTGCCTTTCTAACATTTTTTTTGAAATTATTGATTTTACCTAGTATTTGAGGTAAAGTTAATTTTTCTTTGTCCTTTTCTAAAGCTTCTGTCGAGATACGTGTCCTAGATTGCGTGGAGTCAAGTCGTCCCTTATTTTGACAGTATTTTAACTGTGTTGTGAGGCAAAGGGTTCAGCATATTATGGATAAAACCCTTTTTCATTTTGGTTTTCATCATCCCGCTAGGTGGTAGACATTTTGTCTTCCTCTTCTCTTAAAGTCATCAAGAGTCTTCTTTTAAGCTTTGTTTTTGAAATTCATTTAGTGTCTATTTGATTTAAATAGTCCATTAATTCATAGGTTTCACTAGTGATAACAATATGAACAGGGGCAATCTTTTTTAGAGTAATATTTGTTGGCTCGAGATGTGTGTTGGTATAATTATCCCACCATTTGATATAAACCTGTCTTTCTAGATTTGGGATATAATCCCAACTGTTATTATCATTTTCATTTAAGATGTATTCCCATCTCATTATCCAGGGTATTTCATGTAAAACCCAAAAATATAAGTCCATGTTTCTTTCACCTGTATTTTTATTGATATCAACATATCTATATTTGGATTCTCTAATTAGTCCAGGAAGCAAGCTGGGAATAGGTCCCCATTTGTAAAACCAGTTCGATAAGTCTCTCAAGCATTTTATTCTGAATTGTAAAAACCAACTATGTGAACAAGTGGAATTTTGGTAAGAAAAAATTAAATCCCATGCTTTAATATAATCATAATAATTATATGATTTAATAATTGTATTTTGTTCTTTAAATTATTTTTGCTTCAATATATCAAAGCCCCATTCTCAATATGAAATAATATCAAGAAATTGGAACTTTGAGAATGCAAAGTGATGGCCATTATTTCTATACTTATGAACTATATTAATATATCATGTTTCTATTAAAACAACCTCATAATATTCTCGAGTTTTTAAACCATTAGAAGGATGAATATGGATCCTTAAGATATATGGCTGCAATATCAGCCGGAGGACAAAGTTTGTGTTCATTTTCCACTACGATTAATGGAATTATTGTTGTGGGTATATAAGGTGTTTTTTCACCTTTAGACTTAGGATTTTGAATCCTAATAGGTAGAGGAGATATCTCAATCTCTTTTCTCTGAGCTTGTAATAAAGCTTTGGAAGATTTTGAGGGTGATCTTCTTGCCAAGCTTTTACTTGGACTTAGGACAATCTCCATTTGTTGTTTTCCTTTCTCCACCTTACAACAATTCTCGAGTCAAGAAGTCAGGGAGAGAATTCAAATGGCCCGCTATATGTTCAAATGTAAAATCAATGGCTAAAAGAATTGCTTGCCATCGAGTAAATATTTGTTTGGAGACTAAAATTTTTTACATCTTTTTCGAAAATCTCTTTAACAGATTTACAATCTATGCGGATTATGAATTTTTTATTGAGAGTAAGTAACTTTGAGATTTAGTAACACAGTGAACAATTGTCAAAACTTCCTTTTTAACTATGCAATATTTCTGTTGAGCAGGTTTCCAAATTTTAGAAGTGAATCTAACCAATTGTTCTTTATCTTGAAGTTTTTGTTTTAAAATTTTGCCTAAGCCATTATCAGAAGCATTAGTTTCAACTATTTTAAAGGCATTAAGATTAGAAAGGGTAATTCCTTGGCTTTTAATTTAAGTTTTTGAACAGTTGTTGTATGTTCATCCGTCCATTCAGGAGGATTCTTTTTGAGCCATTGGAAAAGAGGTTTTGCATCCAGGGCAAGATTCTTATAAATATCAGAGATGTAAGTTAAACATTGGAGAAATCTTTGCAACTCTCTTTTATCTTTTAGAATATCAGGAAATTTATCGACAAATTGAATTGCCCTATCAATAGGAAGAATTCTTCCTTGGTAAATATTGTGACCAAGAAATCTTATTTTAGTTGAAAACAAGGCCATTTTCTTAGCAGATAAGACCAAGCCAGCATTATTAACTGCTTTAAAAAATATACTCAGGTGCTTCCAATGTTGGTCAATAGAGCTGGAAAAAATTAACACATCATCAATATAAATAATCATGAATTTAGTAAAAGGATTAAAAATATTATTCATTATATTTTGAAATTTTGAGGGGGGTATATTTTAGCCCAAATGGCATTACATTCCATTCATAATGTCCAAAAGGTACATTAAATGTTGTTTTATATCGATCTTTTTCAACAATTTGAATTTGCCAATAACCAGCTTTTAAGTCAAATTTTGAAAATATGAAGGCGCCAATTAACCAATAAGATCCTTTTTATTTGGGATTTGATATTTAATCCATCTTAAAGCTTTATTCAAAGGCATGTAATTTATTATAACAAGTCTTTGAGCACCCCGCTCCAGTTCGAAGGCCTTTTCCACATAAAAAGCCAAACAACTCCAAGGAGAAGAACTTTTTTTGATAAGTTGTTAAGCAGATCCTAAATTTCTGTTTTACAAATTTTTAAAAGCCTACTATTCATTTGGATAGGTCTAGCTTTATAAGGAATATTTCTTTCATTAAAATCAGGTTCATAGGGGAGTTCAACAATGTGTTGTTTTCTTATCCAAAAAGCATTTGGAATTTCAGCACTGAGTTCTTTTTCAAGAAGGTTTTTGAAAACACTAATATTGTGATAGAGTTTTGGAGAAAGTAGTTTTTCTTCAACTGTTTTATATTTGATTTCTTCTTTTAAAGAGAATAAGAATTTTTCTTTAATAAGAATCTTATCTTTTATATTATTAATTTCATGAGTTCTTGGTTTATCAATAAAATCAAACTTAACCTTGTGCCCTTCAATTTCTGCTGTAATTCTATTATTACCAATTTTAATTGGATAAAGCATGTTTAAAAAAGGAGTTCCTAATATAACAGGTTGACTCAATCCTCTTACCATAATGAAAGGGAAATGGAAACTTACCCCATTATTACAAACAGCAGCGTCTGAAAGTCTATAGTTTATCAGCATTTTACTACCGTCAGCAATATTTAATACTTGAGTAGTTTTACTAAAATATTTAGTTGAAACAAGACCTTCATTAATACAATTTAAACTTCTCCAGAATAAATAAGAGCAATGGTTCGAAAACTAAAATCATTTTGAACCACAATATTTATTAAAGTAAATCACTGTTGGGTTATAACTTTATCTACAAGATTTAAATATCTTTAATGTCCTAGCTTAGCCTTTTTAAGAGTATTTAGAGTTCTTGAAGTTTCCCTTCTTCTACTATATGAGGAAGAGTATCTTCTATTTCAGGGGGTATAAAATTTTGATGATAATCATTGACTACATTTTCAAATTCTCCCTGATTATGTAACATTTCATTTCTTTTTAAAGAAATTAATTATAAAGCTTGGACTCTAGCTTTAAGAGTTATGAGTTCATTTCGAACCTCATTAAGCTCATGTTTAAGCTCAGGAATAAAGGGTTCACGAGCAATCTAATTCTTATCCTGTGCTCATTTCAAGACTTCAAAGAAGGATTAGGTGAAGCAAGCCTAGAATGGCCCTTAGCCATATCAATATATTATATTAAAGCTTCTTTTTTAGCATCTGGGTTAGTTATTTTATCAATTAAATCGATAATCATATTTTCTTCTTTTGTAAGAACATTAAGACTTAACCCATTCATATCAATAATAGCTCTGTAATAATTACAATGGCATGGATTATCACTACCATTACCAGAATCAAAGTCAGAGCTTGAGATAATAAACTCCTCGCCTTCAATTTCGCCGATTAGCATTTCATTATCAGAATTGGAAGAACTGTCAGAAGATTCTTCTTTAATTAAAAGAATATCAAAAAGTTGTTTCTTAATTTCATTAACAACCTCAAGAGCATTGATTTTCTTCTTAATCCCGCACTTATTTTTATAGTGCCCTACTATTTCGCAATTATAGCAGATAGTTATTTTTCGCTTGCCTTGTTGTTTAAAAGGACTGGTTTTTTGAAAACTTTTTATAAAATTTCTTTTTCTTCCCAAGAAAGGAGTTTTGCCTGGACTTATTGAAGGATTTGTTTTCCTTAGACTTTCCTTTAAAATGGGATTTAGTGGGTAAGAGAGTATTAAATCTAAATTATTCACAAAAATCACTAAGCTCTTTCTTGCCCGTCATCCTCTGCTTATCCAACTGTCTTTTAAGCTTAAGATCAGTACACAGGGCAAGACCTTTTGCGCAGATTTCCACAGATAATTCTCCTAAAGTATATTGAGGATAAAGAATAATCCTACCATGCTTATTTTTAAGCCTGGTTTTAACCTTCTCAGCAAAGAGGTTGGGAAGATCTAAAAGGAATTTTTCTTTTCAATGATCAACCTTATTGTCTTATCTTGAAAGTAACCTAGAAAAGAACATATCTTTATACCACTTAAAATGTGAAAGAGTTGGACATCTGAGATTGGATAATAAATCTTTCAACCTGGCTGCTAAATGGGCAGTGCTTCCAACAAAGTGAAGAGTAATAGTGTAAATGAGTGTATTAACTGTGTCTCCTTTATCAACTACTGATTCATGAATTTGTCCAAGAGCAATTTCGGTTTTAGCAATCAATTGTTTACTGACATTTTAATATTTGATCTCTGTTAGCTTCATCAAGATGGAAATCCCACTAGCCTCTAAGCCAGCCAGTAAAACCACCAACTATTGCTGTGGCAATTTCGTGGTCATTATTACCACTAGTTGTATACGCAATAGCGTACATGGTCATATGCTTCATTAAATCAAGAATTTTATTATCAGACATTCCATCGATATTCCAATTAACTATTGATTTGCCTGAGTAAGAAACAAAACTGGCAATCAAATCTTCTTCAATTTGAAGATCTATAGGAGTAGGTCGGGGTAAATACATCCTAGTTTGAGACACATGGCTCACTTTTCTTTCATAACCTATTCTATTAACATCTAAGCTTTCAATTTTAAAAATATCCTCAATGTCTTTTATTTCTTGATTAGAATAGTATTGGTCTTCTTGTAAGACCTGAATGTTTCCTACAGTGGGGGCTTTTCCTTTACCCTTATAAGAAATATTCAGATAGCCGTTTGGCTAATTCATCTACAAGCTCTTTTTTGTCATCTTTTCTCTGTATGCCTTACAGACTAAAATTTCCTGTCTCAATAACAGGTGGAGGTTTAAATAATAAAGCCTTTTGATTTTAAAAGTTTTTTTATGTTTATAAAAAGGGAACTTTTGAATTTAAAAGTAAATTTTCAATTAAAACAATTGAAAAAACAATCTATGTAATGAAGACTCAAGATAGTTTCCAGCTTCTATCTCTACAAGGATGATAGACGAACATAAGAAAAAAGACTTTAAATATCTGCATATCGGTTTAGTTCAAAGTTGCAGTTATACCCTTAACTGGAACTGGGTTAAATAACTCGGTTTTATTATGTTTAAGAAATAACAGACATAGAAGGTTCTCTGACTCTTTTTTAGGAATCGTAGAATCTAGTCTTTGCAATGGCCTAATTTATTTTAATTGTTTTCCAAATTTCTCTGTATCTCTTTTTTATCCAAATCTTTTAAACGTTTTAACCTTAAACTTAAAAACACAAGGGTTTGATATGGATCCTGGTTCTCAAAATCTGACTTTTGTTTACAGAATATGTTACAAAGTCATGAATACCTATGTCCAAATGCAAAGCAAATGGACACTAAAGGTCAGATTGTCTTCTTTCATACAAATATTGAAAAATCAAATTAGTAATACCTAAAATGGTATCGTGGTCTCAAATAAAATTTGCCTGAAAGACGGTCTCTACAATCCAAGACTCAACCTAAGGTTCTTGAAAATAACGAACCAAGACAAATAATTGAATCCCCCAATGGTGAAATTAAGAATCAATTTTCTTCTACAAGAAGAACTAAACTCACCATTACACACTTCCCTCCTAGAATACCTGGTAGGGCTTCTACTTCTTCAGTTCCTAAAACAAATTATGAAAAGATCCATAATGAAAAAATTGTTATTGAAGGATTAAGAAAATCTACAAAACAGGTTCAACAACCGATATACACTGTTACCCCTGATTCCTTATACAAACAAAAGGAGTAGCAAGCTGAACCTAATCTTTTAGACTTTGAGTTCAGCCTCTATGTTCTTCAAAAAATTAATGAATTTCATATTGACAAAGAATGGATTAGAAAAGATTTTTATTTTGAAGAAAATACAAAATTAGAGAATGGTTTTTTAAGGAATTAAAAGAACCCCTTCAAGATGCTTTTCATAAAAGTTTATTGAATTTATGTTCGAAAACGAAGCAAATGTTAAGTTCTTTAAATGGTTAAGGTATATCCTTAAACAAAAGAGAATGCATGTACCAACTTTCCTTGAGCCTAAGTCCAAGATTTATACGACTATAAAAACTTTTTGAACTTTTCACATGCAAGGTGGTAAAACTATCAAATCTATTCATCCTCCTGAATCTAACCTTCAGCTCAAAGAAGAAAAAATGGAAACCAAAACTTCCCCTTTCAAACAGGGGCTAAAAGATAGTGAAAATCATATTTCTAAGCTTGATGGTATCCCCCACATAATTGAACAAAATAATTATACAAATTTATTCCCACAAACCTTAGGAAAACAAACAACCAAGAGAGAAAGTACTTTAAATGCCCTAAAAAATAGGGACAAAAATGATAAAATTAAAGAAAAACTAGAAAAACCTAAAAAAGATTTATTATTTAAACCTCCACCTGTTATTGAGACAGCAAAGTTTAGTCTGCAAGGTATAAAGAGAAAATTTGCCAAAAAAGAGCTTGTAGATGAATGACTTAAACGACTATCAAACTTGAACATTTTTATAATGATAAAGGAAACTCCCCTATTGTGGAAAATGTTCAAGTCTTACAAGAAGACCGACACTATTCTAATCAAGAAATAAAAGACATTGATGATGCTTTTAAAGTTGAAAGCTTAGATGTTAATAGAATAGATTATGGAAGAAAAGTGAGGCCTATGTCTCAAACTAGGATGTATTACCCCCGACCTACTCCTGTAGATCTTCAAATTGAAGAAGATTTGATTGCCAGTTCTATTTCTTACTCAAGCAAATCCATAGTTAATTGGAATATCGATAGAATGTCTGAAAATCAAGTTCTTGATTTAATGAAGCATATGACCATGTACGCTATTGTGTGTAAAATAATAGTACTAAGGACCACGAAATTGCCAAAGCAAAAGTTTGTGGGATTTCCATCTTGATGAAGCTGCCAGAGATCAAATATTAAATGCCAGTAAACAATGGATTGTTAAAATCGAAATAGCTCCTGAACAAATTCATGAATCTGTTGTTGATGAAGGAGACACAGTTAATACACCCATTTACACTATTACTCTTCATTTTGTTGGAAGATTTATTATCCAATCATAGATGTCCAACTCTTTCACGTTTTAAGTAGTATAAAGATGTGTTCTTTTCTAGGTTACTTTCAAGAGAAGACAGTAAGGCTGATCATTGGAAAGAAAAATTCATTTCAGGTCTTCCCAACCTCTTTGCTGAGAAGGTTAAAACCAGGCTTAAAAATAAGCATGGTGGAATTATTCCTTATTCCCAATGTACTTTAGGATAATTATCTACATAAATCTGCACAGAAGGTCTTGCCCTGTGTATTGATCTTAAGCTTAAAAGACATATGGATAAGAAGAGGATGATGGACAAGAAAGAGCTTCGTGATTTTTGTGAACAATTTTGATTTAATACCCTATTACCCGCTAATCCCATTTTAAAGGAAAATCCAGGACAAAGAATTCCTTCAATAAGTCTAGACAAAACTCCTTTCCTAAGAAGAAAAATAAATTTTATAAGTAGTTTTCAAAAACTAGTCATTTAAACAATAAGGCAAGCGAAAAATACATGTCTGTTATAGTTGCAAACTAGTAGGGCACTATAAAAATAAGTGCAGGATTAAGAAGAAAATCAATGCTCTTGAGGTTGATAATAAAATTAAGAAACAACTTTTTGATATTCTTTCAATTAAAGAAGAATCTTCTGACAATTTTCCAATTCTGATAATGAAATGCTAATCAGCAAAATTGAAGACAAGGAGTTTATTATTTCAAGCTCTGACTCTGATTCTGGTAATGAAAGTGATAATCCCTGCCATTGTAATTCTTACAAAGCTATTATTGATATAAATGGTTTAAGTCTTAATGTTTTTACAAAAGAAGAAAATATGATTATCGATTTAATTGATAAAGTAACTAACCCAAAAGCTAAAAAAAGAAGCTTTAATACAATATATTGATAAGGCTAAGAGCCATTCTAGGCCTATTTCACCTAAGCCTTCTTTGAAATCTTGAAACGAGTATAGGATAAGAATCAGCTTAATGAGGTTCGGAATGAACTCATAACTCTTAAAGCTAGAGTCCAAGCTCTAAATTAATTTCTTTAAAAGGAAATGAAATGTAACTAATCAAGGAGAATTTGAAAATTTAGTCAATGATTATCATCAAAATCTTATACCCCTTGAAATAGAAGATACTCTTCCTCATATAGTAGAAGAAGGGGACACTTCAAGAACTCTAAATACTCTTGAAAATGCTAAGCTGGGCGATTTAAGATATATAAATCTTGTGGACAAAGTTATAACCCAACAGTCGTTTGCTTTAATAAATATTGTAGTTCAAAAGGAATTTAGTTTTCGAACCACTTCTCTTATTGATTCTGGAGCAGATTTAAATCGTATTAATGAAGGTCTTGTTTCAACTAAATATTTTAGCAAAACTACCCAAGTATTAAACACTGCTTAAGTCAACCTGTTATTTTAGGAACTCCTTTTTTAAACATGCCTTGTCCAATTAAAATTGAAAATAATGGAATTAAAGCATAAATTGAAGGGCACGAGGTTAAGTTTGATTTTATTGATAAACCAAGAACTCGTGAAATTAATAAATATAAAAGATAAGTTTCTTACTAAAGAAAAATTCTTATTCTCTTTAAAAGAAGAAATCAAATATAAAACAGTTGAAGAAAAACTACTTTCTCCAACGTGAGATTAGCGTTTTTAAAAACAACACATTGTTGAACTCCCCTATCAACCTGATTTTAACAAAAGAAACATTCTTAATAAAGCTAGACCTTTCCAAATGAATAGTAGGCTTTTAGAAATTTGTAAAACAAAAATTCCGGATTTTCTTAACAACTTATCAGAAAAAGTTCTTCTACTTGTAGTTGTTCGGCTTTTTATGTGGAAAAGGCCTCCAAACTGGAGCGGGGCACTCCAAGACTTGTTAAAAATTACAAGCCTTTGATTAAAGCTTTAAGAAGGATTAGATGTCCAATCCCAAATAAAAAGGATTTTCTTGACAAGTTAATTAACGCCTGTATATTTTCAAATTTTGACTTAAAATCTGGTTACTGGCAAATTCAAATTGCTAAAAAAGATCAATATCAAACAATATTTAATATCCCTTTTGGATATTATGAATGCAATGTAATGCCATTTGGGCTAAAAAATGTCCCCTCAAAATTCAAAATATAATTAATGATATTTTTAATCCTTTTAGTAAATTCATGATTGTTTATATTAATGATGTGTTAATTTTCTCCATCTTTATTGACCAGCATTGGAAGCACCTAAATATATTCCTTAAAGCAGTTGAAAATGCTGGCCAGGTCTTATCTGCTAAGAAAATGGCCTTATTTTCAAACTAAAATAAGATTTCTTGGTGACAATATTTACCAAGGAAGAATTCTTCCTATTGACAGGGCAATTCAATTTGTTGATAAATTTGCTAATATTCTAAAAGATAAAAGAGAGTTGCAAAGATTTCTCGTATGTTTAAATTACATCTCTGATTTTTATAAGAATCTTGCCCTGGACGCAAAACTTCTTTTCCAACGGCTCAAAAAGATCATCCTCAATGAACGGATGAACATAGAACAGTTGTTCGGAAACTTCAATTAAAAGCCAAGGAATTACCATGATTGGCCCTTTCTAATATTAATACCTTTAAAATAGTTGAAACCAATGCTTATGATATTGGCTTAGACGGAATTTTAAAACAAAAACTTCAAGATAAAGAACAATTGGTTAGATTCACTTCTAAAGTTTAGAATCTTGCTAAACATAAATACCCCACAGTTAAAAAGGAAGTTTTGGCCATTGTTCAATGTGTCACTAAATTTCAAAGTGACTTACTTAATAAAAAATTCTTAATCCGCATAGATTGTAAATCTGTTAAAGAGATCTTCGAAAAAGATGTAAAAAATTTAGTCTCCAAATAAATATTTGTTCGATGGCAAGCAATTCTTTTAGCCTTTGATTTTTATAATTAAACATATAGCGGGCCATTCTAATTCTCTCTCTGACTTCTTGACTTGATAATTTTTACAGGGCAGAAAAAGGAAAACAATAAATTGAGATCGTCCCAAGCCCAAGTAAAAGCTTGGCAAGACCATCATCCTCAAAATCTTCCATGGATTTTTATTACAAGCTTAAAGAAAAGAGATTGAGATATCTCCTCAACCTATAAAGATTCAAAATCCTAAATCTAAAGGTGAAAAAAGACATTATATATCCACAACAATAATTCCATTAATCGTAGTGGAAAATGAACACAAACTTTGTCCTCTTGCTGATATTGAAGCCATATATCTTAAGGATCATATTCATCCTTCTAATGGTTTAAAAACTCGAGAATATTAATAGAAACAGGATTTGTTAATATAGTTCATAACTATAGAAATAATGGCCATCACTTTGCATGCTCAAAGTTCCAAATTCTCAATATTATTTCATATAGATAATGGGGCTTTGATCCATTAAAGCCAAAATATTTTAAAGAACAAAATACAATTATTAAATCATATAATTATTATGATTATATTAAAGCATGGGATTTAATTTTTTCTTACCAAAATCCTACTTGTTCACATTGTTGATTTTTGCAATTCAGAATAAAATGCCTGATAGACTTACCGAACTGGTTTAAAAACTGGTTTTACAAATGGGAACCTATTCCCAACTTGCTTCCTGGATTAATTAAAAAATCCAAACATAGATTTGTTGATTTCA
The DNA here is from genome assembly GCF_054954075.1 of Amborella trichopoda. Classification (NCBI taxonomy): domain Eukaryota; kingdom Viridiplantae; phylum Streptophyta; class Magnoliopsida; order Amborellales; family Amborellaceae; genus Amborella; species Amborella trichopoda. The sequence continues at coordinate 39,390,054 of NC_142337.1, read as the reverse complement.
ATAAAATTACAGGTGAAAGAAACATGGACTTATATTTTTGGATTTTACATGAAATACCCTGGATAATGAGATAGGAATACATCTTAAATGAAGATGATAATGACAGTTGGGATTATATCCCAAATCTAGAAAGACAGGCTTATGCCAAATGGTATGATACTTATACCCACATACATCTCAGGCCAACAAATATTACTCTAAAAAAGATTGCCTCGGTTCATATTGTTATCAATAGTGAAACCGATGAATTAATGGACTACTTAAATCAAATAAACACTGAATGAATTTCAAAAACAAAGCTTAGACTCTTGATGAGTTTAAGGGAAGAGGAAAAGAAAATGTCAGCCTCCCAACCAGATGCTGAAAACCAAAATGAATATTCTGGGTTTGATCCAGAATATTCTGAACCTCACAACATAGTTAAAATACTGTCGAAATAAGGGGCGGCTCGACTCCACTCAATCTAGGACACGTGTCCCGACAGAAGCTTCAAAAAAGGACAAAGAAATAAAAATTTTTCAAAAGCAAACACTATAGCAGTTACTGTAGCAACGGTCACTATAGAAATCATTGTATCAGCAGTCACTGTAGCACTTTTGACTATTTGGGGAATACTGTGCGTACTTCAAAGGATTTCAAGTCCCTGACACTATTGTGCGGACTTTAAGGGATTACAAGTCCACCGACACTACTATGCGGACTTAAAAGAGCATTAAATCCACTGTCCATGAACGTCTATAAAAGGAGACCACCTCTCTCGTTGAAGACACCTCAAGTTGTAGCCTCTTACGTTTGAGTTGTGTAATAATATTCTCTCAAGGGCTCTCATCTTCTCTGAGTATTCTTTCACTCTTCCCTTGTAATACTCCTTTCATATTGTATATCTGGTAGTGTATGTAAGTTTTCCTTTTAAATATATATGTTCATTTTGAGTTGTTAGCTTCGTTTCTTTGCTTCTTCATTAGATAGATCTATATCTGACCTACAAGCACTCATACTGTATATTATGCATATACATTTGTATATCAACGATCATAATGTATTTCTACAATTTCTACATTATGTAGAATTGTAGATCCATATATGACTAGGTCTACAGACTGTGTCTACGGCTAAGTTTGTAGACCCACAATCACAGATTTGTGTATCTGTTTAGAAATAGACTTCTAAACAGTATACGGCTTGTAGAAGTTATCTAATTCAAGGAAATTTATGTGACTGTAGTATATCTATTTTGGTATGTGATTGTAGGTCTACATATACGCGTTTATGTAGTATATGTAGACCTACAGTCACAAACGTACGCCTATGTGTAGACTATACCAACAGACCTAGCCGTAGTAGGTTTATGTGACTGCAGACCTAAGTATATGTAGAAACAAACCTACGGCAACCAACAGACCTAGCCACTCATATAATGTGTAGACACAGTATGGAAACATACCGAGCCATAGAATTAGTCAGGCTGATTTTCTTGGTTCCTACATTGTCTAAATGTGTAGACAGTCCTACTTTCTACAGTCTAGGTTCCTGCATAAAGTTCTAATCCATAAATGGAGACATTAGATAGGCTAGATTGTTCCACATTTATGTAGGAACTAGGAAAACTTAGATTGTTTATTTATGATTAGATAGGTTCAAACCTGTCTTTTGTTGAGGTTCTTTTTTTACACAAACCTCAACCAAAAGCGACGAGTCCTTTCCTACATTTGAGCAGAATAGACATTGTGTTCAATGTCCATTTCAGGTTGCAATACTCATTTGGTTGGATCTCATTTGCTGAATAACACATCGTCTAGAAAAACTATGGTCCTTCAAAAACATGTATTGAAGGACGGTTTCAATAAGTACAAATATTGAAGCGGACTCTTCCATATAGTGTTTTGTTCAAATGTTCAACACATCGGCCTTTGCTTACATCAACAAGTTTCAACCTGGAATAGGCCGAACACTATTCTCAACGGTAGGTTTTCAATAATTCAAACACCAAAAGGCCGAACAGTGGTTAATTATCTCCTACATTTAGGAGAGAATTAAAATTCTTTCATCCAAATATTTACATAAGCGGGAATGCTGATGTTCCAAATAAGAAATCGTCCAAATATGAAAGATGAAAATGAACAAGCTTTTACACAAACTTTTACTCACAGAACAAATCAAGACATCGAGTCATAAACATAAACTCAGAACAGACCAAAGCATCAAATGATAAACATAACTTTTAAAATATTAAAAAATTACATAGAATTCTAGGACAGAAGCGAGCTTGATATACCACCAGAAGGATAATATACGTCCTTCTGCCTAAGCAAGGATAATAGTCTGACTAAACTCAGACTATAGGTTTTAGAGCACTCAGACTCACACTCAGACTAACACTCTTCTAAACACTTGGAAAACACTTAGACTCTCGCACACAAGCACTCAGAGACTCATACACTTCACTCCTTCTTTTTCTTCGCTTCCTTGAATGAGGTTCTACTCCCCTTTTATAGACGAGAGATGACCGGATTTGAATCCGTTTGAAGTCTGCGGGCTTGAAAGGGTTTGAAGTCCACTTCAATAATTGCTTCAGACTTGAACAGGTTTGAAGTCCGCACCGACACCAAAAGAGTCTTTTGGGCCTACCCCGTTTAAAAATGGCGACAGTGTTCTTCATTATTGTGTCGGCATCTACAGTAAAAGGCATCTACAGTAAAAGGCATCTACAGTTGGCTAGGGGACATGTGTCCTGGGTAGTGAGGAGCCGGTCCGTCCACTTCATCTTAAAGTAGATTCTATTAGCTGGATAATGGGGTTAAGATCCCCTAGCAGAGTTCTTTATTTTGATTCATCATATCTTCCTCTCCTTTTGTCTTTTCTGATACGGACGTATTATGTTCACATCTTCTTCTAATGCCATTAGTAACTTCTTCTTGAGCTCTTTTTTGGATAATTTAGGGTTTTGCTGCCTCTCTCATTGTTACAAAATCCATAAGTGCAATATGAGAATTTTCATGATTTTGAGGAGATGGAACTATTTTAAGTTCGAGATTCTCTGGTTTTAAAGAAGTGTTTCTATACTTATCCCACCATTTTACCTAAATTGTCATCCTTGGTTATATTGTGTGACCATTTTAAGATCCAAGGGACTTGATATAAAGCCAAAAAATAGATGTGATAATTCCTTTCAGGAAAATGCTTATTAAGGTCGGTAAATTTCCTTTGAGATATACTTCATTGGGGAGAATTTTTGTACATGATCCCCATAAAAAGAACAAGTTTTTGAACCAGTTTGGAAAATTGGTAAAAGTATTAAGTTTAAATTGGACATACCAACGATGAGTATTCTAAAGATTTTGATAAGCAAAGATTTCATCCCATGCTTTGATATACTCAAACTAGTGATAGGTTTTCATTTCTTTTGTATTTAGAATCCTTAGATTTAAAGGAGCAAGTCGCCAATCTTTGTAGGAGATAATATTATGTATTTGAAGTTTTGAGAAGGCAATTTGAGAGTCATTATTCCTATTGTTATGAACTATAGTTACTGATATTGTTTCCATTAAAATGGCTTCATAATATTCCCTGCATCTATCGCCTTTATTTGGATGCAAATAGTTTTTTAGATATATTGCTGCTATTTCAGCAGGGGGTTTTCTCTTGTGATCATCTTCTATGTTCATTAGAGATATATATGTGGTATCCACAAAAGATGTCCTATTAGGACTTTGATTCAAACTATAAGTCCTTATGGGGGATTATTGGTGAGATATCTCAATCTCTTGAGCTTGTTTTTTTATTAAAGTGCTTGGTGATTTTGACGATGTAGCCAAGCTTTTACTTGGGTTGGGGACTATCTCCATTTGTTGTTTATGCGATCTCCTGCCCTCCCTGCAAAAATTCTCGTGTTAAGAAGTCAGGAAGATGGTTAGCTTTTCCTTAAATGAATTCAATAGTAAATTCAAATGTTGAGAGAATACCTTGTCATCGTGCAAATATTTGTTTTGAAACGAGATTTTTAACATCTTTTTTTAGAATATCCTTGGCAGCTTTGCAATCGGTACGAATAAGAAAAGGCTTATTCAGCAAATCGTTCTGAAATTTTGTTACACAATAAACAACTGCAAGGATCTCTTTCTTAACCATGGAATAATTTTGTTGGTTGTTCTTTTTCATGAAGTTTTTGTTTAAGTACTCCCCCAGTCCTTGTTCAGAAGCATCTGTTTCAATGATTTTAAGAGCTTCGGAACTAGATAGTGCGAAGCAGGGTAATTCTTTTGCCCTAAGTTTGATTTTTCTAACTACTTTGCTATGCTCATACGACAAATCAGGAGGGAACTGTTGGAACAAAGGTTTAACGTCAATGGTAAGGTTTTTGTAGAAATCAGAAATATAATTCAAACATCCAAGAAATCTTTGAAGTTCTTTCTTATCTTTTATAACGTCCGAAAATTTGCTTGCAAACTGGATTACTCTATCAATGGGAATGATTCTCCCCTGATAAATATTGTGACCAAGGAATCTCACCATGGTCTGGAAAATGTTTATCTTTTTTGTCGGTACGACTAGTCCAACATTTTTAATAGCTCTTAAAAATATGTTAAAATGTTTGCAATATTGATTAACAGATTCAGGAAAGACAAGTACATCATCAATATATACTATCATGAATTTTGTGTAAGGATTAAATATATCATTCATGATATTTTGAATTTCTGATAGTGCATTTTTTAATCCGAAATGCATGACATTTCATTCATAATGTCCAAAGGGGACATTGAAAGTTGTTTTGTATTTATATTTTTCGACAATTTGGATTTGCCAATATCCAGACTTTAGATCGAATTTTGAAAAAATACAGGCATTAACCAGCCTATCAAGAAGGTCTAAGAGCATATTGGGAATTGGGTATCTTATCCATATCGTAGGACTTTGTTTAGAGGTTTATAATTTATAACCAGTCTAAGAGCTCTCCTTTCTATTTCAGAGGCCTTTTTAACATAAAAGGCCGAGCAGCCCCGAGGCGAGGTGCTTTTTCTAATAAGACTTTTATTAAGAAATTCTTGGATTTCCTTTTTGCAAATTTCCAAAAGTCTACTATTCATTTGAATAGGTCGTGCCTTGGTAGAAATTTTTCGTTCATTAAAATTTGGCTCATAAGGGAGCTCGACTATATGTTGTTTTCTATCCCAAAAGGCATTAGGGACTTCAGAGCATATCTCTCTTTCAATAGTCCTTTAAAACTACTAATCTCTTGTTGCAACTTGGGAGATAAAATTTTTTATCAATTATTTTGTACTTAATTTCCTCTTTTAGATAAGAAAGGAATCGTTGTTTAGTAGAGATTTCACTTTTAATATTATTTATCTCATGAACCCTAGGTTTATCTATGAAATTGAATTTTACTTCATCTCCTTCAATATTAGCTTCTATTCCTGTATCATCAATCTTTATGGGGTAAAGCATATTTAGGAAAGGAGTTCCTAAAATAACCGGTTGACTTAAACCTTTAACCATGATGAGCGGAAGTCTAAAACAAGCTCCATTACTGCAAACCGCAGCATAAGACAATTTGTAATTTATTAGCATTTTGCTACCATAAGCAATATTTAAGACCTGGGTAGTTTTTCTAAAGTATTTTGTAGGGACTAAGCCCTCATTTATGCAATTTAAATCAACTCCTGAATCAATAAGAGCAGTGGTCTGAAAGTGATATTCTTGTTGTACAACAATTTTATCAGTAGCAAACCATCTTTGTGTTACTACCTTGTCTAGAAGATTAATATATTTAAGGTTTTGGAGTAAAGATTTTTCTTAAGTGTTACATTGAAATTATTGGGGTATTCATTTATTAAACCCTTCTTCTAGAACTTTTGGTAGCGTATCTTATACCTCGGGTAGTATAAGATTATCGGGGTATTCATTTATTAAATTATTATATTCTTCTTCCGCATTTTAATTCCTCCTTTCTTTCCCAAGAATTCATAGCCATTTCTAAGATTTGAATTCTTGTTTTAAGATTTATTAGCTCATTGAAAACTCCATTTAGTTCATGTTTTAATTCGAGAATTGAGGGTTCTCTATCATTCTGGGTTTTACAACTGAGGGTTCTCTATCATTCTAGGTTTTACTCTGAACCTGTTTAAGGATGTCTTGAAAGCTATATTCCTCTTTTGTTGGTATAAGGAAGTTTTGGGTGTAGCAGGCCTGGATGGGTTTTTTGCCATGTTTATGTATTGGATTATGGCTTCTTTTTTAGCATCTGGATCATTAATTTTGTCAATTAAACCAATTATTAACTTTTTTTCTTTTGTTAGGGTATTTATAGTCAAACCATTCATATCTATGATTGCTTTGTAAAAATTACATCGGCCAGAGTCATTGCCTTTACAATCATCTTCTAAGTCTGAGTCTGAGCTCGAAAAGACTAACTCTTTGTCATTAATTTCCCCAATTAACATTTCTTCTTCAGATTCAGCAGAGTCATCCGAAGTTTCTTCATTAATCAACAAAATATTAAATATTTGTTTTTTAACATTTTCATCAATTTCATGGGCATTAATTTTTCTTTTAACCCAGCATTTATTTTTATAATGCCCTACCTTACCACAGTTATAACAAACTGGTACTTTCCTTTTTCCCTTGTGCTTAAAAGAATCATCTTGGATAAACCTTTTAAGGAATTTCTTTTTTTTTTCTAAGGATTGATTATATCTAGACTTGTGAAAAGTTTTATGGTTTTCTTTATGCCGGGGTTTAGACGAGGATAAAGTATTGTACCCAAACTGTTCACAGAAGTCCCCAAATTCCTTCTTCCCAGTTATCCCTTGTTTTTCTAGTTGTCTTCTGAGTTTTAGGTCTGTACATAATGCAAGACCCTCAGCATAGATTTATGCTGATAACTCATCTAATGTATATTGAAAATAAGGAATAGTTCCATTATGTTTATTTTTAAGTCTTGTTTTGACCTTTTCAGCAAAAAGATGTGGGAGGCCTGAAATGAATTTTTCCTTCCGCTAATCTGCTTTACTATCTTCCCTAGATAGTAGTCTTAAGTAAAAACTATCTTTATACTATTTAAAGTGAGAGAGTGTAAGGCAACGTAAGTTTGATAGCAAATCTTTCGATCTTACAGCTAAGAGAGTCGTACTACCAACAAAATGAAGCGTGATGGTATAAATTATATTGTATTAATTGAATCACCTTCATCGACCACCATGTCTTGGATCTGTCCCATACCAATTTCAGGTTTAACCATCCACTGCTTAGTGGCGTTAAGGATCTGATGTTTTGTCCATATGGAAATCCCACCAGCCTCTAAGCCATCCCGTAAAGCCACATATAATAGCTTTGGCTATTTCGTAATATTTATTACCGCTAGCTTTACAAGCAGTAGCATAAATTGTCATATGCTTCATTAAGTCAAGAATTTGGTTTTCTGACATACCATCTATATTCCAATTAACAATAGATCTGCCGGAGTAAGATATAGAACTAGCAATAAGGTCTTCTTCTATTTGAAAGTCTACTGGAGTAGGTCGTGGACAGTACATTCTAGTCTGGGAAACTGGTCTAGTTTTTCTCCCATAGTTTATCCTATTGATATCTAAGCCATTAGATTTAAAGGCTTCTTCCATTTCTTTAATTTGGATCTTTTTGTAACTCACCAATAATACGAGACTGTCCCTTTATTTTATCATTAATATTTAATTTGGTTGTCTCTTGACTAATTCATGCACAAGTTCTTTATTATCATCTTTTTCCTTTATTCCTTGTAGGCTGAATTTTCCCACTTCTATACTAGGTGGTGGTTTGAACAGTACAGCTTCTTTGTGGTTTTCTTTTTTCTTTTCCTGCCGCATGGGTTTTAGTTTGTTCAACACGTTTTCAATTCTAGCCTTTTGTTTTCCCAAGGTTTTATGAAAAAGATTTGTATAGTTATTTTGTTTTATGATATGTGGTATACCCTCTAGTTTAGCCATATGCTTGTCTTGTCTCTTTAGGCCCTAGTTTGAAAGGTGAGGCCTTGGTTTTCAACTTTTCACTTTTCAGTTGTAAACTTGTTTTAGGCGGGTGAATAGACTCAACAGATTCACCTTTGACTGTATGAAAGGTATGAAATGGTTTTTCGGCCATATTAATTTCGGGATTTGAGAAATCTGGGATTTTAATTCCTCTGGATTTTCAGATGTATTTAAGTCATTTGAAAAACTTTACATTAGCTTTGTGTTGCAACATAAAATTGTTGATTTTTTTATGAAGTATATTTCTTAACTCTTCTTTAAATTCTTGAAGGAACCACTTTTTAATTTGCCTATTTTCTTCAGAGAGAAAATCTCTTTTAATCCATTCTTTATCAATGATAAACTTGTCTTGACATTGAATTGTAAATAAATCAAATTCAAAATATAACATAGTAGGTTCTTCTGACCCAGTTTAGGAAGAACCAGGAATGTTAACTTTATACATCGGATGCTGGACTTGATTTGAAATTTTTCTAAGACCTTCCAAAATTATCTTCTCATTGTGTACCTCCTCATAATCTATCTGAGGAACAAATGAAGTAGAAGTTCTGGGTGGAGTGTTAGAAGATAAATTAGATAGGCTCAGTCTAGTTTTCCTATATGATGAAAATTGAATTTCTATTTCACTTTATTCAAGGAGGAGGAGAAAAGAAGCGGACTTAAATTTAAACAAAGTCCTACGATGGACCTAAAGAGCCAATGTAAGTTATCAGCAAGGTGGGAGGAGTTTTATGAACACATCATTTGGATCTCAACAGTACCCAAATGATGTTTTATCAGGAGAGTAGTGTTCGGCTTATTCCAGTTTGAACATTTACTCACGCCCTCAACAAAACGTGCTGAATATTGAAACCAGGAGTTTTGCTCAAGGTTGACTTATTTGAAGGAAGATGAGAAAAGACAGGAGTTGAAAAGTATATTAGGAACAGATGATGATTATACACCTTGGAATGTCCATTTTCAGGGTGTACAATTTCCATCTGTTCCAATTTTTTGTTTATTCTGTAGAAAGGAACATCATTTGTAGAAAGGAAGATGATGATAGATTAAACTTATAGAAAGGAACAGACAGGCTAGGTTCCACTATTAAATTGACCCAGTTCTTATTTCTTGTTTTCAAACTTCTATAGGACAACTCAAATGTAGGAAAGGGCTCGGCACAAAAGTGTTTGAACACAACACTCAGCACAAAAGCTTCAAATAGATAGGGACTTATTTGAGATGTGCTTAAGGAACAAAAGGTGTTGAAGGTGCTGAATATTGAACACAATTAGAACATTTACTCAGCCATGGTGTTTGTCCTGAAAATCATTTACATTTAGCATATTTCAACCTGGATGTTTTGCTTGACGATGTGTTGAACCTGTAGCAAAGCTTCTCAGAATTATCAGGTTGGTCTAGCACAGGCTCAAATTCAATGAAATGGTCTAGAAAAACTTTCGATCTGTAGGGCCTGGAATAGGACACTACAAGCCGAACATCAGCCATCTTAGCAATTTAAAGTCAAAAGATTATTCATTTTCATCTTTCCGATTTGGACGCTCTTTTATTTGGTATCAAAACCAGGTTTTAACAGTGGTTAACTGAAAAATTAGCTAAATTAAGATTATAATTCAATCTAAAAATCGTTGCCACCCAAAGATCACTTAAGCCAGGAAGGCAGAAAAGTATAGGAACTGTTTCCAGTTGACTCAGATTACAGCTATAATCTTGAAATGGCGAATTTTATTAGAACCCTATCTACTAGAAGACCATAAACGGAAGAATTTTAATTATTTACATATTGGCCTAGTCCAAATAGCGGTTAAACCTCTAACTAGAACAGGATTAAATAATTATGTCCTACTTTGTTTAAGAGATAACAGGCATATATACTTTAATTACTTTTCGAATTTTTCGATAGCCTTATTTGATCCAAACCTATTAAAAGTTTTAACCTTGAACTTTAAAACGAAAAGTTTTGATATGGACCCAGGGTTTCAAAATTTAGCTTTTATCTATAGAATTTGTTATAAGGTTATGAACACCTTATGTCCAAATGCAAGAAAAATGGACACTAAGGGTTAGACAATATTTTTCCAAACAAACATGGAAAAATCTAATTTGGTTATACCTAAGACCGTATCATGGACACAGGTAATGCTACCTGAGCGATGGTCTCTCTAATCTGAGAACCATAATAAAGTCCTTGAGAATAGAGAGCCTAAACAGATTATAGAATATCCTGACGATGAAATAGAAATTCAATTTCCATCGTCTAGAAAAACTAGACTGAGCCTATCTAATCTATCTTCTAACAATCCACCCAGATCTTGTACATCACATGTTCCTTAGATTATGAGAAGGTACACAAAGAGAAAATAATTATGGAAGGTCTTAGAAAAACTTGAAATCAAGTCTAGCATCTGATGTATAAAGTTAACATCCCTGGTTCTTCCCAAACTGGGTCAGAAGAACCTACTATGTCAGATTTTGAATTTGATTTACTTACAATTCAATGTCAAGACAAGTTTGTCATTGATAAAGAATGGATCAAAAGAGATTTTCTCTCAGAAGAAAATAGACAAATTAGAGAGTTGTTCTTTCAAGAATTTAAAGAAGAGCTAAGGAATATACTTCATAAAAATTAAATAATTTTATGTTGCAACACAAAGCTAATGTAAAGTATTTCAAATGGCTTAAATAAATATTAAAATGCAGAAGAATTAAAATCCCAGATTTCTCAAACCCCGAAATTAATATGGCCGAAAAGCCATAATAATCAAACCTTTCATACAGTCAAAGGTGAAACTATTGAGTCTATTCACCCTCCTAAAACTAGTTTACAACTGAAAGGTGAAAAGCTGGAAACCAAGGTCTCACCCTTCAAACAGGGCCTAAACAGAAAAAACAATCATATGGCTAAACTAGAGGGTATACCACATATCATATAACAAAATAACTATACAAATCTTTTTCTTCAAACCTTGAGAAAACAAACCACCAGAATTGAAAACGTGCTGAACAAACTAAAACCCATGCAGCAGGAAAAGAAAAAAAAAACTACAAAGAAGCTGTATTGTTCAAACCACCACCTAGTATAGAAGTAGGAAAACTCAGCCTACAAGGAATAAAGAAAAAAGATGATAATAAAGATCTTGTGGATGAATTAGTCAAGAGGCTTGCAAAATTAAATATTAATGATAAAATAAAGGAACAGTCTCCTATTATTGGTGAGTTACAAGTCTTACAAAAAGATCCAAATTATTCAGATCGGGAAATTATAGAAATGGAAGAAGCCTTTAAATCTGATGGCTTAGATATTAACAGGATAGACTACAGGAGAAAAACTAGACCAATTTTCCAAACTAGAATGTACTATCCTCGACCTACTCTAGTAGACCTTCAAATAGAAGAAGACCTTATTGCTAGTTCTATATCTTACTCCGGCAGATCTATTGTTAATTGGAGTATAGATAGTATGTCAAAAAACCAAATTCTTGACTTAATGAACATATGACAATGCATGCTACTGCTTGTAAAAGCTAGAGGTAATAAAGATCACGAAATACCCAAAGCCATTATATGTGGCTTTACGAGATGGCTTAGAGGCTGGTGGGATTTCCACATGAAAGAATCCGCCAAAAATCATATCCTTAACACCACTAAGAAATGGATGGTTAAAGCGGAAATTGGTCCAGGATAGATCCAAGAAATGGTGGTGGATGAAGGTGATACAATTAAAATACACTAATTTATACCATCACGCTTCATTTTGTTGGTAGTAAGGCACTCTTAGCAGTAAGATCGGAAGATTTACTATCAAACTTATGTTGCCCTACACTCTCTCACTTTAAATGGCATAAAGATGTTTTTTACTCAAGACTACTATCTAGAGAATATAGTAAAGCGGATCATTGGAAGGAAAAATTCATTTCAGGCCTGCCACATCTTTTTACTGAAAATGTCAAAACAAGACTTAAAAATAAACATAACGGAACTATTCCTTATTCCCAATATACATTAGGATCGTTATCAGCAGAAATCTGTGCTGAGGGTCTTGCATTATGTGCAGACCTAAAACTCAGAAGACAACTAGAAAAACAAAGGATAATTGGGAAGAAGGAATTAGAGGATTTCTGTGAACAGTATGGGTGCAATACGTTACCCTCTTCTAAACCTCTGCTTAAAGAAAACCATAAAACTCTTCACAAGTCTAGATATAATCAACCTTTAAAACAAAAGAAATTCTCTAAACGGTTTATCCAAGATCATTCTTTTAAGCACAAGGGAAAAAGAAAAGTACCATTTTGTTATAACTGTGGTAAGGTAGGGCATTATAAAAATAAATGTCGGGTCAAAAGAAAAATTAATGCTTTTGAAATTTATGAAAATGTTAAAAAACAAATATTTAATATTTTGTTGATTAATGAAGAAACTTCAAATGACTCTGCTAAATCTGAAGAAGAAATGTTAATTGGGGAAATTAATGACAAAGAGTTAGTCTTTTTAAGCTATGACTCTAACTCAGAAGATGATTGTAAAGGCAATGACTCTTTCCAATGTAATTTTTACAAATCAATCATAGATATGAATGGTTTGAGTATAAATACCCTTACAAAAGAAGAAAACTTAATCATTGACTTAATTGACAAAATTAATGATCCAATGGCTAAAAAAGAAGCCTTAATCCAATACATAAACATGGCAAAAAACCCATCCAGGCCTGCTACACCCAAAATTTTCTTTTACCAACAAAAAAGGAATATAGCTTTCAAGACATCCTTAAACGGGTTCAAAATAAAACCCGGAATGATAGAGAACCCTCAGTTCCCGAATTAAAGCATAAACTAAATGAAGTTCGTAATGAGCTAATAAATCTTACAACAAGAGTTCAAATCTTAGAAATGGCTACGACTTCTTGGGAAAGAAAGGAAGAATTAAAATACGGAAGAAGAATTTAATAATTTAATAAATGAATACCCCAATAATTTTATACCTCCCGAGGTATAAGATACGCCACCAAAAGTTCTAAAAGAAGGAGAAGGATCTCAATGTAACACTTTAGAAAAATCTTTACTCCAAAACCTTAAATATATTGATCTTCTAGACAAGGTAGTAACACAAAGATGGTTTGCTACTGATAAAATTGTGGTACAACAGGAATATCGCTTTTAGACCCTTGCTCTTATTGACTCAGGAGTTGATTTAAATTGCATAAATGAGGGCTTAGTCTCTACAAAATACTTTAGTAAAACTACCCAGGTCTTAAATATTGCTTATGGTAGCAAAATGCTAATAAATTACAAACTGTCTGATGCTGCAGTTTGCAGTAATGGAGCTTGTTTTAAACTTTTGTTCATCATGGTTAAAGGTTTAAGTCAACCAGTTATTCTAGGAACCCCTTTCCTAAATATGCTCTACCCCATAAAGATTGATGATAAACGAATAGAAGCTAATATTAAAAGACATGAAGTGAAATTTAATTTCATAGATAAACCCAAGGTTCATGAGATAAATAATATTAAAAGGCAAATCTCTACTAAATACATATTCCTTTTTTATCTAAAAGAGGAAATTAAGCACAAACAAATTGAAGAAAATTTGTCATCTCCCAAGTTGCAACAAGAGATTAGTAGTTTTAAAAAGACTCTTGAAAGAGAGATATGCTCCGAAGTCCCTAATACCTTTTGGGATAGAAAATAGCATATAGTAGAGCTCCCTCATGTGCCAGATTTTGATGAATGAAAAATTTCTACCAAGGCACGACCTATTCAAATGAATAGCAGACTTTTCGAAATTTGTAAAAAAGAAATCCAAGAATTTCTTAATAAAGTCTTATTAGAAAAAGTACCTCACCTTGGAGCTGTTCGGCCTTTTATGTTGAAAAGGCCTCGGAATAGAAAGGTGAGCTCCTAGACTGGTTATAAATTATAAACCTCTAAACAAAGTCCTACGATGGATAAGTCCAATTCTCAATAAAAGAGACATTCTTGATATGCTGGTTAATGCCAGTATTTTTTCAAAATTCGATCTAACGTCCGGATATTGGCAAATCAAAATTATCGAAAAAGATAAATACAAAACAACTTTCAAAGTCCCTTTTGGACAATATGAATGGAATGTCATGCCTTTCGGATTAAAAAATGCACCATCAGAATTTCAAAATATCATGAATGCTATATTTAATTTAATATATACAAAATCCATGATAGCATATATTTATGATGTACTTGTCTTTTCTGAATCTATTGATCAACATTGGAAACATTTAAACATATTTTTAAGAGCTATTAAAAATGTTGGTCTAGTAGCGTCGGCAAAAAAGATAAACATTTCCAGACCAAGGTGAGATTCCTTGGTCACAATATTTATCAAGGGAGAATCATTCCCATTGATAGAGCAATCTAGTTTGCAGACAAATTTTCGGATGTTATAAAAGACAAGAAAAACATTCAAAGATTTCTTGGATATTTGAATTATATTTCTGATTTCTACAAAAACCTTGCCATTGATGCTAAACATTTGTTCCAACGTTGAACAAGAACCCTCTTGATTGGTCGGACGAGGATACCAAAGCAGTTAGAAAAATCAAACTTAGGGCAAAAGAATTACCCTGTCTCACTCTATCTAGTCCAGCAGCTTTTAAAATCATTAAAACATATGCTTCTGAACAAGGACTGGGGGGAGTACTTAAACAGAAACTTCATGAAAAAAACAATTAGTCCGAATTACATCAAAAGCTTGGAACCTGGCCCAACAAAATTATTCCATGGTTGAGAAAGAGATCCTTGCAATTGTTCATTATGTAACAAAACTTCAAAGCGATTTGCTAGATAAGCTTTTTCTTATTCGTACCTATTGCAAAGCTGCCAAGGATATTCTAGAAAAAGATGTCAAAAATCTTGTTTCAAAACGAATATTTGCACGTTGGCAAGGTATTCTCTCAGCATTTGAATTTACTATTAAACGTATTCAAAGAAAAGCTAACCATCTTCCTGATTGCTTAACAAGAGAATTTTTGCAGGGAGGGCAATCCCAAAAACAACAAATGGGGATAGTCCCCAACCCAAGTAAAAGCTTGGCTACATCGTCAAAATCACCAAGCGCTTTAATAAAAAAGAAAGCTCAAGAGATTGAGATATCTCACCAACAATCCCCCATAAGGACTTATAATCCGAATCAAAGTCCTAATAGGACACCTTTTGTAGATACTGCATACATGCCTCTAATGGTCATAGAAGATGATCACAAGAGAAAACCCCATGCTGAAATAGTAGCAATATATCTAAAAACCCCTTTACATCCAAATAAAGGCGAGAGATGCAGGGAATATTATGAAGTCATTTTAATGGAAACAGGATCAGTAACTATAGTTAATAACTATAGGAATAATGACTCTCAGATTGCATTCTCAAAACTTCAAATATTTATCTCCTACAGAGATTGGGGACTTGATCCTTTAAAACCAAGGATTCTAAATACAAACGATTTTAAAATTAAAACATATCACTACTTTGAATATATCAAAGCATGGGATGAAATCTTTGCTTATCAAAATCTTAAGAATCTAGTATATCCAGTTTAAACTTAATAGTTTTACCGAATTTCCAAACAGGTTCAAAAACTGGTTCATTTTATGGGGATCATGTACAAAAATCCTCTCCAATGAAGTACAAATATCTCAAAGGAAATTTACCGACTTTAATAAGCATTTCCTTAAAAGGAATTATGACATCTATTTTATGGCTTCATGTCAAGTCCCTTGGATCTTAAAATGGTCATACAAAATAACCGAGTATGACAATGATAGATGGGATTATATCCCTAAACTTCAAAGACAAATTTCGGTAAAATGGTGGGATAACTATAAAAACACTTCTTTAAAACCAGAGAATCTCGAACTTAAAATAGTTCCTTCTCCTCAAAATCATGAAAATTCCCAGATTGAACATATGGATTATGTAACAATGATGAAGCAGCAAAACCCTAATTATCCAAACAAGAGCCCAAGAAGAAGCTACTAATGGCATTAGAAGAAGAAGACGAAGATGATATGTATGTAGCAGAGAAGACAGAAGGAGAGGAAGATACGATGAATCAATTTGAAGATGATTACTACGGGATCTTAACCCCATTATCCAGCTAAAAGAATCTACTTTAAGAGGAAGGGGACGGACCGACTCCAAACCACGCAGGACACGTGTCCCCAGCCAAAAGAAGATGCCTTTTACTGTAGATGCCGACACAATAACAAAGAACAATGTTGCCATTTTAAAACAGGGTAGGCCCAACAGAATCTTTTTATGTCGGTGCGGATTTCAAACCTGTTCAAGTCCAGAGCAATTATTGAAGCGGACTTCAAACCCTTTCAAGCCTGCATACTTCAAACGGATTCAAATCCAGTCATCTCTCGGCTATAAAAGGGGAGTAGCACCACATTCAAGGAAGAGGAGAAAAATGAGTGAAGTGTATGGGTCTCTGAGTGCTTGTGTGCGAGTCTAATTTAGAAGAGTGTGAGTCTGAGTGCTCTAAAACCTATAGTATGAGTTTAGTCTAAGTGTTATCCCTGCTTAGGCAGAAGGACGTATATTATCCTTCTAGTGGTGTATCAAGCTCGCTTCTGCGCTAGAATTCTATGTAAGTTTTTAATCTTTTAAAAGTTATGTTTATGATCTGATGCTTTGGTCTGTTCTGAGTTTATGTTTATGACTCAATGTCTTGATTTGTTCTGTGAGTAAAAGTTTGTGTAAAAGCTTGTTCATTTTCATCTTTCGTATTTGGATGCTTCCTTATTTGGACCATTAGCATTACCGTTGATGTAAATATTTGGACGAAAGAATTTTAAGTATCTCCTACATGTAGGAGATAATTAACTACTGTTCGACCTTCTGGTAAAATCTGACATAAAAGCATTCCCAAATATGCTTGTGTAAACCATATTGTGTAGAAGTGTGTTGGTTTCTCCATTGATATATACTACTTCAAAATCATATTGTGTAAACCATTGTGCACGCCTCAATAATATGGGGTTTGGAAGTGCCTTTTTCTTGAAATCAAGCATAATTGGGAATGCTTTCATGTCTATTTTTACTAGGAACTTATGATCGACAAGATGGAATTGGAATTTTTCAATGCCTCGTTTTATTGCCAAGTTCTCTTTGAAGGTTGCCACTCTTTTATCCGCATACTTGTTTCTTTGAGTCCTTTTCTTCTAAGAGGATTGCTGCCTAATAATGGTTGCCTTCATCAGTTTGAAGGATCCTTTTTCCAACTGAAGGGATTTGAAGAGGGGGTAATTTATGGGCCATCTTTTTTAATATTGTAACCGCTTCTGTCTGCTCAGCCTTCCAGGGTGGAGGTTTTTTCTTGAGCTGGGGGGAGAGTTTGGATGTGTATTTGCTAAGTTTTGGAATGAACGCAGCCATGTAGTCAACAATTCCTAAGAACTGTTGAATCATCTTTTTTGAACGAAGGGCATCTAGAAAAATTTTCAAGTTCATGAGCAATACGGGGTTGGAGATGGTATTGACCATTGGAGATGGTCATTCCAAAAATTTCAATTTCTGTTTTTACCAAGGGCATTTTCTTTTCAGAGAGCATGATGCCGTGCGTTTTGACAATGGAGTGGAATTGGGATAAGAGTGATTGGTGTGATCGCATTATCCTTTGTGAACAGGAGTATGTCATCAATGTAAATGAAAGCATTGTATAGGATTGGTTCAAAAATCTTGATCATTGGTTTTTGAAAAATAGATGTGCATTTTTCAATGCGAAGGGCATGATTGTCCGTTGAAAATGGTGGTCTAGGATACAAAAGGGTGTTTTATATCGTTCTGATGGGGCAATCCCAAGTTGCCAAAATCCGGCCTTTAGATCAAATTTTGAAAAAAATATGGGCATTGGATAGGTTTCGAAATAATGAATGCCTGTTTGGGAGTGGGAACTTTTGGTGAGCCAAAACTGGTTTAAGTGGCTGGTAGTTGATGACCAACCTCATTTTTCCTCGGACCTGCTCAGAGTGTTTGTTCACATGGAATGCTTCACACGTCCATTGGGAGGTTTTGTGCTACGTGTCCTTCAGATAGCAGCTGATATGTTTCTTCCATGAAAAGTTTGTAATGTTCAGGGTTCATGCCATGGTGGCTGGCTTTTGTTGGATTTATGTCCTCATTATTCTTGAATGGTAGAGTGACAAAGAAATCAGGATTTTTCCGGAGTGGTTTGGGACATTTGTTTAGGTATTGGCTATGGGTTTCGGCACAAGAGGTGGTAATGATTTCTTCTCTTATGGTGACTAGGAGGTATAGGTTTAGAACATTGGTCCAGTAAGATACCATTTTTGTCCAACGTATTTATGGAAGGAGATGTTGAAGGATATCGTATCCTATCAATAGTTCCTTTCCAAGGAGGTCTGACCCTAGGATCTGCTGCCTGATTTTGCAATCTAGGAAAAGTTTAATGGTTATGGGTTTGGAGATTTTATCAATAGTGATTTTTTCTCCTTTTTGCTGCTTTCAAATTTTGGGTAAGGTTTGTCCAGCGGCTTGGTGGGAGCATTCTTGGGTTTAGGACGGACATTGTTGCACCGGTGTCAAAAAATGCAATGACAGGTATGGTTTTGGCATATTTTTCAGTAAAAATTTGGACTCGGGAATGGGGTGTTTGGTAGATGTTGGCTATAGTGGGTTCAGAAGGTATGGTCTTGGCATATTTTTCAGTGAAAATTTGAAACTGGAAAAATGTTGTTGTCAATATAAAGGACATCTTCTTCTTCTTCTCTTGAGTAGCCACTGGCAAGCAGGGATGAAGAGTTTTCTTCATCATCTAAGGAGAATATGGATTCAAAATCAACTTCCTCATCAGGGAAATGTTCTTCAAGTAATTTTATCGCTTTTTCACTTTTGTGCTTCTTTGGGCAGTTTTTATCAAAATGCCTTGGTTCCTGCAGATAAAACACTTGTTAGAA